>NC_092752.1:98097429-98419157 GCF_047496795.1 Chiloscyllium punctatum
CCCCCTCTCTCTTCCCCTCTCTCTCTCGTTCCACTCTAACTCCCCCTCACGTCACCTCTCTCTCCCCTCTCTAGTCCCCTCTCTCCCCCTCGCATCCAGTCTCTCTCCCCTCTCTCGTCGCCTCTCCCTCCCCTCTCTCTCTCCCTCTCTCGTCCCCTCAGTCTCCCTCTCCCTCCCCGTCACCCCATCATCCCCGCTCTCTCCACCTCTCGTTCCCTCTCTCCCCATCACCCCCTCTCTCTCCCCCATCCTCCCATCTCTCTCCCTCTCTCGAACCCTCTTTCTCCCCCTCTTGTCCCCTCTCTCTCCCCCATCGACCGTTCTCTCTCACCACCATCCCCCTCCCCTCTCGTCCCCTCTCTCTCCCTCTCTCCTCCCCTCTCTCTCCCTCCCCTGTTTCCCTCTCTCGTCCATTCTCTCTCCACCCACGTCCTCTCGCTCTCCCCCTCTTGTCCCACCTCTCTTGGCCTCTCTCTCGCCTCTGTCTCCCCCCTCACTGCCCCCCTCTCTCCCCATTGTCCGCTCTCTCTCCCCCTCTCGTACCCTCACTCCCCCCTTTCATCACCTCTCTCCCCTCTCTCTTCCCCTCTCTTCGTCTCTCTCTTGGCCCTATCACCTCTCTCGTCCCCTCTCTCTCCCCCTTTCTCCCTCTCTTGTCCCCTCTCTCTACCCCCATCATCCCCTCTCTCTCCCTCTCTCATCACCTCTCTCCCCCTCTCATGCCCTATCTCTCCCCCCATCGTCCCCTCTCTCTCTCCCTCTCGTACCTTCTCTCTCACCCCTGTGTCCCCTCCCTCTCTCGTCCCCTCTCTCTACGTCTCTCGTCCCCTCTCTCTCCCCATCATCCTGTCTGTCTCCCCCTCTTGTCCCATCTCTCTTACACTCTCTCTCCCCCACCTCCCCCTCTCACTCCACCTCTCTCCCCCCATCGTCTCCTCTCTCTCCCCCTCTCGTCCCATCACTCCCCCCTCTCATCACCTCTCTCCCCTCTCTCCCTCTCTCCCCTCCCTCTCACCTCTCTCGTCCCCTCTCTCACTCTCCCTCTCTCCCTCTCTCGTCCCCTCTCTCTCCCCTCTCTCTACACCCATCGTCCCCTCTCTCTTCCCTATCATCCCCTCTCTCTCCCCCATCATCCCTTCTCTCTCACCCCCGTCCCCACTCTCTCCGCTCTCGTCCCCTCTCTCCCTCTCTCCTCCCCTCTCTCCTCCCCTCTCTCTCCCTCTCTCGTCCCTTCTCTTTCCACACTCGTCCTTTCTCTCCCCCTCTTGTCCCACCTCTCTTACCCTCTCTCTCCCCATCTCTCCCCCGCTCACCCCCGCCACCATCGTCCCCTCTCTCTCCTCTTGTCCCCTCTCTCCCCTCCTCTCTTTCCCTCACCCCCTCTCATAATCTCTCTTCCCCTCTGTCTTCCCCTCTCTCTCGGTGTCTTGTTCTCTCTCTCTCCCTTTCTCACCCCCTCTCTCTCCCTCACTCGTTCCCCCTCTCTCTCCCTCTCTCGTCCCCTCTCTCCCCCTCTCGTCCCCTCATTCCACCCCTCACGTCACCTCTCTCTCCCCTCACTCTCACCTCTCTCGTCCCCTCTCTCTCCCCATCTCATCACCTCTCTCTCCTCTCTCTCATCCCCGCTCCTTCCCCCTCTCTCTCCCCCCCTCTCGTCCCCACTCTCACCCCCTCTCTCTCCCTCTCTCGTCCCCCCTCTCACCCCCCATCATCCCCTCTCTCTCCCCATCATCCCCTCTCTCTCCCTCTCTCGTCCTCTCTCTCTCTCTCCCATCGACCCGTCTCGCTCTCTCCCAACATCTCCTCTCTCTCCCTCTCTTTCCCCTCTCTCTCGCCCATCGTTTCCTCTCTCTCCCCCCATCGTCTCCATCTCTACCCCCGTCGTCCCCCTCCCTCCCCCCCATCGTCCCATCTCTCTCCCCCTCTCCTTGCCTCTCTCTGTCACACTGTCTGTCTGTCTCTCTAAGCTCTCCATCCCTCTCTTGCCTCCTCTGTCTCTCTCGTGCCCCTCCCTTTCATCCCTCTGTCTCTCGTTCGCCTCCACTCTCTTTTGCTGTCTCTCTCTCTCCCACTTCCTCTCTCTCTATCCCTCTCTCTGTCCCCCTCCCACACTCGCATTCTCTCTCTCTTACTCTTCCTATCTCTCTCACTCTTCCTCTCTCTCTCGTGTGCTCTCACCCTCTCTCACGCTCTCTCTCTCCCTTTCTCGCTCATCTCACTCTCTCTCTCGCTCACTCACTCGTGCTCTGTCTGTCTGTCTCTCTCTTCCTCTCTCTCAGTCCTCCCTCCCTCTCTCACCTCTTCTTTCTCACTCTTACTCTATCTCTCTCTATGTCTGTCTGTTGCTCTCTCTCTCTCTCCTTATCTCTCTCAGTCCTCCCTCCCTCACCTCCTCCCTCTCCCGCAACTCTCTCTCTCATCTGTCTGTCTCTAGCTTGCTCACATCTCTCGCTCTGCCCTCCTCTCTCTTGCTCTCCCCGTCTCTGTTTCTCGCTCTCCCTCTCTCACTTGCTCGTGCTCTCTCTCTCTGTACCCCTCTCCCTTTCCCCCCTCGCAGTCTCTCCCCTCTCTCTCCCTCTCTCTCCCCCTCGTTCTCTCCCCCTCGCTCTCTCTCTCTCTCTGTCGCCCCTCTCTTCCTCTCTCTCGCTCACTCTCTCCCTGTCTCCCTGTCTCCCTCCCTCGCTCTCTCCTCTGTCTTGGTCTCTCACTCTCTCTCTCATATCTGCCCCCTCTTTCCCTCTCTCTTGCACCTTTCTCCCTCTCTCTTGTTCTCTCTCGTTCTCTTTCGTTCTCTTTCTCTCTCGTTCTCTCTCTCGTTCTCTGTCTCGTTCTCCCTCTCTCGCTCTCTCTCTTTATCCCTCTGTCTATCACCCCTCCCTCTCTCTCTCGCCCCTCTCTCTCTCGCACCTCTCTTTATTTGGCCCCTGTCTGTTCTCTCTCTCTCACCACTATCTTCCTCATTCACTCTTGCCTCACCCCTCTTTCTCTGTCTCTGTCTGTCTCTCTCTCTCTCTGTCTCTTATGGCCTTCCCTCCGTCTCTTGCCTCCTCTCTCTCTCTGTCATCTCTCTACCTCTCACTTGCCCCATTCCTCCATCTCGATCTCCCCTATCTCTCGCTCCCTCTCCCTCTCTCGCGGCCTCTCTCTCTCACTCCCCCCCTCTCTTTCTCTGTAGCCCTCTCTCTCTATCCCGCCCCCTTCTCTCTCTCTCTATCAATCCTCTCTCTCTCGACCATCTCTCTCTCTCTCTCTCGCACTCTCTCTCGTATCTGCCCCCTCTCTCCCTTCATCTTGACCTCTCTCTCTCTCGCCCCCTCTTTCTCTCGCTGTCTCTCTCGTGCACACTCTCTCCCCCTTGCTCACCTCCTTTCTTCATCTCTCTGCGACTCTTTCTCTCATTATGGCTTCTCTCTCTGTCATCCTCTCCCTGTCGCCATCTCTCACTGCCCTCTATCACTCTTGTCCTCTCTCTCTCTCTCTCTCGACACATCTCTCCCTCCTTTGCGCTCTCATCCCATCTCAGTCTCGCTCTCGCACCCTCTCTTCCTCTCTCAACCCCGTCGCCCTCTCTCATCTCTCTCTCTCTTTCTCGCTCTCCCTCTCTCGACCCTCCCTCCCACTCCCGCCTCCTCTCTCTCTCTAACCCACACTCTCTCTGTCTCTCTCTGTCTCACTCTTTCACACCCCCTCTCTCTCATCTCTGTCACTCGCTAGCCCCCTCTCTCTCACTCTCCCCCCGTCTCTCACAAACTCTCTCCCTCATTCCCGCTCTCTCTTCCCCTCTCTCTCGCTCTCGCAACCTCTTCTCCTCTGTCACCCCTCTCCCTGTCGCTGTCTCTCGCCCATCTCTCTCTCTCACACACACACCCCTCTATCTTTCTTTTGCTCAGTCTCTGCCTCTCTCTCTCACCCATTTTCTCCCTCTCTCCATCTCGCTCTGTCTCGTCCTCTCTTGCCCCCTCACGCTCGCTCTCACCCTCTCTCTCTCCTGCCCTTCTCACTCTCGACCACCCCCCACACACTCCTCTCTCCTTCTTGCCCTTGCTTTCTCTCTCCATTTCTCTCTCTCGCCCTCGCTCTGTCTCTCGTCCCGTCTCTCTCTCTCTCTCTCTCGTCCCGTCTCTCTCTCTCTCTCCCTTTCTCTCTTGCCCCCTCCCTCACCCCTCTCTCAGTCTCACCCTTTCTCTCGCCCACTCTCTCTCCCAACCCTCACTCTCATTGTCTCCTCCCATGTATCTCTCTTTCTTTTCCTCACCCTATCTCTCTCTTCCCCCTCTCTCTCCCTGCCCCTCACTCTCTCTCCACCTTCTCCCACTCTCGATCCCACTTCCTCGGTGACTCTCTCTCTCTCTCCACCTCCTTCCGTTTCTCTTCGGCTGAATCTCTCTCCCTCCCTCCCTGTCGATCTGCCACACACTGTCTCCCTGGTCCTTCCCTTCCCCTCTGACCCAGAGACTGGGGTATTGGTGGTGAGGCTGCGTGTGCGATGGTGGGGATGGGATATGGGAGAAGGGGGGAAATGTGGTAGAGATGGAATTGCAGAAGGCAGACAGAGGCGGGAAGAGAGAGAGAGTGAGCGGGAGGAGGAGAGGGAAGAATGGAGGCAGGTGGAGAAACCAGTTTTGGGGGTATGTGTGAGAGAGGGGGTTGAGGGAGAATGAAGAGGAGAGGTGGTGGAAAAGAGAGAGGGAGAGAATTGAGGAGGAAGAGTGGGGGAGAGGAAATGGGGAGGACAGGCTGCAGTGGTGGGACAGAGGGAGTTAAACCCAGCTCCTGAGCTCAGGGCGCGGTGCCCTCCCCTTCCCTGAGGACCAGGCCTTGGGGCTGAGTCTGTCTCTCTCCAGCTCAGCTCCTCCAACACAAAGACACACAACAACATCGGTCACTCTGCTGCTCGGCATGCTTTAATCAACATTTTTATTGGTTACAAATGGAAGTGATGGATACATTGAAATGTTTCCCTGTAACCCCCCTGTGGGATAAGGATGGACAAACTAGCGCTACCCTCAGTCTGTTACCATAGCGACAGGCTGCTCCATCGCTGAAACACTGAACTGAAATGAGAAAATCCCGGATGGATTGATTAATGAGGGAATTTGATGGATGGATGGATTTGGGTGAAGGGATATTTCAGCACATTCTTCAGGTGCTGCCTGAACTTAGTCTGGGTCACGGCATAAATCGCGGTGTTTGTGCAACAACTGAGGAGCTGCAGCATGAAGCCCAATTCCAGCACAAAGTAATCGAGATACACAGACTGATACCCAATATACCACGTCCGGTACCATATAGAATACAGCATGAACGTTGACCATAACAGGATGAAATTGGCCGAGATCACAAACAGTAAAATGATGGATTTTTTTTGGTTTCTCATTTCAGTGTCAGACTGAGCGTCCCCATTGGTGTGAGCGCGGAGTCTCCTGCGGGCTCTGCTGGTCACTAAAATGTGTCTGACGGTGAGAACATTGAACAGCAGAATCAGGAGAAATGGGACACACGGGGTTAGAATGTGGTGGAGGAACTCGATTGTGACCCAGACAATGGAGAATTGAACACTGCCTGTTGGAAAACAAAACCAGGGGAGGTTCACCAGCCGATACTGAGCCGTGAGAATAAAATACCAGAAAATGTTCTTTAAACAGCTCAGCACAGTCACTGCTCCCAGAACCACAGCCGCCGTTTTCTCACTGCAATATTTACTTTTCAGCTTCTGGCAACAAATGGCCACAAACCGATCAAAGGTGAAAGTGACGTTGAACCAGACAGAGCAGTCAGTGGCTGCATAAAGGAGGACGGCGTGGATATTACACACGGGGACGGAGTACAGGAAATAAAGCTGTTCCCGATAAACAATGGGAATGTGTCTCAGGATCAGGTCGAGGATAATGACCAGGAGATCCGCCGCTGCCATGGCCCCCAGGTAACGTCTGACACATGGAGACAATCCACAATCTTTATAAAGCAGGACGTAGATGGTCACTGCGTTAACTGTGAGGAAGGAAAACAAACCCATTATCCATCAGCCTGGAGGCAAAGGGACCCGTTTGATCGGGGACCCAGTGAGATTTTCAAATGTGTCCCTGTATTCAGGGATTTATTAAAATAATTGGAACTGGAATAATAAATGGGAAGGTCTGAATTACTGACAAAAATATGACATACAACACAAGAAACCCTCCCTCCCCAAACACACAGAGACACATCCATAAGGACAGATGGTTTCTAGAACATTCCCACACACTCGATCACTCGAGAGCAGACACAGGTAACTCCTTCCCAGTTCCTAATACGGAGGGTGGAAACGTTACTGTCCTGAAGGATTCTCTCCCAGTTTCCTGAAGACAAATGGAGTTTGGGAATTTCTGTATTCTGGTCTAAATTGTGGTCGATCCTGTGTCGTGGAGAAATGTAATCGCAGGGAAAACGTATTCACCCCTTTAACTGCCTGAGGGCCCTTCGGAACAGTGTCTCCTTCTCTCTGGAACGGGATCTCTTCCCTCGGGATCTTATCGTTTGTTCAATTCACTGACGTCCGGCCGTTCACAAACAATGTCAGGGACAGAACGTTCCGGGGAATGACAGGTATAGAATGTCAGGGACAGAACATTCCGGGGAATGTCAGTTATAGAATGTCAGGAACAGGAAATTCCAGGAATGTCAGTTATAGATCGTCAGGGACAGAACGTTCCGGGGAATGTCAGTTATAGAATGTTGGGGACAGGACGTTCCGGGGAATGTCAGTTATAGAATGTTGGGGACAGGACGTTCCGGGGACTGTCAGTAATAGAATGTCAGGGAGAGAAAATTCTGGGAATGTCAGTTATAGAATGTCAGGGACAGAACGTTCTGGGGAATGTCAGTTATAGAATGTCGGGGACAGAACGTTCCGGGGAATGTCAGTTATAGAATGTTGAGGACAGAACGTTTAGGGGAACTCCTTGACCTGTCCATGACCCTTCCCCCTACCCACCCCACCAACAGGATGTACTGTACCAGGACTCACTGTAACATTAATGGGGAGAGAGACGGAGGGTCCAATCACAGGAATGGGAACTAAAGGCATTGCCAGAAAAGCTGAGATATTTCGATATACCACGTTCTCAATCCACCTCACAGAACCAGCCCGGACACCATCAACCCAGAGGATATATCTGATCACCGAGGAACACTATGCAGACCAGGCCAGTGTACTGCTCAGTACAACCCAGCAATCTGTCCAGATTCATCCATTGCACTGGTCAATACAATCCAGCAATCTGGCCAGAGTGGAACACTGAGCAGATCAGATCTGGGCATTGATCTATAAACCCAGACCATATGTCTGTTCAGCACTGGGAGCTGTGCAGACCACAGCAATGCATTGATCTATAACCCCGGACTAGATATCTGTCCAGCACCGGGAGCTGTGCAGACCACAGCACTGCATTGATCTATAACCCCGGACGAGATATCTGTCCAGCACCGGGAGCCATGCAGACCACTGCACTGCATTGATCTATAACCCTGGACTAGATATCTGTCCAGGACGGGGAGCTGTGCAGACCACAGCAGGGCACTAATGTGTGAACCTGAATCAAATATCCATCCAGCAGAAGGAGCTACCGAATCCATATAATTGCATTATCTATAAACCTCAACCTGATAGTCTGACCAGCACATCGACCCGTGCAGTGATCACTCGTGAATTAATCTGTAACCCAGGAGCAGTTACCCTCCCAGCATGTAGGGCTGTGTACACCACCCCAGTACATTGATCTGTAAACCAGGAACAGTTACCCTCCCAGTATGTAGGACTGTGTACACCACCCCAGTGCATTGATCTGTAACCCTGGAGCAGTTACCCTCCCAGCATGTCGGACTGTGTACATCACCCCAGTGCATTGATCTGTAACCCAGGAGCAGTTACCCTCCCAGTATGTAGGACTGTGTACACCACCCCAGTACATTGATCTTTAACCCAGGAGCAGTTACCCTCCCAGTATGTAGGACTGTGTACACCACGCCAGTGCATTGATCTGTAACCCAGGAGCAGTTACCCTCCCAGCATGTAGGACTGTGTACACCACCCCAGTGCATTGATCTGTAACCCAGGAGCAGTTACACTCCCTGCATGTCGGACTGTGTACACCACCCCAGTGCAATGATCTGTAACCCAGGAGCAGTTATCCTCCCAGCATGTAGGACTGTGTACACCATCACAGTACATTGATCTGTAACCCAGGAGCAGTTACCCTCCCAGCATGTAGGACTGTGTACACCACCCCAGTGCATTGATCTGTAACCCAGGAGCAGTTACCCTCCCAGCATGTAGGACTGTGTACTCCACCCCAGTGCATTGATCTGTAAATCAGGAGCAGTTACCCTCCCAGCATGTTGGACTGTGTACTCCACTCCAGTGCATCGATCTGTAACCCAGGAGCAGTTACCCTCCCAGCATGTAGGACTGTGTACCCCACCCCAGTGCATTGATCTGTAACCCAGGAGCAGTTACCCTCCCAGCATGTAGGACTGTGTACACCACCCCAGTACATTGATCTGTAACCCAGGAGCAGTTACCCTCCCAGCATGTAGGACTGTGTACTCCACTCCAGTGCATCGATCTGTAACCCAGGAGCAGTTACCCTCCCAGCATGTAGGACTATGTACCCCACCCCAGTGCATTGATCTGTAACCCAGGAGCAGTTACCCTCCCAGCATGTAGGACTGTGTACCCCACCCCGGTACATTGATCTGTAACCCAGGAGCAGTTACCCTCCCAGCATGTAGGACTGTGTACACCATCACAGTACATTGATCTGTAACCCAGGAGCAGTTACCCTCCCAGCATGTAGGACTGTGTACACCACCCCAGTGCATTGATCTGTAACCCAGGAGCAGTTACCCTCCCAGCATGTAGGACTGTGTACTCCACCCCAGTGCATTGATCTGTAAATCAGGAGCAGTTACCCTCCCAGCATGTTGGACTGTGTACTCCAATCCAGTGCATCGATCTGTAACCCAGGAGCAGTTACCCTCCCAGCATGTAGGACTGTGTACCCCACCCCAGTGCATTGATCTGTAACCCAGGAGCAGTTACCCTCCCAGCATGTAGGACTGTGTACACCACCCCAGTACATTGATCTGTAACCCAGGAGCAGTTACCCTCCCAGCATGTAGGACTGTGTACTCCACTCCAGTGCATCGATCTGTAACCCAGGAGCAGTTACCCTCCCAGCATGTAGGACTGTGTACCCCACCCCAGTGCATTGATCTGTAACCCAGGAGCAGTTACCCTCCCAGCATGTAGGACTGTGTACCCCACCCCGGTACATTGATCTGTAACCCAGGAGCAGTTACCCTCCCAGCATGTAGGACTGTGTACATCACCCCAGTACATTGATCTGTAACCCACGAGTATTTACCCTCCCATTATGTAGGACTGTGTACCCCACCCCTGTGCGTTGCTCAGTAACACTGTGTTAGACCCCTGCCCAATGTGGGGAAACTTGCAGCCCATGCTGGAAGTGACAGGATGTGCAGCTCCCACCCATTTACAGCTCCATTATCTCCTTTGTGCCGTGATAAGGGGTTGCTATGGGTACGAACATCACTGCCAGAGAGAGATGGCGGGGGAATCAGTTTAAATATCACTACATGGGAGTGGGTTGGTAAGTAGACAGAGAGGGGAAGACTGAGAGACAGTGTCATGGAAGGATGTGTTCCCAGGTTTCAGAATGCAGAAATGTAGACACTTCAATAACATCCTGTAACATGAGCCTGTCTTCCCAAGAAAGATGGGAAAAGAGGATCTTGGTGTGAGGTGAAATGATGGAGAGTTTTGTTTGAACATTTGTTCTACAGCTTTGTAAATGGGACGGGTTTCAACAGAGTCCAATATTCATTGGACAGATTCTGACAATAATTTCTCTCAGTGCCATTTTAATTGACTGGGACAGAGGGATCAACCGCAACAGACCGAGCTAGTTTTCTTATGCTATCTTATCAGACTCACCTCATTAACTACCCACACCACCCCATAGTGTCCCTCTCATTCAATACCAGCCAGATGATCTCACCCATCATGACTGGAGGTGCACACCATCGCCCGGATGCCCCTGGATATTCCATGATCTCTGGCACTAGTGCCATGTTTAAAAGCCCAATGGGCACACGGTTGAGCTTTCTCAGTTTGGAGCTGCCCTATACAGTTTACCCCGAGTATGGCAGATAAGTGACTTACACTATGTTTTGTTGACAGGGGCTCGGAGGGCCTGGTGGATGGGCTAGTACAGACGGGAATCATTTTCTTCCCAGAGGGGGCCACACCCCAGACCCACCGAGCATGGTCTGAGCTCCCCACCCAGCTCAGTGCAGTATCTGGGGTCTGAAGAAATGTCCAGCATCAAGCATCAATAACCTTCCCCAATCTGTCAGGATAAGGGTCACTGTATTCTCTCTGCTCCCTCACACTCACTATATATCTGTTATAGCACCTTCCCCACTGCCGCGCGCTTTCTCTCTCTCCCTCTCTCCTGCTGTCTGTCTGTCTGTCTGTCTGTCTCTCTCTCCCTCTCTCCTGCTCGCTCTCTCTCTCTCTTTCCCTCTCCTTCTCCCTCTTCGTCTCTCTCACTTCCTCGCTCCACTTTACCCCTCACGTTAATAACACTGCATGGGTACAACATTGTGGTCTGATTCTATCATACCCCTCCCCATGTTCCCCACCTATACCAGCACTAACAGCAGGGTCACATATTCCCACCCTCCCTCACTTTCTTCCATTGCAGGAGAAACAGCCTGGAATAGGACAGAAAGGGCCAAGCCGGGTGGTAGAGTGTCCGATATCCGTTCCCTCCCCCCCTCCTCCCCCTGCCACATGGGGAGGACCCTGATCAGAGCCAGAGAGGATGGGGACGCCTCGTGCAAAGATTCTGAAACATCCATGTCCAACCGACCGAGTAAGGAGCAATGTTCAGTGAAGGGCAATTCTCACTTTAAACCCACTGGCAGCTCCGTTTCCCCCCCGGCACAACTTAGAAGCCGTGGCCCTGATGTCATCTCCCTTTTGTGTCGAGCTGGTACAAATGGAATCCCCACGGTCTCGGTGGGCAGGAGGGTGGGCTCACAACACATCGTCACCACCACCTCCCAGGAAGGGGGCACGGTGACTCCGTCCTACACCTCCTCCTGTAAACAGCTCAGATACTGAAACTAATCTGTGATAGTTACTGCTCTCCCCACTTGTCCTGATATCGTCAACAATCTGTGCTCATATACACCCAGCGCTCTCTGCTCATGCAACCCCTTGAGAACGGTACAGTCTGTTTGAAACTGTCCTTCATTGTTCTTCCTACCAAAGTGTATCACCCCAAACTGCTCTGTATTGATCCCCACCTGCCTTACACCTGAACACTACTCCAACGTGTCACTGTCGTGTTAGAGTTCCACAATGACCTCCATAGACTTCAGAGTTCTTCCAGGTTCGGTGCCACCTACAAACATTGTGATTGTCATAGTGTCACAGTCCCCATGAAAGAACTGAAATCCTGCCCCACATACACGAGTGTGAGCAAGTGAACTACTGATATATTCCCACGGACAGAGTCGAATAATGACATACTGTCAATGGAACAACAACAGTCCTGACACACGCGTGACGGAGAGAATGAAATATTGACAAACCACAGAGCAAGAGAAATCCGGGTCGGTCCCACTTATCGATATTCATCAGGGTGTAATGTGATGAAGTTGAAAGGGTGTACTATAACTTTAAGAGAGAGGGAATGCTGTTCTGAACTGAGACCTTACAAGCACCTGTGGTATGAGAGGATGGCAGACCCTGAAACAGTATATTGGTGTAGAGCTGGAGTCGGGTAATAAGCAGTTAAGAGAAAGAGAGTCCCAGAGTTGTGAATAGTTGATGTCAAATGTTCACTTTCAGAGTGAAAAAATAAATTGATATTTTTATTTAAACAGTGGAATTTGGGAGTTCTCTGTCACTCATATTTTAACAGTTTACGAGGCGAATTGAGCATTTCTTTATGTTTAATTTACCAGACGAGCTTCACACCGTGCCCTAACCATCCCCGTGTGTGTATCTGTGTGTCTCTGTGTGGGGCAGGTCGGGCAGTCTCTGTGGTACTTAAAGTGATGCAATGCCACCCTCTGCTGGCCTCCACACGCCACTGCACAGGTATTGGCAGAGGGTGAAAACCAACAGGGATACTTTCAGAGAGGGGGAGGGAGAGGGCAGCTGCTCACAGCACCATCCAAACTAATGTCTTATCTATGGAGTGATCTAAATGTCCTTTAAATGTTGTAACTGTCCCTGCTTTCACCACTTCATCTGGAAGTTCAGTCCACACACAAGCCAGCTTCTGTCTAACATAATTACCTCTCATGACTTGCTTAAATCTTTTTTCCTCACACCTTAAAAATCCCTCAGTTTTGAATCCCCAACTCTAGAGAAAAGACATCAACCCTTCAGCTTCTCTGTAACCCTCATTATTTTATAAACCTCTGTAAAGTTACTGCTTAATCTCATATTCTTCTGTGAAAAAAGTCCCAACCGATCCAGCCTCTCCTTATAGCTCACTCCCTCCTTTCCCAGCAACATCCAGGTTAATCTCTTCTCAATCCTCTCCAGCTTAATAATATCAACGTCAGTAATATCAAAGTGAATTGTCATGGTATTTTCTTATGGTATGGGGAGTCCAAAACTAGAGGTCATCGGCTAAATGTGAGACGGGAAACATTTATTCGTGACATAAGGGGTAGCTGTTTCACCCAGAGGGTGGTGTGCCGATGGAATGAGCGGGCAGGTTGACCAGGCTGGACACAGTATTCCAGAAGAGGTCTCACCAATGTCCTGTACAATCACAACATGACATCCCAATTCCGATACTCAAAGGTCTGTCCTATGAAGACATATGTGTTAAACACCTTCTTAACCACACTATCTATATGAGATGCAAATTTTTAAGACTTAAACCTGACGGCCTAGGTTTCTGTACAACAGCACTGCCAAAGGCATTACTTTTAATTATATAGGTCCTGCTGTTGTTTGATTTACCAAAACCAATACTGCACATTAATCCAAACTAAACTCCATCAGCCACCCCTCAGCCCAGTGAGTGATATTACTGTCACCTTACCCTCCCCCTTCAATTTTAAAGTTCCCATCCCTCTCCAGGATGCCTGCACACACCGGCCTTGATTATCACAAAGACCCTGAGCTTGGTTTGCCTTGTATGGTTAGGGGAAGGAGGGACAGATTGCAGTCACAGTCAGTGGAGAGGAGAGGCTGGACAGTAATCTGCAGCCTGGTGTCATTTCATGGTTTTTGGACGAGGGGAGTTGCATGTGAAAGTTGGGTAAGAGTGATCGGTGTTTTGGGGTCAGAACTTAAGCTCTTCCTTCGTCTCTGGTGTTCTGTAATAAATATCTATTTGAGACCCTTCATTGGGCAGTGTGTGGATGCAGGATTTCTTTCCTTAATATTGCAGACTACAGATCATAGCAATTAAAGATATTTATAGTTAATTTCGATGGCACAGCACGTACACTCAACATCCTACAGTTGAGACAAATATCTTGCATTTATTTAACAATACAGTGTTTTGTGTAGTTCAGTAATGGTAACCTGATTATAATAAATCCTCACCGAGCTGAAAGTGGGCACTAAAATATGACCCAAGTCTGGTTTTGGTAGTGTGGTGGGTAGTGTCCCTGTCTCTGAGCCAGAGCTCTGGATTTGATTCCAATTCCTGAACTTGTGTGTTAGTGTTCCTAGCTCTGGGCTAGAAGGCCTGGATTCAAGTCCTGCCTGTTGCAGAGGTATGTCCCAGCATGTCAGAATATTCTGATGAACAAACACACAGGAGAATACTGTTACAGCTTTATGGGTATTGCTGAGTGATGCTAGTGTCCCTGCCTCTGGGCACAAAGGTCCAGGCGTAAAGCCCACAGAAGTGTCTCATGATACATCTGAACAAACTGATTAAAATGGATTTAGAATTGTGACTTGATGGAGAAGGAAGAGGTGTCAGTATTGCATTTCAGAATTTAGGCCCAGGATGACTGAAAGTACAGCTATTCGAGTTGATTGGGGTCACATTTCGCAGCAGTAAAGGGTTTATAAAATCAGAATGGCCATGGATAGGGTGAATAGTCAGGGGTTTTTCCCCAGGTTAGGGACGTTCAAAACTAGAGGGCATTGGTGGAAAGTGAGAGGGGCAGGTTTTGAGAAGGCCTCAAGGGCACCATTTCACACAGAGGGTGGTGTGCGTATGGCATGAGCTGTCAGAGGAAGTGGTGGATGCTGGTCCAACTACAGCATCTGGGTACTGAGAGACCTGGCTAGCTTTTCCAGCAATTTCTGTATTTCTTTAAAAAATGCATTCAGTTTAACACAGGTATTCTGAATAAATTAAACATTTTTATTTTTTAATGACACAGGGACATATAAACATATGTTCAAATTGACTGAGAACATTTTCTGCGAAGTGTATAGCACTGTGTATGACAGCAGAGATTTTGCATCTACATGGAACAGGGAATGTGATGCAGACATAGTTTGGACAATGTACAAGGAGACCTCACATGGTCCAGTTTGGGAGAGGATGACATTACTGTGTGATTCAACTCAGAGAGGGAGAAAATGTAATCTGCCTGAGAAGGAATGGCCTATTGCACTCTCTCTCCTTCATTGTTCCTCATCACAGCAATGTGTGCAAGCTAAAAAAAACCTCTACAGTCATCATTACCGTTCTTATTTTTATGGAATCCCTGCAGTGTAGAAACAGGCCCTTCGACCCAACAAGTCCATACCAACCTTCCCAACATTTACCACTGACTATTGCACATAACCTAGAAATCCCTGAACACTACAGACAATTTAGCATGACCAATCCAACGAACCTACACAGTTTGTGGTAGGATACTGGATCACCCATTAGAAGCTCACACAGACAAGGGGAGAATGTGGAAACTCCACACAGACAGTCACCCAAGGCTGGAACCGACCCCAAGTCCCTGGTGTTGTGAGGCTGCAGTGCTAACCACCGTGCTACCCTTTGGATGATCCCTCACCAGAATTCACTGGAATCTACTCACTGCCTAAAGCAAAGGGAATTCAGCCAAATCCAAACTCTCCCAGGATGAAATCCCATTGCTAGCAGCTTGTGCGAGTACAATATCTTCAGAAGCAGTGTGTGTGTCAGCATTTTTAGAAAGGGAAATATTGATTATATAATTGCGAAAACCAAACAGTTTGCCATTCATCTGTCCATCACAGTTTGAGTAACATTGCTCTGGATCATAAACTTGTTGTTTTAGCAGATTAAAGAAAGTTTCCTGACTTGTTCCTAACACTGACCCTGACCCAATCTGAGACCGATATCATCGGCCATATCACCAACATTTAACATTTGTTGTAAGCAGTGGAGGAGTGGGACTAGAAAAGGAAACAGTGACCCAAAAAGCCGGGGAACTATAGACCGGTGAGCCTGATGTCAGTGGTGGGTAAGTTGTTGGAGGGGATTCTGAGGGACACGATTTTCATACATTTGGGAAGGCAAGGGCTGATCGGAGTAGACAACGTGTCTTTCTGCATGGGAAATCATGTGTCATTAATTTGGTTAAGTTTTTTGAAGAGGTGACAAAGACGATTGATGAAGGCAATTTTGTAGACATTGTCTCTGTGGACTTCAGCAAGGTGTTCATTTAAAGAACAAAGACCAAAGAAAATTTACAGCCCAGGAACAGGCCCTTCGCCCTCCAAGCCTGAGCCAATCCAAATGTACTGTCTAAATCTGTCGGTCAATTCCTAAACATCTGTCTTACGCTGCTCCCCACCTACTCATGCATCTGTCCAGACGCATCCTAACTGAATCTGTCGTGCCTGCCTCTACCACCTCTGCGAGCAATGTGTTCCAAACGCCCATCACCCTCTGTGTGAAGTACTTACCGCGTGTATCCCCCTTAAACTTTCCACCTCTCACTTTGAAAAAGCACAACCTCTCGTTATTGAATCCTTCAACCTGGGAAAAAGCTTGTCTCTATCCACCCTGGCTATACCCTTCATGAATTTGCAAACCTTAGTCAGGTCCCCCTTCAATCTCCTTCTATCTAGTGAAAATAAACCTAACCTACTCAGCCTGTCTTCATAGCTAGTATTTCATTTTGATTGGGAGACAGATTAGTAAGTTTCAGTCACATGGGATACAGAAGAAGCTAGTCACAAATGGCTTGAAGGAAGAGGGATATTTTTCAGACTGGAGGCTTGTGAGCAGCAGTGTGCTGTAAGAATCAGTACTAAGTTCACTGCATTTCATAATTTATGTAAAGGATTTAGATGTGAATATCTGGGCCATAGTAAGTTAAGATTACAGATGACATCAGAAATGTGGTGTAGTAGATTACCTCAGAGTACAACAAGACCGCAATTAGATGGGACAAAGGGGCAAGGATGGACAGATGAAGTTTAATTTAGATAAATATGAGGTTTTGCATTTTGGGAAGGCAAATCAGGGCAGACATTATATACTTCATGGTCAGGTCCTGGGGCATGTTATGAAACAAAGGGACATAGGGCTGCAGGTACATTGTTCCTTGAAAGTGGAGTTGCAGGTAGACAGATAGGTGCAGAACACATTTGGCACATTTGCCTTAATCAGTCAAAGCATTGAGTATAGGAGTTGTGGTGGTACGTTACATCTGGAATGGACGTTGGTGAGGCCACTTTAAGAATACTGCGTACAACTCGGTTTTCTGCAAAAATGACTTACACGGATGTCCCAGGACTGGAGGTTTGAGCTTGAGGGAGAGGTTGATTAGGTTGAGGTGTTTCCCCCTGGAGTGTCAGAGGCTGAAGGGTGACATTATAGAGGTTTATAAAACCATCAGGGGCATGGATATTCTGAACAGCCACGTTCTGCTCTCCAGGTGTGAGGAGTCCAGAACAAGAGGGCAGAGGTTGAAGGCGAGGGGGATTGATTTAGAATGTACTTAAAGATATATGTTTCACACAGAGAGTGGTGTGTACAGAAAGTGCACTCAGAGGAAGTGGTGAAGGCGGGTACAATCGCACATTTAAAAAGTATCTGAAAGAGGAGGGATATTTACCAAATACTTGCAAATGGGACTGGATCAGAGTTGATATCTGATCGGAGTGAACAGATTGGATTAATGGATCTGTTTCCGTTCTGCATGACTCTCTGGTTGTATAAGAGGGATGATGAAAAATTCTGTAAGGTCCTTTCAAGTCGTACTTCGCTTCTCTGGAAGTTTATCATGACTCTATGTTCACATTGATTGAAAGCTGCATTAGTTAAATATTTGACAAAGAGGTGAGTCACAGATAATGGGATACAGACAGGAAAGTGGGGCTGAGACCCCAACCTGATCAGCCACAATCTTACTGCCTAGTGGAGAAGGCTCAAAGTATCTAATGACCCAGTCCTGCTCCTCAGTCCCATGTTTCTGTGTTCCATTCAGCCCCTCATACCTGCTAGACAGGGTCAGTTGGAGGCCATAATCTGGTGCACAGAAACAGAGGAGACCATTCAGCCTCTCAATACTGTCCCACATGCTTTGAAGTGATTTGGGAAATGTAATTGGAAAATCCAGGCACGGGTATGAAAGAGGCCCCTCATCCCTCTTTACAGAGCTTCCCTCTCTGCAACTTGTGCTTTATTTGTTGGTCATGTCGTAGACCAAAATTCACTGTGAATACAGCCCACATACCTCACCCAGAGATGGCTCACAAAATCATCTGCTCTCCCTGACTGCAATATGCAATACCAGAACATTCATAAAAATAACACCCATTAACTTTCCAATAACAGAATGTGAGAACATAAGAAACAGGGGCAAGTCGTTCACTCCCCAAACCTGCCTTGTCCTTCATTAAGATCATGGCTGATCTGCTTCTGGCCTCAAATCCTCTTTCATACCCAATTCTTAATAGCCCTCAACTCTCTGACAGGTCAATTTCCATCTATTTCCTCTTCAAATACTTTCAGTCATCTAGCTCCTGGAACACTCTTGAGAAGAGGAATCCTGACATTCAATCCCACCTGTTTGAAGAAAACACGTGCTGCTCCTATATCATGGTTTATTGATGTGAACAAAAGCGGTTGAGACAAGGGTTCAGGTAAAAATGACTGGCCCCGATATCAAGGCAATGGTTGACTTCTGTTGACATCAAGGAGCTGGACTTATGGGAATCAGACTGAACTGTCCAGTGTTTGGTGTCAAACATGGCACAAAGGAAGATGTTCATCATCTCAGTCCTGGGTCACCTCTGTGGGAGATCCTCAGGGTAGCTTCCTCTTCACAAACATCTTCAGTTGCTTCATCAATGTCTCCCCACCCTCACCTTCCCCACCATAAGATCAGAAGTGGGGATGGTCACTGAACATTCCACAATGTTCAGAACGTTTTGTCCACCGTCAGCTGCTGAACTGGTCTGTGTCCATGTGCAGCAAGACCCAGTCTCCATTGAAACTTGTGCTGTTAAATGGTCCGTAACATTCATGTCAGAGCACTGCCTGACATTGCACATTGCCACAGTAAAACAAGGGTTCATTCAGCACCTCACGCTGGTTTCACAGGAATATGAGGAAGTCGTGCAGCCCATTGACAGTATTAGAGTAGAACAGGGACAGCCCATTCAGTGCCTCCAGCCTATTACTCAGGAAGAGAAGGAGTCTAGTGTGATGGACCACACCAGAGCCCCTCGAAAATATTTGACAGCAATAGCCTAGACTCGAATGTTTTCTTATTTTCAAGGAAATCTAAATTTTCTGTCCCACATGCAATGTGAGTGGTCAAACTACTCGGTGTGAAGCAAAATACCATCTCCTTCAACATGAAAGAAGAAATAAAACCACAGAAAAAGGAATTTAGAATAACGTAATTCTATTGGCCAAGTTAACAGAATGATAGACCGAGGAACTATTACTAATGAACTGTTCCAGTATAGGAAACTCCCATAAGCACAGCCCTCGGCAAAAAGGAATATTGAGACACAGATTGTCACAATCATTTCTCCAATCCAGGAATTAAAAACAGCATCAAGAGAAAATTCAGAGAGAGTAGCAACCAGGAGACATTCACTGACGCTTCCAAATCTATAATTTTTGATGTTACTGAGAATCCAAAACCCAGTGATCCTAATCTGTGAGAGCTGGCCACACCCATTCAGGCTGCATTAATATTAACCTAAGGCCTCCCTAGCTGTTTACTCAAGTGGTCTTAACTAACCAGCTTGGTAACAATCGTTCAATCTCTCTCTTAAAAGAAACCCGGACAATATAACCTCTTAAAGCTGCAGCACCATCACACTGGTCAGTACATCGAACCAGGAAACAGGGGAAACCCAGTCCGGCTCTTGGCCCTGTCCAATTGGAAGAGGAAGAAGCCAGTCAGTCCATTGAGCCACTTACACAGAAACAGTAGGAGGCCATTCCCACCTCAATGCACTTACATGGGGCAGAATGATATAATTTATGCTGATTACTGATGAATGTTTTATGCTCAAAACGTCGATTCCCCTGCTTCAAGGATGTTGCCTGACCTGCTGTGCTTTTCCAGCAATCGACTCTCTACTGTGATCTCCCGCATCGGCAGTCTTAAGTGTCTCCTAAATGATGCTCTAACATGATGAACGAGTGGAGCAGAAGCTGCACAGACAGACTGCTCCACGTTGTTCCTCCTGCGTCTGTTGCTCATGGTACACACGTGGGACTTTAACGTGGTTTTCTAGTGTTGAGGAGGGAAGCCATATGTCTTGTGTGAAGACTCAAGAAGGCACCTTCCATCTCCACAAAGACATCCTGTGTTCTCTGTGTAGGGCGGAAGCTGATAGGAATGGCTACCTGTTTCAGACGGAAGATATTGTGGCTGCTGTTGGGGATTGTGAGCAACCTGACGTTCAGTACAGGGTTCACTCACCGACTGCACAATAACATGGGGAGAGTTAATTTAGGCATATAATCTATTAGGAAAGTCACGCTAGACTGATGAATGGACTCTCTAAGTTCAAATAATGCTGGTCTTGTTCATGTTGATCTTGTCTAGTGCATGTCCTCTTCAGTGTAACCTGTATGCCTTACTCTGTCCAAGTCTATTTCCACCCTATGATCTGTCTGGCCATGTTTACTATGATCTGTCTCCACTGCTTTTAAACAAAGTGTTTCCCTGTACTGAGATACACGTGACAATAAATCAAACCAATCAATCCTGGGTAAAGTATGGAATTCCTCTCCCTGTCAATGTCTCTTTTGGAAATAAGTGATCGCTGCCACTCCTCGTGTTTCAGCGTCACCATTTCTTCGTCTCTCACAGCTCCACAGATTAAACACTCAGCTTCTTTACTCTATCCTTATGTTACCATCACCGGTGTCTGTGGTAAGGAGATTATTCCTTATAAAGGAGATCAGATCTGTAGAGAGTGCCCCAAATGCTCTCTCAGCAAGGCTCTACAACAGCAGGAAAATGGCTTTACTTATGTACTCGCATCATCTTACAATGAAGGACATAATAACATTGACTGCACCCATTACGTACACATTACGTTTGATTCGGAGCAGTCAGCATAGACTTGTGAGTGGGAGATCATGCTTCCCAAATTTCTTAGAGTCCTTTGATGAAGTTACCAGGACGTTTGATGAGGGCAGAGTGATAGACGTAGTCTCTATGGATTTCAGTAAGGCCTTTGATGAGGTTCCACATGGCAGGCTGCTCTGGAAGGTTCCATCACGTAGGATACTGGGGGAACTGGCCAATTGGGTACACAGTTGACTTGTTGATACGATGCAGAGGGTTTAGTGGAAGGATGTTTGTCAGACCGGAGGCTGGATCCATTGCTGTTTGTTATCTATGATTTGGTTGAGAATGCACAAGGCATGAGTTGTAAGTTTGCAGATGACACTAAAATAAGTGGGAGCATGATCAGTGAGGACGTTTATCAGAAATTGCAGCAGGACCTTAATCAGGTGGGCAAGTGAGCTGAGAAATGGCAAATGGAATTTAATATAGAAGTGTGAGGTCTTGCAGCTTGGAAACTCAAAGTGAAAGGTAGGGCCTTAAGGGGTGAAGTGGGCAGAGAGACCTTGGTGTTCAGGTGCACGGTTCCCTGAGAGTGGAGTCACAGGTAGGCAGGACAGTGAAGAAGGCTTTTGGCACACTGGCCTTCATCAGGCAGGACATTGCGTATAGAAGTTGGGGCGTAATGTTGCAGTTACACAGGACTTTGGTAAGGCCGCACTTGGAGTATTGTGTTCAGTTTTGTCACCTTGTTATGGGGAGGATGTTATTAAATTAGAAAGAGTGCAGAAAAAAAAATTACAAAGTCGTTGCCAGGACCCAATGCTCTGAGTTACAGGGAGAGGTTGGACAAGCTAGAGTGTAGGAGACTGAAGGAGTCCTTATAGTGCTTTCTAAGATCATGATGGATATGGATAGGTTAATGCTCTCAGTCTTTTCCAAAGAATCGAGGACGAGAGGTGATCAGTTTAAGGTTAAAGAGGAAGGAATAAAAAGGAAACTGAGCGACCACTTATTTTCATAAATGGCTGGTACGTGGATGAGCTGCCAGAAGATGGAGCTGAGGGGAGTTCATTAACAACATTTCAAAAGCATTTGGATAAATATGTTGATAGGAAAGGACTGGAAGGATATGGGCCAGCTGCAGGGAAACGGGGTTAGTGTGAATGGACATTTACAAGGTGGAGTCGAACCCCTTTGTTAACTAAAACCAAACATCCAGGAAAGCTCGCCTCACAGCGTAATCTGTTAACATACGAGTGACACAGATCTCCAACATTCCACTATTTAAACAAAAATTAGCAAGTTAGTTTCTTAACTTTAATAGTGAACACTAAACAACAATTATTCACAAATACAAGCCCCTCATTTCTCAGGTACTTACTATCTGACTCCAACTCTGTAAAAATATGCTGTTCCAACAACCCACATATTAAACGTTACAATCTCAAGACCACACAGTCTCTATCTTCCCAGCTGTGTTCACTCTTTCAGCTGCTGATCTCCCTGGGTCATGTTTTATTGTAAAGCAAGTAGGTTTGACATGAACATGTGTCTTTGATAGAGAGTGTTTGAGATGGCCAGTTATCACGCCTGTTCTACAGCAGTTACTCTGCTGTTGGATGGCAGCGGCTCTCCCTCTAGTGTTCAAAATGCTAGGATTATATACTTCCCATGATAAAACAATTCTCATAATTTGATTGCTTTCCAGGTGTACAAACAATAATATTCAAATTCCATTGGCTTCTGGTATCCTGAGCGCTTTTTCAACTCTTTGGTTGCATTTGAATTGCTGTCACAACAGCAACCAAAACTCAGGCTTCCATTTCCCAGTGAATTGTTACATTTGGAACATTCTGACCTTTAGCTGGCATCTGTGGCTGTACTTTCGATTCAACAAAACCCGTCCTATCTTAAAGTGAACAGACATTGATTAGATTCTAGGCAGAAACACACCCTGGGCTATCTGTTATTCTGTATACTAACCTACTTGAACCCCTCGATTAGATTCCAGGCCGTAACTCACTCTGGGATATCTGTTATTCTGTATATAAACCACCCTGAACCCCTCAATTAGATTCCAGGCTGTAACGCACTCTGGGATACCTGTCATTCTGTATATAAACCACTCTGAACCCCTCAATTAGATTCCAGGCTGTAACGCACTCTGGGCTTTCTGTTATTCTTCATATAACCCACCCTGAACACCTCGATTACATTCCAGGCTGTAACACACCCCAGAATATCTGTTATTCTGTATATAAACCACCCTGAACACCTCGATTAGATTCCAGGCTGTAACTCAATCTGGGGTGTCTGCTGTTCTGTATATAAACTACCCTGAACCCCACGATTAGATTCCAGGCTATAACTCACTTCAGGCTATCTGTTATTCTGTATATAAACCACACGGAACCCCTCAATTAGATTCCAGGCTGTAACTCACTCTGGGCTATCTGTTATTCTCTATTTTAAGCACCCTGAAACCTGCGATTAGATTCCAGGCTGTAACTTCCTGTCAGGGTTGAAAGGGAAGGCTGGTAGTTATTGGGAATGCTGGCTGACTAAAGAAATTGAGGGTTTGGTTCAGACAAAGAAGGAAGCATATGTCAGGTATAGACAGGATAGATCGAGTGAATCCTTAGAAGATTATAAAGGAAGTTGGAGTATACTTAAGAGGGAAATCAGGAGGGCAAAACGCGGACATGAGATAGCTTTGGAAAATAGAATTAAGGAGAATCCAAAGTGTTTTTACAAATATATTAAAGACAAAGGTTAACTAGGGAGAGAATAGGGCCCCTTAAAGATCAGCAAAGTGACCTTTGTGTGGAGCCACAGAAAATGGGGGAGATATTAAATGAATATTTTGCATCAGTATTTACTGTTGAAAAGGATATGGAAGATATAGACTGCAGGGAAATAGATGGTGACATCTTGCAAAATGTTGCAGATATACAGAGGAGGAAGTTCTGGATATCTTGAAATGGTTAAAGGTGGATAAATCCCCAGGACCTGATCAGGTGTACCCGAGAACTCTGTGGGAAGCTAGAGAAGTGATTGCTGGGCCTCTTGCTGAGATATTTGTATCATCGATAGTCACAGGTGAGATGCTGGGAGACTGGAGTTTGGCAAACGTGATGCCAATGTTTAAGAAGGGTGGTAAAGAGAAGCCAGGGAACTATAGACCGGTCAGCCTGAACTCGGCGATGGGCAAGTTGTTGGAGGGAATCCTGAGGGACAGGATGTATATGAATTTGGAAAGGCAAGGACTGATTCGGGATTGTCAACATGGCTTTGTGCGTGGGAAATCATGTCTCACAAACTTGATTGAGTTTTTTGAAGAAGTTACAAAGAAGATTGATGAGGGCAGAGGGATGAGGATGTGATCCATATGAACTTCAGTAAGGCGTTCAACAAGATTCCCCATGGGAGACTGATTAGCAAGTTTAGATCTCATGGAATACAGGGCGAACTAGCCATTTGGATACAGAACTGGCTTAAAGACAGAGGGTGGTGGTGGAGGGTTATATTTCAGACTGGAGGCCTGTGACCAGTGGAGTGCCACAAGGATCAGTGTTGGGCCCTCTACTTTTTGTCATTTATATAAATGATTTGGATGTGAGCATAAGAGGTAGAGTTAGTAAGTTTGCAGATGACACCAAAATTGCAGGTGTAGTGGACAGCGAAGAGGGTTTCATCAGATTACAACAGGATCTGGACCAGATGCGCCAATGGGCTGAGAAGTGGCAGATGGAGTTTAATTCAGATAAATGCGAGGTGCTGCACTTTGGGAAAGCAAATCTTAGTAGGATTTCTACATTTAATGGTAAGGTCCTAGGGTGTGTTGCTGAACAAAGAGACCTTGGAGTGCAGGTTCATAGCTCCTTGAAAGTGGAGTCGCAGGTAGATAGGATAGTGAAGAAGGCGTTTTGTATGCTTTCCTTTATTGGTCAGAGTACTGAGTACAGGAGTTAGGAGGTCATGTTGTGGCTGTACAGCACATTGGTTAGATCACTCTTGGAATATTGCGTGCAATTCCGGCCCCCTTCCTATCGGAAAGATGTTGTGAAACTTGAAAGGTTTCAGAAAAGATTTACAAGGAGGTTGCCAGGGTTGGGGGATTTGAGCTACAGGGAGAGGCTGAACAGTCTAGGGCTGTTTTCCCTGGAGTGTCGGAGGCTGAGGGGTGAACTTATCGAGGTTTACCCTGGGGTAAGGGAATCCAGAACCAGAGGGCATAGGTTTAGTTTAAGAGGGGAAAGATATGAAAGAGACCTAAGCGACAACTTTTTCACGCAGAAGATGGTACGTGTATGGTGTTGAGCTGCCAGAGGAAGTGGTGGATTCTGGTACAATTGCAACATTTAAGAGGAATTTGCATGAGTATATGAATAGGAAGGGTTTGGAGGGACATAGGACAGGTGCTGGCAGATGGAACTAGATTGGGTTAGGATATCTGGTCGGTATGGACAGGTTGGACCGAAGTGTCTGTTTCCATGCTGTACATCTCTATGATTCTCTGACTTTATAACTCACTCCGGGCTACCTGTTATTCTGCATATAAACCAACCTGAAGCCCTCGATTAGATTCCAGTCCGTAACTCACTCTGGGGTATCTGTTATAGTACACATAATCGTCCCGAATCCCCTTGATAAAATTCCAATCTGTAACTGACTTCCAATTTTAAGGGACACTGTACATTAGCCACTTCAAATGTTTGATTAGATTCCCGTCTGTCGCACACTCCTGGGTATCAGTTATTCTGTATATTAACCATCCAATCCAAACCCTGTTAACATTGCCCATTGTATTCAGGGATGTGTAGGTGAGTTGCATTAGTCTGGGGTAAATGTGGGGAAATGGATCCAGATGGGTTATTCTTCTGTGGGTCAGTGTGGTCTTGTTGGGCTGAAGGGCTTGTTTCCCCACTGTCGGGATTTTATGAATCACCTGGAACCCTCTTGATTAGATTCCAACGTGTAACTCACTTCCATGTATGTGTGACTGGCATGTATCAAAAACACCCCAAAACCTTCAATTCTATTCCACTTGATGGAGTTTAATTTAGATAAACACGAGGTGCTGCATTTTGAGAAAGCAAATTTGAGCAGGATTTATACACTTAATGGTAAGGTCCGAGGGAGAGTTGCTGAACAAAGAGACTTTCAAGTGCAGGTTCGTAGCTCCGTGAGAGTAGAGTGGCAGGTGGATAAGATAATGAAGGCAGCGTTTGGTATGCTTTCCTTTATTGGTCAGAGTTTTGAGTATAGGCATTGAGAGGTCATGTTGTGGCTGGACTGGACATGGGCTAGGCCACTGTTGGAATATGGCGTACAATTCTGGTCTCCTTCCTCTCGGAAGGATGTTGGGAAACTTGGAAGGGTTCAGAAAAGATTTACAAGGAGGATGCCAGGTTTAGAGGATTTGAGCCACAGGAAGAGGCTGAATAGGTTGGGCCTGTTTTCCCTGGAGCATCGGACGCTGAGGGGTGACCTTACCGAGGTTTATAAAATCATGAGGGGCATGGTTAGGATAAATACACAAAGTCTTTTCCATGGGGCGGGGGAGTCCAGAACTAGAGGGCAGTGGTTTCGTGTGAAAGGGGAAAGAAATGGAAGAGACCTAAGGGGCAACTTGTTCACTCAGAGGGTGGTACATGAATGGAATGAACGATCAGAGGAAGTGGTGGAGGGTAGTACAATTACATTTAAAATGCAGCCCAATCGGTATATGTATAGGAAGGTTTGGAGGGAGATGGGCCAAGTGCTTGAAAAGGAGACTAGAGTAGGTTAGGATATCTGGTCGGCATGGATGGGTTGGACCAAAGGGTCTGTTTCCATGCTGTACATATCTATGACTGTATGACTCCGCGATTTTATGACTCACTACTTGTTATCTGTTATTCTGTATGTAAACCACCTCAAACCTCTCGATTAGATTCCATTCTGTCCCTCACTCCTGGATGTCTCTAATGCTGTATGTAAACCCTAAGCCCCTCAATTAGATTCCAGTCTGGAACTCACTCCTGGGGATCTGTTATTGGATCGGTGAAGTGATCCTTGTTGGATGTTAGACTGAAGACAAGATAAACTAAATGGTCAAATGTTACATTGGGAGCAGGAACACAGAAAGCTGCTGGTTCATATCTGTCCTGTTACATATCTCCAAGTTTCAGATTGGGGCTGAATTTCTGTCACAATGGGGAAAGTCTCAAAAGCTCTTTACTGTCCTGCATGAATGCATCATCATAACATGAATCCCCTTGCAAGATAGGAAATGGAGACAGCTCCTGGAAGGTGTCTGTATTCCTGTGTATGTTATTCTGTGTGTGTGTGATTCTGTGTGCATGTTCAATGTTTCATATATTTTCGAACTGTATTGACGTTGCCAGTCTCTCTTGCTTTTCCTTATTTATAAACTCAATGTCATCGTTTTGCTGATATAAAATGGTGGCTGTGGACAAATCTAAAATGTCTGCCTGACTGATTTGTGTCAGGAATACTTTCAGCAAGGGAAAGGGGGCAATGTGTCAAAAGTCATTTCCATTCATTGATGCTAGCAGAGATTGGAAATGGAGACAGCTCTTTGAAGGTGATTAAAATACAAATCCCATTACCTGTTTACAGTGAATGCGGAGAGACAATGTGACATTCCCGTAAGGTCTGCCTTACTTTCCAAGCTCCTAACATATGAGAGAAACATAATATACAAAACCTGAAAGAGCTAAGCCACTGAATTGTAGATTTGCAGCGTTGGATCCGAACCTGCCTGGCTAGGGCTTATCCCAATTGAAGGGTTTCTCAAATCCCACACTGACCTTCTGTGGTTTCAAATGGTGTGTTGTCTACAAATAAAAAAAAAATGCACCTGCAATTGAACAAAGCTCTTTCTGGAACTTTGTGTGTCTGTTGGTTTAAGAATCTTTCAACAGGATTGAAGATAAATGAGACAGTGAGAGATAGGTAGCACTGTAACCAGAATGGCAGTGGATTATAAAAGGGATATTAATATCTTCAGTTAAAGGGGAAAACAGAGGAGGATAGTCCTCAAACTAGGAAAGTTGGGAGTCAGTAAAGTTTTGTAGTTTGTGACTGCATTATGTTTATGTGAGTCAAGATTTGATACCACTTGGCCAATAGTACACTTTTTTGACTCACTCCCAGTTACAAGTTATTTCACATAAAAAGGTTAACATATCCCTCGATTATATTCCAGGCTGTAACTCACTCTGGGCTATCTGTTATTCTGTATATAAACAACCCTGAAACCCTCGATTAGATTCCAGTCTGTAACTCACTCCGGGCTATCTGTTATTCTGTATCTAAAACTCCCTGCACCCCTCGATTAGATTCCAGGCTGTAACTAACTCCAGGGTATCTGTTATTCTGTACATAAACCATCCTAAATCCCTCTATTAGTTTCCAATCTGTAACACACTCCAGGCTATGTGTTTTTCCGTACATAAACCACCCTGAACCCCTCAATTAGATTCCAGGCTGTAACTCACTGCGGGCTACCTGTTATTCTGTATATAAACCACCCTGAAACCCTCGATTAGATTCTAGACTGTAACTCACTCCAGGCTATGTGTTATTCTGTATATAAACCATCCTGAACCCCTTGATTAGATTCCAGATTGTAACTCACTCCGGGGTATCTGGTATTCTGTATATTAACCACCCGAACCCCTCGATTAGATTCCAGTCTGTAACTCACTCCGGGCTATCTATTATTCTGTATATTAACCACCTTGAACCCATTGATTTGATTTCACTTCCTGACATGTTAAGCTCATGTTCCCAACACAATCTAATCTCAATAATGATCAATGTATCACTGGTCCTCCTATCTGCTGGCACTACCATCATGTAAACTTTCTGATGTTTATGTGCATGATTACCTATAGCAGTGAGTCACAGGTAGACAGAGTGGTGCTGAACACATTTGGCACATTTGCCTTAATCAGTCAGAGCATTGAGTATAGGAGTTGTTTTGGTATGTTACATCTGTACAGAATGTTGGTGAGGCCATTTTAAGAATACTGCGTACAACTCGGTTTTCTGCAGAAATGACTTACATGTATGTTCCAGGACTGGAGGTTTGAGCTAGAGGGAGAGTCTGGTTAAGGTGAGGTGTTTCCCCCTGGAGTGTCAGAGGTTGAGAGGCAACATTATAGAGGTTTATAAAATCATCAGGGACATGGATATTCTGAACAGCCATGTTCTGCTCCCAAGGATAGGGGAGTCCAGAACAAGACAGCATAGGTTGGAGGGGAGAGGGCGAATGATTTAGAAGGGACCTGAAGGTAAATATTTCACACAGAGAGCAGTGTGTGTAGAAAGTGCAGTCAGAGGAATTGGTCAAGGCGGGTACAATCACAGGAGGATTATTGGCCAAATGCTGGCAAATGGGGCTAAATCAGATTTGATATCTGATCGGAGTGAACAGATTAGACTAATGGGTCTGTTTCCGTTCTGCATGTCTCTCTGATTCTATAAGAGGGATGATGAATAATTCTGAAAGGACCTTTCAAGTCGGAATTCTCTTCAGTGGAAGGTTATCGTTTCTCTATGTTCACATTGATTGAAAGCTGCGTTAGTTAAATATTTGACAGAGAAGTGAGTCATGCATAATGGGATATAGACAGGGAAGTGGGGCTGAGACCACAACCTGATCAGCTACAATTTTAGTGACTGGTGGAGAAGGCTCAAAGTATCTAATGACCCACTCCTGCTCCTCAGTCCCATGTTCCTGTGTTCCATTCAGCCCCTCAAAGCTGCTAGACAGGAGCAGTTGGAGGAAACTTACTCCTATAACCTGTTGTGCAGAAACACAGGAGACCATTCAGTCCCTCAGTACTGTCCCACACAGTTTGAAGTGAATTGGGAAATGTAATTGGAAAACCCAGGCTGGGTACGGAAGAGGCCCCTCATCTCTCTCACAGAGCTTCCTCTCTCTGCAACTGGTGGTCATTTGTTGGTCATGTTGTACACCCAGATTCAGTGTGAATACAGCTCCCCCCCCACCTCCCATACCTGACTCAGGGATGGCTCACAAAATCCTCTGGTCTCCCTGACTGCAACATTCAATAACAGAACATTCATGAAAATAACACCCACTAACTTTCCAATAACAGAACATCAGAAACAGGGGCATGTTGAACCTGCCTTGACCTTCACTAAGATCATGACTGATCTGCTCTTCGTCTCAAATCTTCTTTCATATCCAATTCTTCATAGTCCTCAACTCTCTGACAGGTCAATTTCCATCTTCCTCCTCTTCAAATACATTCAGTCATCTCGCTCCCCGAACATCCTTGAGGAGAGAAATCCTGACATTCAATCCCACCTGTTTGAAGAAAACACTTGCTGCTCCTATATCATGGTTTATTGATGTGAACAAAAGAGGTTGAGACAAGGGTTCAGGTAAAAATGACTGGCCCTGATATCAAGGCAGTGGTTGACTTCTGTTGACATCAAGGAGCTTAACAAAACTGGACTTAATGGGAATCAGAGTAACCTCTCCAGTGTTTGGGGTCAAACATGGCACAAAGGAAGATGGTGATCATCTCAGTCCTGGGTCACCTCTGTGCGAGATCCTCAGGGGAGCTTCCTCTTCACAAACACCTTCAGCTCCTTCATCAATGTCTCCCTGTCCCCACCCTCTTCACCATAATATCAGAAGTGGGGATGGTCGCTGAAGATTCCACAATGTTCAGAACATTTTGTCCCCGGTCAGCTCCTGAACTGGTCTTTGTCCACGTGTAGCAGGATCCAGACTCCATTGAGACTTGTGCTGTTAAATGGTCCGTAACATTCACTTAACAGCACAGGCGGGCACTGCACATTGCCACAGTAAAACAAGAGTTCATTGAACACAGCATGCTGGTTTCACAGGAATATGAGGAAGTCGTTCAGCCCATTGACACGATTGGAGAAGAACAGGGACAGCCCATTCAGTGCCTCCAACCTGTTACTCAGGAAGAGAAGGAGTCGAGTATGATGGGCCACGCCAGAGCCCCTCGAAAATATTTGAAGGCAGTAGCCTAGACTTTTATGTTTTCTTATTTTAAAGGAAATGTAAAGTGTCTGTTCCAATGCAATGTGACTGGTCAAACTACTCTGTGAAGCAAAACACCATCTACTTAAACATGAAAGAGAAAATGAAAGCAAAGAAAGAGGAATTTAGAATAACGTAATTCTATTGGCCAAGTTAACAGAATAATAGATCTAGGAACTATTACTAATGAACTGTTCCAATATAGGAAACTCCCATAAACACAGCCCTTGGCAAAAAGAAATATTCAGACACAGATTGTCACAAATATTTCTCCAATCCAGGAATTAAAAACAGCATCAAGAGGAATTTCAGAGAGGGTAGCAACCAGGAAAGATTCACTGAAGCTTCCAACTCTGTGGAGACCCCAATAGTTTCTGATGTCACTGAGAAACCAAAACCCAGTGATCCTAATCTGTGACAGTTGACCACACCCATTCAGGCTGCATTAAAATAAACACAAGGCCTCCCTAGCTGTTACTCAAGTGGTCTTAACTATCCAGCTTGGTAATGATCGTTCAATCTCTCTCTTAAAAGAAACCCGGACAAAAAAAATCTCTTAAAGCTGCAGCATTGTTACATGAGTCAGTACAATGAGCTGTCAAACAGGAACCAGGGGTAACCAGTCAGGACCTTGGCCCTGTCCAATCTGACGAGGTTGAAGCCAATCACTCCCTTGAGTCACTGATACAGAAACAGCAGGAGGCCATTCTCACTTCAATGCATGACATGGGGGCAGAATAAGGTAATATTTACTGATTCCTGATGCTGCCTGACCCGCTGTCCTTTTCCAGCAATCGACTCTCTACTCTGATCTCCAGCATCGGCAGTCTTATGTGTCTCCTCAATGATGCTCTAACATGATGAACAAGTGGGGCAGAGGCTGCACAAACAGACTGTTCCACGTTGTTTCTCTTGGCTCTGTTGCTTATGATACACATGTGGGACTTTAACGTGGTTTTCTAGTGGAAAGCAGGGAAGCCATATGTCTTGTGTGAAGTCTCAAGAAGGCATCTTCCATCTCCAAGAAGACAGCCTGGTGTTCTCTATGTAGGGAGGAAGCTGGTGGGAATGGCTACCTGTTTCAGACGGAGGTATTGTGGCTGCTGTTGGGGATTGTGAATAACCTGACGTTCAGTACAGGGTTCACACGCCGACTGCACAATAACGTGGGGAGAGTTAGTAAAGTCATATAAACTATTAGGAAAGTCACGTTAGAGTGATGAATGGACTCTCTAAGTTCAAATAATGCTGGTCTTGTTCATGTTGATCTTGTCGAGTGCACGTCCTGTTCAGTGTAACCTGTATACCTTACCCTGTCCAAGTCTATTTCCACCTTATGATCTGTCTGGCCATGCTTACTATGATCTGCCTCCACTGCTCATAAACAAAGTGTTTCCCTGTACTGAGGTACACGTGGCAATAAATCAAACCAATCAATCCTGTGTAAAGCATGGAATTTCTCTCCCTGTCAATGTCTGTTTTGGAAATAAGTGATCGCTGCCACTCTTCGTGTTTCAGCATCACAATTTCTTCGTCTTTCACAGCTCTACAGATTAAACACTCAGCTTCTTCACTTTATTCTCATGATACCATCATCCTGTCTGTGGTAAGGAGATCATTCCTTACAAAGGAGATCAAATCTGTAGAGAGTGCCCCAAATGCTCTCTCAGCAAGGCTCTACAACAGCAGGAAGATGGCTTTACTTATGTACTCGGATCATCTTACAATGAAGCACAGCATACCATTGACTGCACTAATTATGTACACAGGGTTTGATTCGGAGCAGTCAGCATAGACTTGTGAGTGGGAGATCGTGCTTCCCAAATTTCTTAAAGTCCTTTGATGAAGCTACCAGGACGTTTGATGAGGGCAGAATGGTAGACGTAGTCTCTATGGATTTCAGTAAGGCCTTTGATGAGGTTCCACATAGCAGGCTGCTCAGGAAGGTTCCATCTCGTAGAATGCGGGGGCAACTGGCCAATTGGATGCACAGTTGGGTTGATGGTTGGAAGCAGATGGTTGAGTGGAAGGATGTTTGTCAGACCGGAGGCTGGGTCCATTGCTGTTTGTTATCTATGATTTGGTTGAGAATGTACAAGGTATGATTAGTAAGTTTGCAGATGACACTAAAGTAATTGGGAGCATGATCAGTGAGGAAGTTTATCAGAAATTGCTGCAGGACCTTAATCCGGTGGGAAACGGGCCGCGAAATGGCAAATGGAATGTAATATAGAAGCGTGAGGTCGTGCATTTTGGAATCTCAAATCAAGGTAGGAGTTTCATGGTGAATAGGATGGTCTTAAGGGGTGCAGTGGACAGAGTGACCTTGGCGTTCAGGTGCACGGTTCTCTAAGAGTGGAGACACAGGTAGACAGGGCAGTGAAGAAGGCTTTTGGCACATTGGCCTTCATCAGGCAGGATACTGAGTATAGAAGTTGGGACGTTATGTTGCAGTTACACAGGACTTTGGTAAGGCAGCACTTGGAGTATTGTGTTCAGCTTTGTCAACTTGTTATGGGGAGGATGTTATTAAATTAGAAAAAGTGCAGAAAAAAAATTACAAAGACGTTGCCAGGACCCAATGGTCTGAGTTATAGGGAGAGGGTGGACAAGCTAGGACTTTTTCTTTCGCGTGTAAGAGACTGAGGGAGTCCTTATAGAGCTGTAAAAAGTCATGAGGGGTACGGATAGGGTTAATGCTCTCAGTGTTTTTCCAATGTGTAGTGAATCGAGGATTAGAGGGGATCAGTTTAAGGTTAAAGGGGAAGGAATAAAAGGGAACCTGAGGGGCCACTTCTTTATACAGAGGGCTGGTACATGGATGAGCTGCCAGCAGATGTGGTTAAGGGGGGTCCATTAACAACATTTCAAAAACATTTGGATAAATATGTTGATAGGAAAGGACTGGAAGGATATGGGCCAACTGCAGGGAAATGGGGTTAGTGTGGATGGACATTTACAAGGTGGACTCTAACCCCTCTGTTAATTAAAACCAAACACCCAGAAAAGCTCGCCTCACCTCGTAATCTGTTAAAATATGAGTGACACAGATCTCCTACATTCCACTATTTAAACAAAAAATATCAAGTTAGTTTCTTAACTTTAATAATGAACACTAAACAACAACTATTCACAAATACAAGCCCCACTTTTCTTAGTTACTTACTATCTGACTCCAACTCTGTAAAAATATGCTGTTCCAACAACCCACATATGAAACATTAAAATCTCAAGACCAGACAGTCTCTATCTTCCCCGCTGTGTTCACTCTTCCAGCTGCTGATCTCCCTGGGTCATTTTGTTTTTATTGCAAGTAGGTTTACATGAACATGTGTCTTTGATAGAGAGTGTTTGGGATGGCCAGTTAGCACTCCTGCTCTACAGCAGTTACTCTGCTGTTGGATGGCAGCAGCTCTCCCTCCAGTGTTCAAAATGATGGGTTCATATACTCCCAATGATATAATAATTCTCATAAATTGATTGTTTTCCAGGTGTCCAAACAATAATATTCAAATTCTGTTGGTTTCTGGTATCCTGAGCGTTATTTAACCACTTTGATTGCGTTTGGATGGCTGTCAAAACAGGAACCAAAACCCAGGTATCAATTTCTCAGCTAATGATGATATGTGGAACAGTGTGACCTTTAGCTGGAATCTGTGGCTTTAATTTCTATTCAACAAAACCCGATCTGTCTTAAAGTGCCCATACATGTTTTTGGCTCATAACATCTTCCCACTTCAGAAAATAAAATGAACCAGCAGAATGAAAAGATGGCTACATTTCTTTTCCTGTAATTCTTAATCCCATTATATGAAATACAAAAGTATTAATCTCAGTTATATCATTCATATTAATTCTGCACACCAATACAACACTGGAATAAGTCAAATCTTATCTCCACTGCTTTCCTTTAAATCCGCGAAAACCCATCTGCTATCACATTGTAGGAGCCACAACATGTACATTTTGTGAGTTTAAAGTCGGTAAGGTAAGACTCCAATTAAATAGTCTCATATTCTGGTCTTTAAATATTCCAAAAAATGCGAGAGATTTGTCGTTGTCCACAACCATCTCCGACAATTTGTTTGTCATATACACATTAAAATATTGTCAGGCCAGTGTGAAACTTAATCATTCTTATTCAATAATACAAAGATACAAAGATAGGTGGAGTTGTGGACAGTGAGGAGGGCTGTTGTCGGCTGCAGAGGGACTTAGATATGATGCAGAGCTGGGCTGAGGAGTGGCAGATGGAGTTCAACCCTGCCAAGTGTGAAGTTGTCCATTTTGGAAGAACAAATAAGAATGCGGAATACAGGGTTAATGGTAGGGTTCTTGGTCAGGTGGAGGAACAGAGGGATCTTGGGGTCTATGTACATAGATCTTTGAAGGTTGCCACTCAGGTGGATAGAGTTTGTAAGAAGGCCTATGGAGTATTATCGTTCATTAGCAGAGGGATTGAATTCAAGAGTCGTGAGGTGATGTTGCAGCTGTACAGGACTTTGGTTAGGCCACATTTGGAGTACTGTGTGCAGTTCTGGTCGCCTCACTTTAGGAAAGATGTGGAAGCTTTGGAGAGGGTGCAGAGAAGATTTACCAGGATGTTGCCTGGAATGGAGAGTAGGTCATACGAGGATAGGTTGAGAGTTCTCGGCCTTTTCTCGTTGGAACGGCGAAGGATGAGGGGTGACTTGATAGAGGTTTATAAGATGATCAGAGGAATAGATAGAGTAGACAGTCAGAAACTTTTTCCCCGGGTACAACAGAGTGTTACAAGGGGACATAAATTTAAGGTGAAGGGTGGAAGGTATAGGGGAGATGTCAGGGGTGGGTTCTTCACCCAGAGAGTGGTGGGGGCATGGAATGCGCTGCCCGTGGGAGTGGTAGAGTCAGATTCATTGGCGACCTTTAAGCGGCATTTGGATAGGTACATGGATGGGTGCTTAATCTAGGATAGAAGTTCGGCACAACATCGTGGGCCGAAGGGCCTGTTCTGTGCTGTATTGTTCTATGTTCTATGTTCTATGTTCTAATGGAGATTTTGTATTTTTTTTTCTGGTGGATATTGAGTTTTTTCGACAAGTAGCCAATTAGACATTCAGTTCCATCATCCTCGTTCTGTAGCAATACATCTCTGACCCCTACATCCCGAGCATCAAACACAATTTTCAAAGTGTTTCAGAATATTTGGTGTAGCTAAAGCTGGTGTGGTGATTAATCCTGCTTTAAAATTCTCAAATGCCTCCTGGCATTGTTCTGTCCACCACAATTCTGTGTTCTTCTTTAATAAATCCATCAGCGTTGCCCATACGCTGCTGAAGTTTGCAAAAAACTTCCGATAGAATCCACTAAGTTCCAAAAATTGAAGCACCTCTTTCTTCGACGATGGTCGTGGAAATTCCTCAAAGTCCTTCGCTTTTATGTTCCATGGGGTCAACCTTCCATGTCTAATGTAATATCCCAAGAACGTCACCTCTGCCTTCGCGAATTCTGTTTTCATTAAGTTTATTCCCAAGTTTGCTCCTTGTAATCGTTCAACATGCTCTGCCAACAGTAACATGTGAGCTTTCAATCACTTGCTAAAGATCACTGCATCATACAGATAAACTGCACAATTTATTCATCTGGCCACAACTCTGTTTCTGAGTCTTAAATGTCGCTGGTGCATTATTCATCCGTATGAAATACTCGATAAAGTTTTTTGTCATCTCTGGTATCTTTACGAGAGAGCTTAACTGAATCCGCATTTTTTTTATTTGAAAGGGGCCAATAAACCTGGCTTTGAAGAGATTTCTTACCACCGGTAGCAATAGTAATACGTCATCCCACGGGAAATCGTCAAAGTTTCAGAGTTTTTATCTGCCACCTGCTTCACTCTATGCTGTGCTCTTCAGATAGTGTTTAGCAAACTCACCGACTCCATCTACTCTCTCCTTCACCTCATACACATAATCCAGGTGTGAGATTTCCGACTTCGGTGCTGTCAATTTATATTTAATTAATTTCAAAGGAGCTCTCACTTCATAAACGAATATTAACTCAAAGGAGGTAAAGTGAGTAGATTTATTTGGGACATCTCTAATGGCAAACAATTTAATGGGGCACCTTTATCCCAATCATTTGGCCAACCCTGACAGTACGCTGTTAACATAGTCTTCAGCATCTTATGCTAACTTTCCAAGGCTCACTGGGATTCAGGGTGGGATGCCTTTGATTTGAAGTGCTGCATGCCTAAGCCATCCATGACTTCCTTAAACACCTGAGCGGTAAAATGAGATGCTTGGTCTGACTGAATCTCTCTGGGCAGCCCACAGCGAGTCAAGAAAGCTACCAAATCCTCCACCTCCCTTTTTGCCTTAACACTCCAATAATGGAATTGCCTCTGGAAATCTGGTAGACACATCCATTATGGTCAGCAAATATTGGTTTCCACTTTTACTTTAGAAAGGGGAGGTACACAATTAATCATAACCCACGTGCAAGGTTCTTCGAATGCAGGAATTGGTAAGAAAGGTGCTGGTTTTATTACTGCCTGTTACTTACCTACCATTTGGTATGTATGTCACGCACAACAAAAATTAACAGCGTCCTTGTGCATTCCAGGCCAGTGGAAATGCTTCTGTACCTTAGCCTGAGTCTTCTGTACACCAAAGGGACCGCCTGCAGTTAGTTTATGAGCTACCCGTAACACTGTACGTTACTGCTAACACAATCTGGTGCACTTCGGCCCATTTCCCTTCTGCAGTAACCTATCGGGGTCTCCATTTTAATTTTATGATTCTATTTTTAAGTTAATAACGTTCAACAATATATTCTGATTCATTTTCTCGGGTGTGAATGTGTATGTGTGTGTGTGTATGTGTCTGTATATATCTGTTGTAAGTCCATTAGCCTTTCTGGACTAAACCCCCCTCCCTGATCCTCTGCTTGTTCAGGTTTTTCCTGCACCGTTACATCAAACAGGGGGTCAGTTCACTGAGCATCAACTCATTTGTCTTTTTCGTTCGTTTTTCCTTCCTGCTGTAACTTATGACAGTGGGAACTTGTTACGACACAGTCTGGAAAAATTCCTGGGTAATTTTCTTTTAACTCACCAATTCCCTCGTCTTCCTTTGGCTTCTCCACCACAAGGGGTGCCTACCCCACCTCGCCTTCTGTGAAATCGTTCCCAAGAACAAACTATATTCCTGGAACTGACACTCTGTCACTCACTGGTACTGTTACTTCCCTAATCTTGATTTGGCATTCCATTCTGATGTTACACAAGGGAATGCTTAATGTCTGTCCCCATTCCACAACTTAACACGCTCTTGATTAATATGCCAGAAAGAGTGGAAAAAAAATCATCTCTTACTATTAGAGGGAGAGAGAAAGTGAGGGCTGCAGATGCTGGAGATGAGAGTTGAAAAGTGTGGGGCTGGAAAAGCACAGCACGTCAGCAGCATCCGAGGGGCAGGAGCATTAACGTTTCAGGCATAAATACTTCATCAGGAAAGTGGGAGGTAAGGGAGGGGCAAGGAGGTTGAGAAATAAATGGGAGGGTGCGGGTTGAGCTGGGTGGAAGGGAGTTTGGAAGGTGATAGGTAGATGCAGGGAGGGTTTGATGGTGATAGGTCGGACAGGAGGGTGATAGGACTCCTATCGGTGGTAGGACAGCTGGAACCCTCAAACTGAAAAGCATCAACGTTGACTTCACCAAATTCCAAATCTCCCCTCCACCAACCTCTCCCAGATCCAACCGTTCAAACTAGCACTGCCCTCTTGGACTGCCCTAACTCGCCATCTTCCTTTCCACCTATCGACTCCACCCTACCCTCCGACATATCACTATCACTCCCACCTATATCTTCTTATTGCCTTCCCAGTGACCCTCCCACCAGCTCAGCTACTACCCTCGTATTTATCTTTCAGCCCCCTTGTCCCCCCACCATGTTCCTGACGATGGGTTTCTGCCTGATATTCGATTGTCCTGCTGCCTGATCTGTTGTGCTTTTCTGGCGCCTCACTTCTCAACTATTACAGACTGAGCAGATCCCGTATCTCACAAAATTATAACTTCTTGTCCTTCTCCCCCTGTTCTTTCTGAGTAAACTTTATCTACAGAGATGAATTCTTTCAGAGATCAGGCACTGCCTCCATACCCAGCCCTTGCCTAGGCTGTGCAATTTCCTGCAGCTCCTCGGCTCCACTTGGGGTCTCCTTTACCAGTTTCACTAATGCCACTGGGCTTAGCCTCTTCTACCACATCTTTCCCCAAAGTGTCTTCCTTTAACGACCAGCACGGTGTGTCCCAGCTTACTACAGTGAAAACAACTTTTTCCCTGTGCCCTTCTTAAACCACCAGCTCTGTAATTTTATGTGTTCCACTCCCTTATAGTGAGAGCCCCTGAGGCCTTTCACCACCTTTCAACCCCCTTAGGCTTCTTTCTTCACTTGTGGTAAACTATTGTGAGCTACTGTTCGCTTTGTAATGTGTGATCGTCCCTTCTCCCAATTTCTATCCCTCACAGGATGAAATTCCTGCCAGAAGCTAAATTTCATCACATGCCACAATGCATATTTACCTGCCATTTCTGCCACGCTTCTCACTTCTTGAACTTTCTATTCATTCACATTAATTCTTACTGTCTCTGGAAGTGAGTCTTTTAACTTCTCCAGCAGACTAATCTCCCTTCAAGCCTCACAGGTCTTATCCATTTTTAAGGCCAGTACCCACCTGTCAAAATGACTGTGGTTAATTCTTTCAATCTCAATATAAGTCTGACCTTGTTGCGTCTCTAATTTTCTGAACTTCTGTCTATATGCTTCTAGTACCAATTCATAACCAATCAAAATATCTAATCTGACATCTTTATAATCTCTTGATCCCCCATCTGACAGCGCTGCACATACCTCACCAGCTGTGCCCACCAGCTTAGTCTGAACTAGCATTACCCACAAGTTCCCTGGACACGTCATCTGCCTAGCCATTTTTTCAAATGAAATAAAAAGGTTTTGACATTTTTCTCATCGAAATATGGCAAGTTACTAACCTAGTTGTATACATCCCTACGTTTTCCCTTCATCTACATCCTGTTAATTTAACTTACTTGTCTAATTCCCAACTTCTGAATTTCAAATCCCCGCTCTCTTTCATTTTCCTCTCTTTCTCTTTCGTCTCTCTCTGTTTCCGTCCCTTTATTTATCTTCTAACTCCAGTTGCCACATTTGCAATTTAAGTTTTTATAACTCTACTGCAGTTGCCTATTTCTCTGATACATCAAAGTGCTTACCCAACTCCATTACAATTTCACCTTCCCTTTTCTCCCTGGTTAAACCCAATTCCAACCTATTTGCTAATTCTAAAAAATGTCCTCCTTCTGTCTTTCTAAACTTCCTTGGAAAATTTGGGAACCTCTTTAGTAATTTTTAAAAGCTATTTCCCTCACTTTTCATTTAACCAAACACAAGTAACAAAAGTAAACGAATTTTCCCACTGGTTTTATTTGAATATCAAAGTCACTAATTGCAATGAGTTGGAATTTGCTGGGACCTGTTGTACCTCAAATCTGTTCAAGTCGGTCCAAGTGCCACACAGCAAGGCCCCAAACTGTTATGACATCAATGTCGAACCCCTCTGTTAATTAAAACCACACACCTAGAAAAGCTCACCTCACATCATAATCTGTCAAAACATGAGCGACAGAGAACTCCTAAATTCCACTAATAAACAAAAAATAACAATTCATATGTGTGCAAGTTAGCTCACTGAGATTGAAGGTTTGTTTTCAGAAGTTTCATCACCATGACTAGGTGGCATCATCAGTGAGATTATCTGCTGAAGTGCTGGTGGTATGTCCCACCTGTCTATTTAGAGGTCTTGGTTTCTTAAAGTGGGTGATGTCATTTCCGGTTATTTTAACAAGCGAATGTAGACAGGATCTAAATTGATCCGTTTATTGATGGACTTCTGGTTAGAATACCATTCCTCTAAGAAGGTCCTTGCGTGTCTTAGTATGTGTGTGTGCTTTGTCCCAGTCAACATGGTGCCCTTCTTTGTCTGTATGTATGGAACATAGTGATAGTGCGTCATGTCTTTTGGTGGCTCGCTGGTGTTCTTGTATCTTCGTAACACAACAACAGGACAGTTTCAATGGTGGAAAAATGATTTTAGATACACTGTTTAATCAATGTGTGTGTGCAAATAAGTCGCATTTTTCATATGTGCACAACACATCGTAAATGAACAACAGAGACACAGTTAACGAATAATGATGCATATGATGTATAAAATTGATAAAACATTAACCTGATTTGATCCTCTCAACGTCCCTCCTTTTCTGGAATTCCCAACTCTAATCTCTCATTCTTACCAGGATGTGTGGTCCAAATGCTTGATTCTGGTGTCCCAAATCATTTCAGTTAATCCACTTTCTACCGGGACTTCAATATGTTGGCCTGCTGGGTTCTTTCCAAAGCTAGTGTCTGTCATATTATTGGAGATAAATATTCTGGCATCAGTTCAGCATTTAAACATATTACTCTGTTGTACATGCACTGTTCCAAGGACCACAGCACACAGGCATTGCGAAAACATTGGGGGATGTTCATCTACTTCTTTTGATAATGTAGTTTTCTCATTTTCCACATCTCCATATCTATATCCTCTCTCTCGTTCTCCCTTTGTATCTAGTTAAGAAATCCACCAATTATTCTTCGTGTCCCATCTCCCAAAACTCCTTTTTTCAGTTTATATCTAATGCTCTCTTCAAGATGTAATGTGGTTATAATTAAGCAATGTAACTACCAAGACATGCGGGAGGAGCTGGCCAAAGTTAATTGGAAGGGGAGCTGAGCAGGAAAGACCATGGAGCAGCAACGGGAGGAGGTTCTGGGGATAATTCGGAAGATAATACCAGAAATGCATCCCCAAGAACTTGAAACATTCTCATGGGAGAACAAGGCAGCTATAAGTGATAATGCATCAAACCAAAAGAGAAAATATACAATGTGGTGAAGATGATTGGGAATCCAGAGAATTCATTGGCTCTGCGACTACTGCATCACTGACACTACAGAGCTCTTGATCGTGGTCAGGGAAAGAAACAGAGGAAAAAACATTCACTTTAAATACAGAAGATTCTATTTCTCAAGGAAAAAGATTCAGGTGAATTAAACATTTGAATTAAGATCAGTTAAATTCTTTTGCGGAATGTGTCAGATTGGAAGCAAGAACCAGGAAGAGACCCTCAGCAGAAAGAGAGTATGAAACTGGAAGTATTTCCACATCAGACACCAGGTTAGGTCACTGAGTGCAGCGCTGATGGGTGAATGGGTCTCAGTGAGAATTGGGGAACAGACAGCAGAATTGCATTGCAGATATTGCAGCTCAAAACTGCGTATTCATGTAGTGCTGCAGACAACAGCAGCAGGAGAAGCAGAACAGCATTCAACCACAAACTATAACATTTTGCCAGGATAACACCTCAGTCTGTCATTACCATCAACACCATCTATGGTTCAGCGACGAGTGTGGGTGAAGACATCAGAGTCAGAATCACATGAACTTTAACTTGATGCTAACTCATTAAAGCTACCAGACTTGACGAACAGATCTGATCGAAGCACTGCAGTCCTGTCACATTCAGTCATAAATGATGATGGACGATTAAACAAATGACTGGGGGAGAGGGCTCCACAAACATTCCCATCCGAAATAATGGAACAGACCTGCACATCAGTGTAAAAGTGAAGGATGTTTTATCTGCACCATCTTCTGCCAGAAGTATTGAGTCGATGATACACCTCACCCTCATCATGATGCCCACAGAATCACAGATGCCAGTCTTCAACCAATTTGATTCGCTGCACGTGACATGAAGAAACAGGCGAACACAGTAGATACGACAAAGGCAATGGGCTCTAACACCATTCCTGCAATAGAACTGAAGACTTGTGCTGCACAACAAGCCGTGTCCCTGGGGAAGCTGTTTCATTCCAGCTCCAACTCTGACATCTCCATAGCAATGTGGAAAATTACTCAGCTATTTCCAGTCCCCTAAAACGGGAATAATTACAATCTGACCAATTACCACCTCCTCAGTCGCATCATGACAGTCAAATTAGTGGGAGTTCATTTTGACAGAGCTGTCAAGCAGCACAGAACTAACCTGCTCAGTATGGTTTTTGACAGGTCCCCATGTGGAGATGGTGCTGTTGTGGATTACTAATCAGACCAGGCTAATGATCTGGCAGCAGGTGGAAGTTAAAGACAATTAATAAAATATCGAGATCTAAAATCTGGGGTCAGGAACAGTGACCTTGAAGCCAATATCGATTGTAAACAGAATTTTCTTCTCCAATGTAGTTTTAGGAAGTGAATCTCCCATGATTTCCTGGGCTGGGCTAAAAGTGACTCCAAAGACCCTGACATGTGATAAACATTTCAATGGTCTCTGAAATTGCCAAGCAAGGGCACTCATTTGTATCAAACTACTCCGAGGTCTGAAAGGATGAAACCGGACAGAACACCCGGCCTCAGCATCAATGTCAGAAAAGGGAACGGGAACACAGTCCTGTCGACCCTGCAGAGACCTTCTTCCTAACATCTGAGAGCGTGTGACAGCATTTACAGAGCTTTCCCACAGACTGCACAGAAACATCGGGAATGGTAAACACATTTAGCCTCCCCATTCTAGTTCATGGAAAAAAATCTCCTCATTGCACTTACCCCACACGATATACATATCCGTTAATGTGAGTAACCTTGGGAAGCTATAAAATTGGAAGTGCAGTAGTACGTTTGGTTTTTCGAGTTTGCTAACCAATTCAATATAATGATGGTTGTCCCTTCATTTCCATACCGTACTCCTGCTCTCCCACCATCCCTTTACTGTCTCTAAATCCTTATTTATAAGCAGTGTCTCGGTTTCCAGGTGCGAGCGAATTCCCAGGTTCCACAGTCAGTGAGAGCAGACATTTATTATCATCTCAATGCAGAGTGACTGCCTGTACCTAATATTGTGGCCCCTTGTTTTACAAGTCCCAGCCAGGGGAATTATCATTCCTGCTTCCAATCCGTCTCACCCTGTCAGAGTGTTATATATTTTACTGAGATCTCCACTTTTTTTCCTAAACCCCATGGAATACAGGCCCAGTCACCCCGAACTCTGCTCCCACAACAAAAATATCATCCCAGAGATCAGTCTGGTCATCCTTCACTGCTCTCCCTCAATGTCAGGTTTGTCCTTTATTAGGTAAGGAGACCAAAACAGCACACAATACTGCACAATGTTCGAGATGATATCTCACCAAGGCCATGTACAGCTGCAGTAAGACACCTTTTCTCCTGGACTCACATTCCCCTGAAATGAAGGTCAACACACCATTTATCTTCCTCACTGCTTTCTGTTTCTGCAATATTCCTTTCAGTGACTGGTGTACAAGGAGATGCAGATCCTTTTCAATGTTACAGCTCCCCACTTGGTGGGTCTGTGTACACTGGGCAGCGTGCCAATCTCCATGCCCAGTATTAACTTCTGGTTACTGAATTCACTGCAGTGCATGGCCTCAGAGGTTTATGCAGAAAGAAACAACAAAAAGGAGCATATGTCCCTTTGTAGATCAACATGTTTCAACCAATCCTTTCCAAATGATAGGCTGCCAATTTATCGTTTACACCAAAGGGCACAACTTCACCTCTATCCACATTGTTCTCCAGCTGTCACGTATTTATCCATTCACTCCAATTGTCTTAGTCTTCCCGGTGCTTTTTTACATCCTCCTCACCCACTCTCAATCCCACATCCGTTAGTGCTGTCAGCAGGCTGGGATATATTGTATCTGATTCCAGCAACCCAATGATTAAAGTGAACAGCTGGGCCCCAAGCACCGATCCCTGCGATACCTCAGCAAACTTCCTCTGTTAATTTCTATTTATTTATTTCGTGAATATCGGAGTCACTGGCTGGGCCAGCATTTATTGCCTGTCCCTAGTTGCCCTTGAGAAGGTGGTGGTGAGCTGCCTTGTTGAACGCTACAGCCCCCCTGCTGTGATTGACCTCCAATGCCATTAGGGAGGGAATCCCAGGATTCTGACCCAATGACTGTGAAGGAGCGGTGATATATTTCCAAGTCAGGATGCTGAATGGCTTGGAGGGGAACCTGAAGACAATGGTATTTCCATACATCTGTAGCCCTTGTCCTTCTAGATAGACATGGTCTTGAGTTGGGAAGATGGTCTCTGAGGATCTTTAGTGAATCATTTCATTGCAGCATGTAGATAGTAAAACACTGCTGCTGCTGCTGAGTGTTGATGATGGAGCATTGTGGGTGAAGGGACAGTCAGACTGGCTGCTTTGTCCTGGGTGGTATAAAGCTTCTTGAATGTTGTTGGGGCTGCACTCATCCAGGCAAATTGGGAGTCTTCTATTAAACTTCTGACTTATGCATTGTAGATGATGGACAGACGATTGGAAGTCAGGATGTGAGTTACTTGCCGCAGTATTCCTAGCGTTGGACCTGCTCTTATAGTTACTGTGTTCATATGGCGAGACCAGTGAGTTTCTGAGCAATGATTATCCACCAGGAATTTGATACTGGGGGAATTCAGTGATAGGAGCACCATTGAATGCCAAGGGGCAGGTTAGATTGAATTTTAGTGGTGATGGTCATGGTCTGGCATTCCTGTGGGCTGAATATTACTTGCCACTTGTCAGCCTGGATACTCTACAGATCTTGTTGCATTTGAATATGGACTACTCGAGTATCTGAGGAACCACAAATGTTGCAGAACATTGTACAATCATTGGCGAACATGCCCACTTCTGACCTTAAAATGGAAGGAAGGTCATTGATGAAGCAGCCCTGAAGAAGTTTTCGGTCACTGCTCGAGGGACTCCTACAGATTTGGAGCTGAGTTGACTGATCTTCATCAACCATGACCATGACCAGCAGGGATTTTGCCCCTGATACCCATTGATTCCAATGTTGCTAAAGCCCCTTGATACCACACTTGGTCGAAGACAGCCTTGACTTAAAGGGCAGTCACTCTCACCCTACCTCTGGAATTCATCTCTTTTTTCCATGTTTGAACCACGGTAATGAGGTCAGGAGCTGAGTGGCCCTGATGGAGCCCACACTGGGTGCCATTGACCAGGGTATTGCTGAGCAGGTGCTGATTAAAAACACTGAGACCTTCCACCACTTTACTGATGATCGAGAGTAGACTGATGCGGTGGTATTTGGCCGAATTGGATTTGTTCTGCTTTTTATATACAGGAGATACTTGGGGTAATTTTCCACATAATGAGGAAAAGCCATTGTTGTAACTGTATTGAAATAGTTTGGCTGGGGAGCGGCAAGTTATGGAGCACAAATTTTCAGTACTATTGCCAGAATGTTGTCAGAGTATGGACTCTTGGGAGAGTATCCAGTATCTCCAATCGTTTCTGGATATCGCGTGGACGGAATCAAATTGGTTGATGACTGGTAACTGAATTGCTGAGGACCACTGGAGGAGGCTGAAATGGATCATCCACTCAGCACTTCTGACTGAAGGTTGTTGCGAATGCATCAGCCTTATCTTATACACTGAAGTGCTGGGCTCTTCCATCATGGAGGAAGGGGTTATTTGTGGAATCTCTTCCTCCAGTGAATTGTTTAATTTTCCATAACTATAAGCGACTAGAAGTAGATGGACTGCAGAGCTTAGATCTGAACCGTTGCTTGTGGGATCACTTAGCTGTGTCTATCCCTGACTGCTTATGGGCGGCACGGTGGCACAGTGGTTAGCACTGCTGCCTCACAGCGCCAGAGACCCGGGTTCAATTCCCGCCTCAGGCGACTGACTGTGTGGAGTTTGCACGTTCTCCCCGTGTCTGCGTGGGTTTCCTCCGGGTGCTCCGGTTTCCTCCCACAGTCACAAAGATGTGCAGGTCAGGTGAATTGGCCATGCTAAATTGCCCGTAGTGTTAGGTAAGGGGTAGATGTAGATGTAGGGGTAGGGGTATGGGTGGGTTACGCTTCGGCGGGGCGGTGTGGACTTGTTGGGCTGAAGGGCCTGTTTCCACACTGTAAGTAATCTAATCTAATCTAATCTAATCTAATCATCCTTAAACTAATTCAATCAAACCCATTGGATGTGACTTCCTTCTGATAAAGTCAAGATGATTATCCCTGATCAAACCTTGTGACTCTGATTGGAGTTCGATTTTCACCTTCTCTATTTTCTCCAGTAGTTTCCTTAACAGTGATCTAATACTCGTTCGTCTATAGTTCCCTGGTCTATCTCTTCCACCCTTACTGTGAAGTGGAATCGTATTAGCAGTTCTCCAGTTCTCTGGCACCTCCCCTATGGTCAGATTCTGATTAAAATATTCAGTCAGGGTCTTTCCTTCCTTGACCCCAACAGCCGCCTGTGATACAACTCATTCAGACATGGAGATTGGTTCAAATTTGTAGAGAACAAAGCCTCAAATTCCAGCTCGTATTTTACATCAATCTGTTCAAGAGTTGTCCAGCCCATCTTTTTGAATTCTGTACCTGCATCCTTCTTCTCCCAAGTAAAATAAATGTGAAGGTCTCATGTAACAATCCATCAATGTTCTCCAATTTGACAAGCAGATTGCCCGTTTGGTTTCGAACAGACACTAACTGTTTGCTGACTATTCTGTTCTACTTGTCCGTGTAGAATATCATGGGATTCTCCCAGATCTCGCCTACTTGTACTTCTTCATGTCCCTCTGTTCTTTAGTCCTTTCGATGTTTCTAAGATTCACTACAATCACCTCTCATGTTTCGAAAGTCGAGATTACAGGCTGAGTTACCCCGTCAGACAACCTTGCCAACTTAGGGGTTAATTTGGAGAATTCCTTTTGCAGTTCCTCTGTAGCCATTATATTCTTTCTTAGATTGGGACTCCGAACGATACACAATATTCTATGTTTAGTCTCACCAACACTCGATGCAACTGGTGCACGACATCCTCTATCTTCCAATTACATTCACATGAATTTTTACTTTCCCATTTGCATATGTTCTTCCCAATACCTCTCGCTTTAAATCGCTTTAACTTTTCTTATGAGCTCAGTGTGTGAGTTCTTTTAAAAAAGCTCATGAATATCTAACTATACGTTATCCAATGGTTCTTCATTGCCTATGTCCACAAGAATCATCTTCAAACCATTCCAAAAAATGTGTGCCACTTCTGGTTTTCCTTTCATTGGTACATTCTCACACTCCCCAGTTATGTTGTTACCTTCTAAATATCTAGTAGCATGTTCTTTGTAATCGAGTCCACCAGACATCCGACTGCGGATGACAAGATAACTGGTCTGTAGTTCACCATTCCCAAATCCATCCTTTCTTAAACTGTTGGATAATATTTATAACCTTTGCCTTATCCAGTTTGGCTGAATGCCTTTCGGGAATGTGTCGGAAAATAAAGTGAAAATCCGCGATGCAATCAACATGTCTATTGCTGCTTCCTCTGAAATTTTTGAATGAAGTACATCTAGTCTGTCAGATTTATAAATACTCAATCCAGCTTTCTTTTCAAAGATGACCTCAACATTGATAAGAATGATCTTAAACTTTATTTACACAAGTCCCATGGTCACTTGGTATTTCTGGGAGAATTTCTGGACATTCTTCCATGAAGATAGACACAACGAAACTGTTTCTTTCCCCTGCGATTTCTCTGTTCTAAGCAATAAATTATCCTGAACGCTCATCAACTGTTCCACATTTGACCTTGTTTTTATTTTTTTCATACATTGATAGACGCTTTTTAGCAGTCTTTATGTTTTTCTTTCATTTGCCCGCTTTTTCTCTTTCTGATTTTCTTCTCAGTTTCTTGGTCATCCTTTGCTGGGTCCTACATTTCTCTGAATCTTCCGGCTTACTGCAACACTTGGCATTTTTCTAAGCTGCCTCCTTTCATCTAATAGGCAGAAGAAGGTGGGGTTGAAAGTGATAGTCGGAGAGGAGGGTGGACCAGATTGATAGGAAGGAAGGTGGACACATAGGAACATTCAAAATGGCGGTGCTGACTTGGAGGTTGGAGTGGGATAAGGTGGGATTAGGGGAAATGGGGAAATGGGGAAATCCACTATGATCCCCTTTGGTTGGAGGATCCCAAATCAGAAGAGGAGGCATTCTTCCTCCAGGCTTCTGGTGGCTCAGGTTTGGCAATAGAGCAGGCCCAGGAGCCTTATGTCCTTGGTAGAGTGGAAATGGGAGTTAAAGTGCTCAGCCGCAAGGCAATGGAGTTGTTCAATGTGGCTGTCCCAGAGATGTTCTCTGAAATAATCCACAAGTTGACCTCCTGCCTCGACAATGTAGAGAAGACCACATCGGGTTTAATGGATGCAGTAGATGAGGCGTTCTGTCTCCCTTCATCACCTATCATCTTCATCTATCTATCGCAATCACAGCTACCTCCCCCCTGGCGCACTCCCTTCTCATTTATTTCCCAGCCCCCTTGGCCCATATGCTTAATTCCTGATGAAGGGCTTATGCCCGAAACATCGATTTATCTGCACTTAGTATGCTGTCTGACTGTGCTTTTCCAGCACCACACTCTTCGACTCTGATCTCCGGCATCTGTAGTCCCCACTTTCTCCTCACACCCTCATGGCTTGCATCACTCAGATTTATAACAGTTACTTCAAAAAAAACAAAAACTGTTGTGTACTCAAACATCATAAAAGAAAATCAATACATTGTGGTCACTGATCCCAAAAGGTCCTTTCCAGCAAAAATTTCAATTAGCTCTTCTGATCATTCAACACCAATTTCTAAATAACCTGATCTCGAGCTCAGTGCTCGACATACTGTTTATGTAAAACATCTCACACGTGGTCACGAAATCCATTTTTCCCAGCATTAGCATTCAATTGGGTTAACACAGTTTAGATATAATTTAAACAGTACACTATTACTGCAGTACCCACAAATGTGAATATCGCATTTCCTGTTTTATAACATGCCCAACATTTGTATTGCAGGTTTCAATTTGATATATAACTTCGATCAATGTTTGTTCCTCCTTGCTGTTTTTGTGCTCCACCTTACTAGATTCTGTGGAATCTGACCGACGTGGGCTCTGGGGAGATTAATGGCAGAGATCATCTCGCCACATCATTTATAATGTTCTCAAACTTTAATTTCTCCAGATCTCCCGTGATGCTGTGGAATGGAGAAGGACAATGATCTTCCAACAATGCTTTGTATTCCCCCAGAGAGCTGAGACAGCTCTAACCTGGGAGGGAACCTTACAGCAGGCTGGTAAAGTGTTGCTGCTGCTGTACAGGGTCTTAGTGAGATCACATCTGGAGAAGTGTGTACAGATTTAAACTCTTCAATGAAGAAATGATGTTGTTATATTGGAAACAGCTCAGAGATGATTCCTGCATGAAGGTGCTAGCTTATAACGAAAGGATGGTCAGGTTGACCCAGTAGCCATTAGAGTTTACAAAAATTAAGGATGATCTTATTTCAACATAGATGACAGAAGGAGTCAACAAGTGAAGCGAATTACGCAGCTAGTGGAGGAATCCATTTCGTTCTCCAGCCTGTTACACAGGAACAACAGAAGGATATTCCGGCCTTTAAGCCTGTTACACTAAAACAGGACGATGCTATTCAGCCCCTGGAGCCTGATATACATTTACAGAAGGAGGTCAATCAGCCACTCGAACCTATAACACTGGACCCAGAGTAGGCCATGCTGCACCAGTATCCTGTTAAACAGCAACAGAATCAGTCCATTTAGCCTCCTCACGTCTGTAACATAGGAACTGGAAGAGGTCACACAGTGACTGGAGATTGTTACACTGGGATATCAGGAGGCCATTCAGACCCACCGAGCCGATTTCAAGGGAATTGGACAAGGATGAAAACTATCTGACACTTCTTTCATGAGAAAGGAAGAGGTAATTCAGACACGTCCGTAGTTTGGGAACAAGAGAAGACCAATCACTCCCTCGGTCCCATCTCCAGGATACATGCGGAGACCGTTCACTATCTCCACCTGTTATGGAGAAGTATGAGAAGACCCTTCAGCCCCTCAATATGTTACACTGCAACGGGAAGATTCCATAATAACCCACCCCTCTAACGCATCAACGGGAGGAGGTCATTCTGGCCTTGGAGATGACAACATGTGAACACCAGAAAGACATTACCCCATCGATTTTGTACACCAGCAGAATACTGAGTCCAGTCAGCCACACATGCCTCAAGCAGCAATTGGAGCAGATCTCTTAAAACCTTTTGCCGATTAAACATAATTCAAAGAAAACGTAAACGTTTTTGAAAGGGAAGAAATCATAACTGTATACATTTGGGAGGAAAAAGTAACATAAACTATTGTAATTTAAGACAATTACTAGAATCCATTGTTGAGGACATTTGCAAAGTTAAACCACAATCCATCGGAGTCAACGTGGTTTTACAAAGGACAAATCAAGTTTGAAGTGTTTGCTTGAGTTACTTAAAGATGTGACAAGCAAGGTGGATAGTAGGATTCCTGGAGATGGAATGTATCTGGTCTTCCTGAAGGCATCGGATATGTCGCTTCTCCACAGAGTAAGTGGTAAGATCAGACAACATGGGTTCAGGAGTAATTTATTAGCTTGGATGGAGGATTGGTTAACCAACAAAATGGAGTCAGATGGAATAAATGTGTCATTTTCTTTTGGCAAATGCAATTTGTGGGGTGCCATTGATTTCAGTACTCTTTTGAGATCGATAGTATTACTGTACTCAGTTGACGGGATAGAAAATACGATACCACATTTTCAGATGACACTAACATCGGTGGGAAATTACATCGGAGTGATAATGCAAGAGATTTTAAAGCATATGGATAGGTTGGGTGAATGGGCCAACATTTGGCAATGAAAGTTAAAGTGAATAAATATGTGGCTATTCAAGTTGGCCCGTATAATAGAAAGACAAATGATTATCTAAATGGAGGGAAAGTTCAAAGTGCTTAGGTGCAGAGGGATCTGGGTGTCTGCTTGTGTATCACAGAAAACCTGCCTGTGGGTACTGCAAGTAATGAGAAATGCAAGCATAATTTCAGTGTTTATTTATAAAAGGATAGAGTAGAAAGGTAGGGAGTGTTGGTGTAGCTACGCAAGGCGTTAGTGAGGCTGCAACTGGAGTACAGTTTGGGTGTGCTGCAGAATGAGGTATTTCCATTGGAGGCAATTCAGAAGAGCTTCATTAGATGGATTCCATATTTGAAGTGTTTGTCTTATGAAAAGAAAATGAGCACTTCAGGCCTATACTCTCGAATTTATAAGAATAAAATGAGATCTCATTGAGGTCTGTAAAATGCTAAAAGTAATTGAAAGTGTAGATGTGGAGTGGATCTTTTTCAGGTGGCGCAATCTACAACAAGAGACTAGAGTTTTAGGGTGGAGAGATGGCAGGAAAGTGGAACAGAGGCCGCGATGACATCAGCCATGATTATATTCGATGGCGGAGCAGGTTTGAGGGGTTGGATTCCTACAGAAGCTCCTTGTTCTTATTCAACCCTTCGACTGTGTTGCACAGGAATGGGGGAGGCCTGGGTATCATACCGGAAGCAGGCACTCAAGATACATCAGTCTTAATCAGTTAGAGAGAACGTAACCAGAAGGGTCACACAGTGACCAGTGCTGGGTCCTCAACTATTTACAATCTATACTAATGATCAGGATGATGGAACAGATATACAGATGCTGAGTTTGGTGATGTCGCTGGTGATAAGCAAGAGACTAAGTTATCAAGCGAGAGCGGAGGGTCTACAGATAGATTCAGAGTGGTAAAGGCAATAGATAATAGTTTGGCAGGTGGAATTTAACATGATATAACCTGCCATTTCATTTACAGTAATAATGGAAGGCAATATGTGACTGCAATGGAGAGGGATTACAGGGATTAATGATACTGTGTACTGGGGGGTTCACTCAGACCCGTTCAGACATGGGAGGTTTTGCTCCATCCCTGATCGTCTGCTCCCTGACAGTCCAAGTGACCCCATTGCTCTCCGTACACATGGACTACTTTGATGTGGTTGATTGGTGGTGGGGCTGATGTTTTGAAACGTTCATCAAGGGGACAGCCTTTATCCAAGATATATTCATTTCTTTCCACGTGGAGACCCAATGACGGTGGGAATAGCTGACTGCTTCTGAATGAAGAAACCGTGACTGCTGCCAGGACAGTGGGTATTCACCAACATGATGTACTGTGCATGGACACACTGTAATACTAATAGAGAGAGAACTCCTTCAGTTCCTCTACCTCTCCCCATTGACATGGCTACTCCGCAGATGCCATGTACACCATCGGGAATCTCATTATACTGGATACACCAAGCTGCTCCCTGCTGAGGGAGAAACAATGTAATACCTCATCCACCATATATATCCTCCATCACCGAATGGTGACACCGTTGTGGAGATACTGGGAAATGATGGATATGTTACCCACTCCTGCCTGGAAAGTTCTGGATCAAAGAAGCTGAATGAAACAGTGACCCTAACAGCCACTGGCAGCACCATCCTCCCCCTGGTGTGAGGCTGCAGGTGGTGTTGAAGGAGGTGACACCGCTCTGTGACGAGCTCCTTGTTCAGTCAGGGCCCCTCACACTCTGCTCCTGGGTTAAGTGGAGCTTGGGAAGCTGGTCATGGAAACCCCGGGGTGGACACAGCAGATTCCTTTCCCCCCATACACTCACTGCGTGGTTTCAGAGCTCCCCCTTTCTGCAGCCTCTGCTCCATTTATTGTTCATGTTACAGACCCAGATGCTGTTACTACAGTCCCCAATGCTCCATCCCGAGTTGGGTCACCAAATCCTCTGGTCTCCCTGAATGTCTGCGGCAGCTCACAGCACAACCTCCAGCAAGCCATCCCCAGCCCCTCCACTAACTTTTCAATTACAGGAGCCAGTCAGAAACCCCTCGGCTCCAAGTGTTGTGGACCAGACCAGATCCCCGCAAAATGTTTTAAGAAGGCCGCTTAGACCCAAACCTTTCCTTATTTTAAACATAGATGTGAAGTGTGCGTTCCAGATATGTTGTGACTGGTCAAACCTCTCGACATTTAGCAAAACATAATCTATTCAAATGTTTTATTTAAAATCCAATCGAAGAAAAGAATATTTTGGGATAGCTTATATATTGGAACACTTACACAAAGAATAGATACTGTACCTTCTTGGTATACACCGCTTGGCACAAAGATATATTCAAATACAGATCCTTGCATGCAGTTTTCTGATCCTGGAGAAATCAACATCAACAGAGATCTCAGAGAGAAAAGCAGCTGGGGATCATGTATTGGAACTTCCAACCCTTCGAGGATCCCCAACAGCTTCTGAATGCTGCAGCTAAAAACAAAACGAGAATCTTGGTCTGTGAGAGCTGGCCACGGCCCTTCGATTGTTACCACCGTGTAATGAAACCTAAAGGCCTCCTCAGTTCTTTAATTAAACTGTGTTCAGACAGCAGTTCTGCACCTCTGCCTTTAGAACCTCTCTTCAAAAACAGCCTCAGAGAACATAACCTCTTTACAGTGATATTAAACTCACAACTCACCTTTTATAAAATGATCTATCAATATACAAAGATGGATTAATTTTAGACCTCCTAATCGTCCTCTATTAGCAGACTGAAATGTATATATACTGCATTGACTCTGAGCATACAAATGTTCACAACTAGCTTCGATTTCAGTCATTGTACTCCTGCCACAGAATGCCTTTGTCTTTCTTCATCCAAGTCTCCGCAACGTGTCAAATCTTTGGTTTCTCGAATATCAACGGTATAATTTCAAATTGAATGGCAGCAATAATAAGCTCAATCGAAACAGACTGGTATTCTTCTCCCTAAACTTCTTCAAAAACTTTAAGGGGTCACGATCAGTGATAAAGATTTGTCTCAGGTATGTTATTGGCAATTTAAATGCTGAAATTTTGTAATGCCAACACCAAGCTCAAGGCATCCTTCCTCATTGTGGAATAAATCTGTTGATGTTTCCACTGGACTCTCCAACCACACGTTACATAATGGAGCACCTATCATCTCTCCAATAGTCCCTCTGAATGGCACAGCTCCTCATGTCTCAGCATAAAAGAATTACATGCCTCTGTGCCTCTTAATGCTGTAACCCCTTTACCTGCTACTCCTGGCCTATGCCAATAAACCTTACTCTCACAGGGATATGTTTTAAGAAGATCTCACACATTCTTCTCAATCCGTCACAGAGACCAGACTTTGATTTCTGAACAAATCATTCTCATCAGCCATTTCAGCTTCTAATCTTGCCGTTTTAACTCTCTGCTCTTCCACACGAGTTCTCACGACTGCAGGAAGTGAATTGTTGTACTTCTCCAAAATAAGAATCTCTCTTAGAGTGCTATTGGTTTGCTCTGTTTTTAATACCCTTCCCACTTTTCAAAATTACTTTATTCGATTCTTTCAAACTCAATGTGCGTTTAACCAGGGACACTATTTTAGATTCCTGAAACAATGTCTGTCGGCTTCTGGCACAAGCTCATATGCACTTCAGATGGCTTTCTTCACCTCCTCCTACTCCCCAGACACCACCTCCGATAGGGTTGCAAATATCGATCAGCTTTGTTTGAATCAACTAAATCCACATGGTCACTGGGCACTGCATTTGTTTAGCCACTTTCTCAAATGGAATTAAAAAGGCTCCCCCATTCTTCTCATCAAATTTAGATAATGCCTCCGTTTATTTAAACAGATCTCCATCAGGCCTTTGGCTACTATGGCGTTGCTCATCCCTACTATCTTCCTTATCCAGCCTACCGTCTACCTTCATCTCAACTTTCCTCTCTAATTACTAACTTTTGAAGTTGAAGCTCTCTGCTTTTCTTCTCTCTTTTTCTTTCTTTCTTCTTCATTTCCTTTTCTTTTATTTCTACTTTTCATCATAATTCAAACTTTCAATTCCTTTTCATGTTCAAGGCGCCTCATTTGAAATTGAATTCTAGCCATTTCCAAAGACTCTGATGGCGTTTCCACCAAATGTAATTGCCGAGCAATTGCTGTAATTATCTCTCATTTTCTCACAGACAAACACAGCCCCAACTCCAGCTTGTCTGCCAATTCCTACAGCTTTGCCTTCATTACCTTTTGTAAAACCCCCAACTTCACTTCTTCCACACCCAGAGAACTCCTAATGACTGAAATAATCTTTATACACAAAACACTGTTTAAACCAGCCGAATTCAACATCCGGAACCAAAGACACTAACAACTTCCATACGTAACTTTTGAACCCAATACTCTCTCGGTGCATACTCTCCAGTGTCTGCATGAGCTTAGTCTGGATGCTCTGGTTTCCTCGAAAACCCAAAGATGTGCATGTCAGGTGTATTGGTCGTGGTTAGTTGTTCATAGTTTTCAGGGATGTGTGGGTTAGGTGCCTTAGTCGGGGTAAATGTGTAATAATAGGGTAAAGGAATGGTTCTGAGTAGGTTATTCCTCGGAGGGTCGGTGTGGACTTGTTGGGTCGAATGGCCTGTTTGCACACTGTAGGGAGTGTAATTCAAAACCCAATTTAGTATTACCGATTTAGAACCAGACAAGAGACCCCAGTTTGTTATAGACCAACCAGACTGACTCAAACTAGTTTAAGGAGGTAGTTTGGATGCAAACCTTTTCTTATTTTATAGGTAGATGAGAGTTGGGTGTTCCAGATGTGATGGTACTCGTCAAACCACTCACCATTAAGCAAAACACAACCTACTTAAAGACTCTAATGAAAATCCATACAAAATGAAGAGGAATTTAGAATAATTTTACTATTGGAAACCATAACCGAATAATGGATACAGTACCTTCTACAAATGAACTGTTCCAATATACCAACATCCCATAAACACATCTCTTGGAAAAATGGAACATTCAGACATACATTCTTGCATACAGTTCTCCAATTCAGGAGGAAACAGCATCAAGTCAGGTTTCAGAGAGTAGTAGCTGGGGATAAGTTACTCGGCCGTTGTTCAGTAGGCAGTTTGGATTTAAGAGCTCTTATTTAAAGAAAGGAGAAAATAATCTTTTTAAAAAAGTGTCAGCATTGTCACACACTTTAGATCCCTGGCCCTTTATTTGAGGGGCTTCCTCGATCAGAAGATCACCTGAGAGGGACAAATACAGGTGCAGACCAAGTTACAAGGCTGTGTCTCATAATTTCTGAAACATCCCTGTCCATGGACCATCACATGGGACATACCGGGAAGTGAAAAACAGCCTGACACACACCATTTCCCTGTTTCTGAGCTTCACAATGCCAGCACTCGATACACTAGAGATCCATAAACAAAGGCCAGGGAAAGAAACAGAGGGACAGAAAGATTCACATTAAAGACAGAAAGAGACAGTTAATTAACTGAAAAGATATTGTGGAAATATGGGGAAAAAGCCAGGGCAGTGGGACTAACTGGAGAAGTGAGAATCTTCGAGAGTAAACTTAAAAGAATGAGAACATTAAATAAAGGCATTGTCAGATCAGCTGGAGTGGTTTGTTACATCAAATTCTGAATCTGCTTCACAGAACACCACAAAAAACATGAACTGGGACAAGATGACAGCCCAGCATGGAGAGCTGTGCAGACCATGCTAGTGTGTTGCTCAGTAAACTGCACTATCTGCCCAGCATAGAGAGAATTGCAAACTTTACTGTCATATGCTAACTATACTCGCATCAAATTACTGCAATGTCGACAATGAGAAGGTTTGCTGTGTGTGTGTTCATCAGAGACTGAGAGAGAGTGTGTGTGCGCGATTGGCGTGGTTGATTGTGAAACTCATTGTTTGAGAAGGAACGCACAGGAAACTATTTTAAATAAGAACAACTGGCAGGCTTTTTGTTAATCAACAGAGAGAGAACGAGAGAAGTTTCATGGACAGATACGGTAAAGTGTTTGAGAATGTCAAAATAAAGGTATTGCCAGAAAAAAACAGCAATATACATCAGCGTGCACATGAATGACAGATGAATGGGAGTTTGGTGTGAGTTCGAATCAGATTTGCTGCGGCAGATTTGAAGCCGGGAGCATCAGCAGCAGATTATTAACTTCATTAAGCCTGTATTTCATAGCTCAAGCTTCAAACAGCAGATGTACTAAACCAGTGAGATATATTCGGGAGTGGTGAGTATTTCAAGTCAGAAATGGTCAGGGTATGGTGTCATGAATCATCTCATGGTCAAAGGGATCTCCCACAGTTGAGACTTGTCTGCTTCAGTCGCAGATATTGACCAGGAATGGGATGGAAACAGTGGCAGGAAGTGAAGTTTGTAACCAGAACAGTAGAGAGTGACCTCCCTGCTCTTAATATTTAAATAACAAAGGCAATGATACAATAAACTGTAGTTCTCCGCTGGAACTGAGTAGGTCAACATAGAGAGTAACACCGCCAGCTCAGAGAGGGAGACAGTCATTGAACACATGCATTGATGTAGTTAGTAGTGGTCTGTAGAGTAAATATCTGGAATGAGAGTTTCAACAGTAAAATAATCGTGACAAGAAGTGTAGACGATATAAAAGAACATTAATACAGTGATAATCGGTTTTTAGATCAAAAACATCTGGACGTTGACACTGACCAGGAACACCAACGATAACCAGGAAAGGATAATAAAAATATTGAATAATGAGAAGAGCATAATAGATCCGCCATGATAATGACGACCAATAAAATGCAGAAAGATGCCAAACATAAATGTATAAACTCCTATCTATTGTTGGAACTTGCCAGGCTAATGTTTCCAGATTCTGATACATTTTTGGAAAATTCCAGTCTCATGTTCTCCGATTCTGATCTCTCCTCCCCCTCTCTCTGGGTCTGCTGTTCCCTGTCAGTGCTGTCGGTGATGATCCCGCTCATGTTATGGGATAACACATTGAACGGCGCCCATTTATCATTAAAAGATGGAAACCCTCCACTGAGATAATTAGAATGCATGGAGATTGGCATTAAGCACAGTCACTGAACAAACACTGGGAAAATTAGCAAAGGCTACGAAAACGGATGAATGGGCACTGCAAAACAATCAACAGACAGGAGGCTTCCCTCCCAGTTGGGGAACACTTCAGTGGACAAGGATATTCAACCTCGGACCTTCTGGTGACCATCCTTCAAGGCGGACTTCAGGACTGGCATTAGCGAAAAGTGGCCGAGCAGAAGCTGATTACAAATTTCGGTTCCCATAGGGAGGGCCTCAACTGGGGCTTTGGGTTCATGTCACATTGCAGGTGACCACCATTGTACTATACACATACACACACAGGCACTCCTATACACACACATACGTACGGACACATATGTACACAGACACGCATACAGACACATACACACTTACAGACACACACACTCTCACAGGCATCCTCTCAGAGACTTAGACCACACTACACTCATGCATACACATATATACTCTCTCTCACTGATACTCAAGTCCCCCACCCCGACACACACACACACTCCCACACTCACACATGCACCCCCTCACAGACTTAAGACACTCTACATCACTACACACATATACACTCCCTCTCACACTCACAACCCCCAACTAAGAGAAACACATACATACAAACCGACAAAGACCCACAGACACACACATATCTTATGTGGTGAATTTGCACTTGCAGAGTTACATTGTACTTTCCTCAAAAACTGCATGCATTCATGTAGAACTCTGTTATCTCACTTTTCAGATTAGAATCAATCTAAACATTATGGTATAGACAGAGAACAAAGGGGCTAACACCTTCAAAATATTGTCTAACTAACACTCGTTGTTACTGCTAACCTGAGAATGCAACTTTAAAAGAAAAAGGTTTTATAATTTACACATGAAAGAAATGAAACTATCATGATATTCGAACAGATGAAAGACTCAACAAACAATCAAGGTATTTTTCAATGTATAATTTCAGTTACATCACACTAAATTTTTGCGATAAATTCTGTGCCTTAGAAGTGTGTCCTCCACTATCACCTGATGAAGGAGCAACGCTCTGAAAGCTAGTGTGCTTCCAAATAAACCTGTTTGATGAAAACCTGGTGTTGTGTGATTTTTAACTTTGTACGCCCCAGGCCAACACCGGCATCTCCAAATCATGACTCAACAAACAGGCTGAGTTAACCAGTTCCACACATCATTTTTCATATCACTATAAAAGGGAACATTTACCGGGTTTGGATGGAGTGGATGAGGGTTGCTGAGGGATGGACCAAAAATCTTTAAATCTTTCGAATCTTTTTTTAAAACTTGTATATGAGAGTATTAAAAGGCACTGCAGTGGTCTATATGTGTTCCACTCTGTTTATGAAAAGAGGCAGTTCTAAAATAACAGATCAGTTGCATAAAAACAAGTCAGGTGGGCAAGTTTCTGGATACCTTAACCCAAAGTATAATACTTATTGACCAGTATGAGGCTACTCCTGGTTTTAAGTACCCTGTTATCAAATCCTTTCATAACCTTGAGACAGAGCATTGAGATTGCTGCTCAGCAAAATGCCGAAGCAATTCTGTCCCTATGGGCCTCTTACAAAGGGATACGAGAAGGCCATTCAGCCCATATTAGCCTGTTGCTACTTGAAAAGGTGGAAATCTAGAATATTGTCACATTTTGCCAACAGAATCATTCAAAACGAAGAGATATGTCACTGCAGCTGTTTGAGGTGTTACTGAGAGGCCACCTGGAGTACATTGTGTTGTTTGTGTTTCTGTAACTGAGAAGGGATGGACCTCCATCAGATACAGTTTACCGGCTGCTCATAATCCACTGGTTGCTGTGGCATTTAATGTCTCGGGTCTGTGACACAGGGACAGGAGGAGGCCATTCAGCCTTTCCAGTCTTTTAGAGAGGGCGTCGAGGAGCCCATTCAGCCTCTTGAGCCTGTTACAGAGGGACAGGAAGTGTTTAATTAACTTCCAAGTCTGTTACGCCTAAATATTAGTTTTAAATTAGTTGTGGAATAGGAAAGACCTGATGTAAACATTAAAGTTCTAACTTTGAACAAGGCAAATTTTGAAAGTATTAGGTGAGCCCTGTGAAAGGCTGATTGGAATACCCTATTCACAGGTAAAGGGATGGTTGGAAAATGCAAGGCCATCAAAACTTGGTTTCAGAGAGTCCAGAGCCAAGGTGTTCCTATTAGTGAGAGGGGCAAGGCAGGATGCAGGGAGTGCTGGATGGCTAGATATATTGATGTTACGGTCAAGGTAAGGAAGGAGGCATATGTCAGGTACACAGAGCTGAGATCAAGTGGATCCCGAGAAGTGTGTAAGGGCAGCACGTATACAGTCAATGGGGAAATCGGGCCAGAAAAATGTGGACAAGGGCTGGCTTTAGAAATACGGTTAACGAAGCATTGAACAAATTATACAAATTCTTTAATGCCAAAAGATTTACTAGGGAGAGAATAGGGCCCCTTAAAGATCAGTAAGGCTACCTGTGCATGGAACCACAGGAGATTGGAGGGATACGAAACATGTATTTCTTCTCAGTATTTAATGTGAAGGAGGTTACAAGAGCGAGAGAATGAAGAAATATATAGTGATACATTGAAAGTGTCTATATTACAAGGAGGTGTTGGATATTTTAAAACACATAAAGGTGAACAAATCCCTGGGACCTGAGCAGTTGTGTCCCAAATATTTGTGGGAGCTAGAAAAGAAATTGCTCAGCCTTTTGCTGATGTATTTGCAACATTGATTTCCACAGGTGAGGTGTCAAAAAACTGGAGGGCTGCTAACATTGTGTCATTATTTAAGAAAGTAAGGAAAAAAAAACAGGTAACGATAGATCGGTGAGCATGACGTCAATGGTGACGAAATTGTTGGAGGGGACTTTGATGAAAAAGATCGATATGCATTTTGAAAAGACAGGAACTGAAGAGGGGCTTTGTACATTGGAGATCACATCCCACTGACTCGGTGGAATTTTTTGAGGAAGTGATGAAGATGATTGATGTAGGCAGGACAGTGGATGTTGTCTTTATGGAATTCAGTAAGATTACCAAAATGGTCTACATGGTAGACTGGTTAATAAGGTTAGACTGCCTGGGATCCAGGGAGAGTTCGCCATTTAGATCCAAATTTTTCTTAAATATTGGAGACAGGGCGTGACAGTGACATTTGTTCATTAAACTTGGAGACCTGTGACTAATGACGTGCCGCAAAGATCAATAGTGGGTCCACTGCCTTTTGTCACTGATACAAATCATTTACATTTGAGTATATGATCTTATGGTCAGTAAGTTTGTAGATAACAACAAATTTGTTGGTGTAGTCGACAAGCTGGATGTTTAAAAAGGAAATTGAAGGGGTAGTTAGAACAAGAGAAGTCAAGAAAGACAACTGTATCAAGGAGGCAGAAAACTGGAAAAGGCATCATGCTGTAAAGTTGAGTGAAATAAGGGTTGAGGGGAAGGGTGAGAGCAGTAACAAATTAAAAATTCTATATATGAATGCACGAAGCATTAGACACAAGGTGGATGAGCTTGAGGCTCTTTTGGAAATTGGCAGATACGATATTGTGGGGATAACTGAGACGTGGCTTCATGGGGACAGGGCCTGGGAAATGAATATTCAAGGCTACACGTGTTATCGTAAGGATAGACTGACGGGCAGAGGGGGTGGGGTGGCCTTGTTGGTAAGGGAGGATATTCAGTCCCTTGCGCGGGCGGACCTAGAGTCAGGGGATGTAGAGTCAGTGTGGATAGAGCTTCGAAACACTAAGGGTAAAAAGACCCTCATGGGAGTCATCTACAGGCCCCCAAACAGTAGTCTGGATGTTGGAGGTAAGTTGAATCAGGAGCTGAAATTGGCTTGTCGCAAAGATGTTACTACAGTTGTTATGGGGGATTTTAACATGCAGGTAGACTGGGTGAATCAGGATGGTATCGGGCCTCAAGAAAGAGACTTTGTGGAGTGCCTCAGAGATGGATTTTTAGAGCAGCTGGTGCTGGAGCCGACCAGGGATAAGGCGATTCTGGATCTGGTATTGTGTAACGAACCAGAATTGGTCAGTGACCTCGAAGTGAAGGACCCATTGGGAAGTAGTGACCATAATACAATAAGCTTCAATCTGCAATTTGAGAGGGAGTGGGTACAATCTGAAGTGACAATATTTCAGTTGAATAAAGGGAAATATGGAGCTATGAGGGAGCAACTGGCCAAAGTTCAATGGTTTAATACCTTAACAGGGAAGACCGTGGAGGAACAATGGCGGATATTTCTGTGTATAATGCAGAAGATGCAGGATCAGTTCATTCCTAAAAGGAAGAAAGATCCCAGGAGGAGACATGGGCGGCCGTGGCTGACAAGGGAAGTAAAGAAACATATAAGGTTAAAAGAGAAAAAGTATAACTTAGCGAAGATAAGCGGGAAAACGGAGGACTGGGAAGCTTTTAAAGAACAACAGAGGATTAGTAAGAAGGAAATACGCAGAGAAAAAATGAGGTACGAAGGTAAACTGGCCAAGAATATAAAGGAGGATAGTAAAAGCTTTTTTAGGTATGTCCAAGGCAAAAAAATGGTTAGGACAAAAATTGGGCCCTTGAAGACAGAAGCAGGGGAATATATCACTGGGAACGAAGAAATGGCAGAGGAATTAAATGGGTACTTCAGATCTGTGTTCACTGGGGAAGACACAAGCAATCTCCCTGAGGTAACAGTGGCTGAAGGACCTGAACTTAAGGGAATTTCTATTTGCCAGGATTTGGTGTTGGAGAGACTGTTAGGTCTGAAGGTTGATAAGTCTCCGGGACCTGATGGCCTGCATCCCAGGGTACTGAAGGAGGTGGCTCGGGAAATCGTGGATGCGCTGGTGATTATTTTCCAGAGTTCAATAGAATCGGGGTTGGTTCCTGAGGATTGGAGGGCGGCTAATGTTGTGCCACTTTTTAAGAAGGGTGGGCGGGAGAAAGCAGGAAATTATAGACCAGTTAGTCTGACCTCAGTGGTGGGAAAGATGCTGGAATCTATTATAAAGGATGAAATTACGGCACATCTGGATAATAGTAACAGGATAGGACAGAGTCAGCATGGATTTATGAAGGGGAAATCATGCTTGACTAATCTTCTTGAATTTTTTGAGGATGTAACTCGGAAGATGGACGAGGGAGATCCAGTGGATGTACTGTACCTGGACTTTCAGAAAGCTTTTGATAAAGTCCCACACAAGAGGTTAGTGAGTAAAATTAGGGCGCACGGGATTGGGGGCAAAGTACTGGATTGGATAGAGAATTGGTTGGCTAATAGGAAACAAAGGGTAGTGATTAACGGCTCCTTATCAAAATGGCAGGCAGTGACCAGTGGGGTACCGCAGGGATCCATGCTGGGACCGCAGCTTTTTACAATATATGTAAATGATATAGAAGATGGTATCAGCAATAACATTAGCAAATTTGCTGATGACACAAAGCTAGGTGGTAGGGTGAAATGTGATGAGGATGTTAGGGTGAAATGTGATGAGGATGTTAGGGGATTACAGAGTGACCTGGACAAGTTAGGTGAGTGGGCAGATGCATGGCAGATGCAGCTTAATGTGGATAAATGTCTGGTTATCCACTTTGGTGGCAAGAACAGGAAGGCAGATTACTACCTCAATGGTATCAAATTAGGTAAAGGGGCTGTTCAGAGAGATCTGGGTGTTCTTGTCCACCAGTCAATGAAGGCAAGCATGCAGGTACAGCAGGTCGTGAAGAAGGCTAATAGCATGCTGGCCTTCATAACAAGAGGGATTGAGTATAGAAGCAAAGAGGTGCTTCTGCAGCTGTACAGGGCCCTGGTGAGACCACACCTGGAATACTGTGTACAGTTCTGGTCTCCAAATTTGAGGAAAGACATTCTGGCTATTGAGGGAGTGCAGCGTAGGTTCACAAGGTCAATTCCTGGAATGGCAGGATTGCCTTACACGGAAAGACTGAAGCGACTGGGCTTGTATACCCTTGAGTTTAAAAGACTGAGAGGGGATCTGATTGAAACGTATAGGCTTATGAAAGGACTGGACACTCTGGCAGGAGGGAACATATTTCCGTTGATGGGGGAGTGCCGAACCAGAGGACACAACTTAAAAATACGGGGTAGACCATTTAGGACAGAGATGAGGAGAAACTACTTCACCCAGAGAGTGGTGGCTGTGTGGAATGCTCTGCCCCAGAGGGCAGTGGAGGCCCAGTCTCTGGATTCTTTTAAGAAAGAATTGGATAGAGCTCTTAAAGATAGTGGAGTCAAGGGGTATGGAGATAAGGCTGGAACAGGATACTAATTAGGAATGATCAGCCATGATCATATTGAATGGCGGTGCAGGCTCGAAGGGCAGAATGGCCTACTCCTGCATCTATTGTCTATTGTCTATTGTCTATTGACAGTGAAGAATGATCTCTCAGACTATAATGGGATTTTGCTTAGGTGAACCGAGGAGTGGCATATGGATTTATTTTAGATAAATGTGAACTATTGCATTTTGGCAAGACAAATTAAGGCAAGACATACAGGTAGGGTTCTGTCGAAAGCTGCCAATCAAGGAGAATCCATCGAAATTATCGAATTCCTACAGTTAGGAAACAGGCTTTTCGGCCCATCGAGGCCACACCGAACCTCTAAACAGTATCCCATTGGACAAACCCCTACCCTATCCCCCGAGTCTGCATTTCCCATGGCTAATCCACCTCGCCTATACATCCTTGGGTACTTTATGCAATTGAGCATGGCCAATCTACCCTTATCTGTATATCTTTACACTGTCGGAGGAAAACATAACATCCGGAGGAAACTCATGCAGACACAGGGAGAATGTGCAAACTCCACACAGGCCGTCATTCAAGGATGGAGTTAAACCCAGATCGCTGCACTCTGAAGCAGCAATTCTCGTCACTGAGCTACTGTGTCACCTGGTGGTGCAGGTTCTCTGTTCCTTGAAAATGCCATCACAGGTAGACAGCGCAGTGAAGAAGGCACTTGGTGATCTCCCCTTTATTGGTCCGTGCTTTAAGTCTAAACATTTTCATGACATGATGCATCTGTCCAGGACATTGGTTTGGCCACTTTTGTAATATTGCCTTTAATTCTGTTCTCCCTGCTGTCGGAAAGACATTGTCAAACTTGAAAGGGTGTAGAAGAGACTTAAAATAATGTTGCAGATGTTGGATGGTTAGAGTCACAGGGAGAGTTTGAACAGGCTGGGACTATTTTCAAGTGTTGAGGCTGAGGGGTGACCTTAAAGGAGTTCATAAAATCATGAGGGGCATAGATAAGGTAAACAGTCAACGTCTTTTACCCAGGACAGGCGAGTCCAAAATTAGAAGACAAAGGTTTCAGGTGAGAGGAGAAAGATTTAAAAAGGGACATGAGGGACAACATTTTCACACAGAGACTGCTGTGTTTATGGATTGAACAGCCAAAAGAGGCGGTGGAGGCAGGTACAGTTACACCATTTCAAAAGCATTTGGATGGATACATGCATGGAAAGTGTTTAGAGGGAGATGGGCCAAGTGCTGGCAAAGGGGGACGAGATTTATTTAGGATGTTTGGTCGGTATGGACGATCAGACCGAAAGGTATTTTTCCATGCTGAACATTTCTGAAACCCTATTCCCTCTTGAATGTATGACACAGGAACAGGAAGAGGCAATTCAGCTTCTGAATTCTGTCAGTCGGCTTGTTTGTTCAATTACTGAGAGTAAAATACAAAAATACATCATTCAGTGTTTGATGGTGTTTTACAGAAACAGGGGAAAGGCTTTTAGTCAAGAGAAGCTGTAAGGAATGCGAAGAGGCCATTCAGTCCCTCAACTCCATTCCACAGGAGCAGCAGGTGAGCACAGAGCTATTGGAACCTGTCAGTCAGTAGCAGGAGGGAGACATCTACTTTCACAAACCTTGGATCAGGAGGCAGTCACACAGCTGCACAAGATTGGGACACAGGAACAGGACGCAGTCATTCAACTGCTTGAGACTGTGACACAGGGACAGGAGGGAGTCACTCAGAGCTCGGAACTGGGGCACTGGGAAACCTGGAGGTTGTGAGGCCCCAGCATCCTGTTATGCAAGGACAGCAAGAGGTGACTCACTCCCCACCAGTATGGGACACTGGGAGAGAAGGGGAGTTTGCTTGGAACAAACAGAAATATATGAATATGTTGTATTAGTGGTCCATTCAATCCTGCCCCAACATTCATTAAGACCACGTCTGATCTAATGGTGATTCCCTCATTTCATTTTATGGAGACTCCCCCTCTGCAGCCTCTGCTCCGTTTCTTGGTCATGTTGCAGACTCAGATGCTGCAACAACACTCACCATGACTCATCCAGAAGGATGGGTCTAACAGGATGAGTCAGGATTTGAGGGGTCCAATGACAAGAATGAAAACACAAAATAAAGGTATTGTCAGATGTTTCGTACTCTCACATTCACAATCCAACTCACATAACCAGCCCAACCATTACATATTCAGGATGGAGCACTGTGTAGATCCGGCTAGTGTACAGCTGTATGCAACCCAGCTATGTGCAGAGTTAAACTCTGTGCAGCCCACATCAATGCTGGATCTATAAACCTGGACTAAATGTTCAGTGTGGGGAGATGTGCAGTCCGCACTGGATCATTCATATATAAACCCAGGCTGTTGCATTGTTCGGTAACACTGTGTTAGATCACTGCCCAGTGTGGTGAAAAATGTAACCAATGGTGGAAGTGACAGAATGTGCAGTTCCCAACCATTTACAGCTCCATATCTGCACTGTACCTTGACAAGGGGTGCTGCGAATGTGAAAATCAATGTGAGGAAGACATATAAATGGAAACAATTTAAATACCAATCGTTCTGATTAAGGTGCATATCTCTCTAGTATTTAAAGTTGAAATAACTGAGATAATATCCAATAAGGTTTTGTGAACAGTGCAAAGAATTAAGAGGGGGATGGTGATGTTATAGTGGTTGCACTATAAGCCTCCAAATAATCAATGGGAATTAGAGGAACAAATATTCAGAGAGACTGGCATGACTTGCAGGAGCAATAGGGTTGTCATAATAGGTGATTTTAATTTTTTCTAACATAGACTAGGACTTCCAGATGGTTCAGAACTTAGATGGAACGTAATTTGCTAAGTGTGTTCAGGAAAGCTTCCACAAGCAATATAGAGAGGTTCCTATTGGGAAAGGGACAAACTCGACCTACTGTTGAAAAATAAGGTTGGATAGGTGACGGAGGTAAAGTGGGCGAGCATTTTGGGAATAGTGACTAGAGCTGTGTTAGTTTTAAAATAGTTATGGTAGGGACAAAATTGGTCCACAGATACAAGTTCTAAATTGGGGCAAGGCCTAATTTGTTGGAATTGACAGAGGATTGCAGGGGATGATTGGAGCAGTTTGTTTCGAGGTAAAATGATCCCGGGCAAGTGGGAGGGCTTCAAAAGTGAGATAGTTCGAGTTCAAGTTCCATATGTTCCTGTGAGGATGATGGGAAAGAGAGGCTGGAAGAGAGTACCCTGGATAACAAGAAATATTGAGGCACTGACCAGAAACAAATGAGGCATGGCTCAGGTACAGGCAGTTCGTATCAAGGGAATCCCTGGAGGTACACAGGGGATACAGGAGTTTACTGAAGAAGGAAATCAGCAGGACGAAAAGGGAGTATGTGATAGTTTTGGCTGAGCAGATTAGTGTGAATCCAAATTCAGAATAGTAAAGAAAAAGAACAACCAGAGAGAGAATAGTACGTCTTCAAATCCAAAATGGGTATGCACGTGTAAAACCTCAAGAGATGGGTGAATTCCTCACTTCCCCGTCTGTGTTTATCATGAAGAAAGACATGAAGACCTGTGACCTTTGGGAGGTTAGTTGTGATATCTTGGTACAGTCCATATCACAGTAGAGGTGCTGATGGACATATTAGAATGCATAAAGTCAGATAAATCTCTTGGTCCTGACCAGATATTTCCAAGAGCACTGCAGGTGGCGAGAGAAGACAGTTCAGGGGACAAGGACCCGGAAGACTGTGCGGTAACAAATGTGCCCTTATTCAAGAAGGGTTGTAAAGAAAAGCCTGGGAAATATAGACCAGTAAACTTCACATCTGTTTTCGCTAAACCGTTTGGAAAGGTTCTGAGATATAAGAGATGCATGTATTTGGAAAAACAGAGTTTGACTTGGAGCAGTCAGCATAGCTTTGTGCGTAACAGATCGTGCCTTAGAATTTTTGTTAGAGTTTTTGAGGAAGTGACCAGAAAGGTTGACAAGGGCAGGGTGGTGGACATAGTCTATATGGATTTAAGTAAGGCCTTTGATAAGGTTCCACATGGTAGGTCGATCTGGAAGGTTAGATTACATGGACTCCAATGTAAACTGGCAAATTGGTGACACAATTGTCTTGACGTTATGAAGCAAATGGCTATGGTTGAGTTTAGCCTGTCGGACTGGAGGCCTGTGACTAGTGGAGTGCCTCAGTGGTCGGTCCTGGGCCCATTGCTGTTCGTTATCTTAGACCAATGATTTAGACCAGAATGCACAACGCAAGGTTAGTAAGTTTGCACATGACTCTAAATTAGGAGGCATCATTTACAGTGAGAAACATTATCAGAAATTGCAGCAGTACCTTGGTCAGCTGAGGAAGTGGGCTCAGAAATAGCAATTTAAGTTTAATACAGATAAGTATGACGTCTTGCATTTTGGAAAGTTAAATCCAGGTAGGAGTTAAATGATGAGTGAGAGGGCCTTAAGGAGTGTAGTGGAACAAAAGGACGTTGGAGATCAGGTGCACGGTTGTCTGAAATTTGAGTCACAGATACATAGGACAGTGAAGAAGGCTGTTGGCACATTGGCCTCCATCAGCACATTGAGTATAGACATTGGGACGTTATGTTGCAGTTGCACAGGATGTTGGTAAAGCTGCAGTTGGAGTATTGATTTAAGTTTTGTTCATATTGCTTTAGAAAGGATATTATTGAACGAGAAAGAGTGTAGAACAAATTTACAACGATGTTTCCTGGGCTAAAGGCTCTAAGTTATAGGCAGAGGTTGGAAAGGTTCGAAATTATTTCTTTACAGCGTAGGAAACTGAGAGGGTTCTTATAGAAGTGTAGCTCTTTTAAAATCATGAGAGGTGTGCATGGGGTGAATACTTCAATTTTTTTCCCTAAGGTTGGGGAATCGAGGACTAGAGGACATCCATTAATGTTTGGAAAGGAAAAAAGTATATTAAAAGGAACCTGAGGGGCAACATCTTTCCACAAAGTGTGGTATGCATAGAGACTGAGCTGCCAGTGGAAGTGATTGAGGTGGGTACAATAACAACATTGAAAAGGCATTAGGACACATACACAGATAGGAAAGGATTAGAGGGATACAGAGCAAGGGCAGGGAAATGGGGTGAGTGTGGATGGACATTTTGGTTGGTATGGACCAGCTAGGCCAAATGGCCAGTCATACTGGCAGTCTCGTGCAGTATGACTGTAAATGAGTGGAGGCAGAGTGGGGGAGACTAAAATAAGATGTCATGGAAGGATATGTTCACAGGTTTCAGAATGCTGATATGAAGACATTTCGATAGTATCATGCAACATGGATCAGTATTATGAAGAATTATGAGTGAATGGGATATTGTTGTGAGTTCAGGCGATGGAGAGTTTTGGATGAGCATTTGTTCTGCAGCTTTGTAACTAGGAGTGAGGACAGCAGAGTCTTCGCCTCACTGGGCTGAATCTAACAAAGATCTGTCTCAGTGACATTTTCTTTAAGTGTGACAGAGGGGTTGTCTGCACGAGGCCGAGCTAGTTTCCTGGTGCTATCTAACCAAACTCATCTCATTAACTACCCACCCCACTCCATGGTGTCCCTCTCATACAATGCTAGCCTGATTCTCCCACCCATCATGACTGGAGGTACTCATAATCGCCCAGATGCCCCTGGATATTCCATGACCCCTGATACTGGGGCCACCTTTAAAAGGCCAAGGGGCACACGGTTAAGCTTTCTCAGTTTGGAGCTGCCCCGCACAGTTTACCTGGAGCATGGCATATAAGTGGAGATTACATCACGGTTTGTCGACAGGGGCACGGAGGTCCTGATGGATGAGCTAGTACAGAGGGGAACCATTCTCTTCCCAGAGGGATCACTCCACCAGACACACCGAGCATGGTCTGAGCTCACCACCCACCTCAGTGTAGTATCTGCAATCTGAAGAAATGTCCAGCAAAACAGGACAAGCTTCAATAAACTTCCCCACTCTGTTAGGATAAGGGTCACCATATTCTCTCTGCTCCCTCACACTCACTGTATGTCTGTTATAGCACCGGTTCCCGAACAAGTCTCATGCTCTACCACTCTCACGACTGCATACAGCACCTTCCCTCTCTTTCTCTCTTGCATCTCTAATGCCCCCCCCCCCCCCACCACCCCGACACAGTTATAGAATATTCTGGAGAACGCCAATTATGGGATTTTCCAGATCATGTTCCAACTTATTCCCAGTTTCAGTAAAGCGGCAGTGCCCCAGTGTGTGACATGTAAGAGGATGGAGTAGACATGTACGTTTTTCAAATCACACACAATTAAAATCCATCATGAGGCCATTCAGTACTTCACATATGCTCCAAAATTCAATACGTTTGGGGGTGATCTGATGGTTTTCTCAGCTCCATGTTACAGGAACTTTCAGTCATTCAACCCCCAGCTTCCTGTTACCGAGCAGACGATTCTCAGAAACTTTTTACACCGTGTTTCTTCTAGCTTGTGTTCCGAAGGCACTTCCCATGGGGACAGACTCTCCTAACAATATATTTCATCTGCTTTATACAATCATACAATAGTCAGCATGCTTTCCACAGACCAATCAAAAACATGCACTTATTTTATGGTTATTGACATCCAATCACAATTAGTAATTCTGGTTATTTCACTTGTCTCACCTTATTGTATTCAGCCAAAGAAAACTTCCAAACACTTGTCTCAATGTAAAATACAATTTCAAGCAGAGAACGTTTTTATCCTCAGCCGTTATTATGACGATTATCTCAAATATACATTTTATCTTGTCATGAATGTTTCTCTTGCCCTTTGTCTGTGACGGATTCTGTGTGTAACAGTTACACAGTCTCCCACTCAGTTGGCTGGATGGTTGGTTTGTGATGCAGAGGGAGGCCACCAGCGCAGGTTCAATTCCCCACACTGACTGAGGTTACCATGAAGGGGATGCTCTCTCAACCTCACCCCATCACCCGAGGTGTGGTGACCCTCAGGATAAACCACCATGAGTGGTCTATCTAATGAGAGCTCTTTGGGACTCTATTCTATCAATGTTAGCATTTTATTTTTTTTAACTATTTTTTTAAACTGAAAAATGGATTTTTATTATTATATTCAACCAATAACAAAACAACTCAAATCACTGAATAATATTTAACCCATGTGCATGTACATACAAAACAAGTTCAAGTCTATAAACGGAAAGAAGAAAAACAAAAATAAACAATAAATAATAAAAAAAGGCTCAGAATAACAAAACGATAGCTCTTGTTTTTCAAGAGCATTAACTGATACACATTCATACGTTCACAATTCTTCATACTAGATTCATTCGAAAATATCGCCATTGCTATATAAAAGCCCTTTTTAGAATGGCAGATAAGCCTAATCGTGATAATCCAAAAAAGGTTGCTATATCTTACATAAATCTCTGCTTTCTGGCGCATCATACAGGTGAAAACGTACAAAGGGATATTCTCCATGATGAGCTTACGATGAGCCAACAGACCCGGGGGGGGGGGGGGGGGGGAGGGGGGGGGGGTTGGGGGGTTTGGTGCTTCAGACATCCAACGCAACAGAATATTTTTCCTAAAAAAAGAAGTGTGGGCGAGATACTAAACGAGTATTTTGCATCAGTATTTACTGTGAAAAATTATATGGAAGATATAACATGTAGGGAAATAAATGATGACACCTTGCAAAATCTCCATATTACAGAAGAGGAAGTGCTGGGTGTCTTAAATCGGGTAAACTTGGATAAATACCCAGGACCTGATTAGGTGTACCCTAGAACTCTGTGGGAAGCTAGAGAAGTGTTTGCTGGGCTTCTTGCTGAGATAGTTGTAATATGGATAGTCACTGGTGAGGTGCCGGAAGACAGGAGGTGGCTAACGTGGTGCCCCTGCTTAAGAAGGGTGGTAAGGACAAGCAAGGGAACTATAGACGAATGAGCCTGACGTTGGTGGTGGTCAAGTTGTTGGAGGGAATCCTGAGGGATAGGATGTGCATGTATTTGGAAAGGCAAGGACTGATTAGGGATAGTCAACATGGCTTTGTGTGTGGGAAATCATGTCTCACAAACTTGATTAAGTTTCTTGAGGAAGTATCAAAGAGGATTGATGAGGGCAGAGGGATAGATGTGATCCATATGGACTTCAGTAAGGCGTTCAACAAAGTTCCCCATGGGAGAGTGATTAGCAAGGTTAGATCTCATGGAATACAGGGAGAACTAGCCACTTGGATACAGAACTGGATCAAAGGAAGAAGACAGAGGGTGGTGGTGGGCGGTTGTTTTTTAGACTGGAGGCCTCTGACCAGTGGAATGCCACAAGGATCGGTGCTGGATTCACTACTTTTTGTCATTGACATAAATGACTTGGATGTGAGCATAAGAGGTACAGTAAGTAGGTTTGTAGATGACAACAAAATTGGATGTACAGTCAACAGCGAAGATGTCACCTCAGATTACAACAGGATCTTGACAAGATGGCTGGAGTTTAATTCAGATAAATGCGAGGTGCTGCATTTTGGGAAAGCAAATCATAGCAGGACGTGTACACTTAATGGTAAGGTCCCAGGGAGTTATGCTGAACAAAGAGAACTTGGAATGCAGATTCATAGCTCCTTGAAAGTGGAGTCGCAAGTAGATAGGATAGTGAAGAAGGCGTTTGGTATGCTTCCCTTTCTTGGTCAGAGTATTCAGTACAGGAGTTGGGAGGTCATGTTGCAGCTGTACAGGATATTGGTTAGACCACTGTTGGAATATTGCGTGCAATTCTGCTCTCCTTCCTGTCTGAAAAATGTTGAGAAAACTGAAAGGGTTCAGAAAAGATTTATAAGGATTGGAGGATTTGACCTATAGAGAGAGGCTGAATAGGCTGGTGCTGTTTTCACTGGAGCTTCGGATGCTAAGGTATGACATTATAGAGGTTTTCAAAAGTATAAGGGACATGGATAGGGTAGATAGGGAAAGTCTTTTCCCTGGGTTCAGGGAGTCCAGAATGGAGGGCATAATTTTAAGGTGAGAGGGGTAAGATATAAAAGAGGCCTACACGGCAACTATCTCACACAGAAGGTGGTACGTGTATGTAATGAGCTGCCAGGTGAAGTGGGGGAGGCTGGAACAAGTGCAACATTTAAGAGGCATTTCGATGAGTATATTGAATAGGAAGGGTTTGGAGGGTTATGGGCCAGGTGCTGGCAGGTGGGACTAGATTGTATTAAGATATGAGTTCAGGCATGGATGGGTTGGGCCGAAGGGTCTGTTTCCATGCTGTACATCTCTATGATTCTATGACTTATATTGATCTCTGTTTATTGGTGCACCATGCTGGTGAGAAAGTCCGAAGTGATATTCTCCATGATCAGCTTACCCAACACATCCTGGGAGTTTCAGACATCCAACACCACAGAATATTATTTCCTAGCACAGAAAGTAAGGATATATTTTTTCCCATATGCATCTGCGTAAGATACTCTGCGCAGGCGCAGAAAAAGAGAAACCATGTCCATCTCCAATTCGGTCCCCAAGACCAACTCTACCACACCTAACACAGTGCTCCAATATGTACAAAGCCTGCAGCAGGACCACATGCAATGAGTCAGAGTGCCTGTCGTCATTCTGCATTTAGGACATGCTGAAGATAATCCCAAACTGAATTTTGAGAGAACATCTCATGTCAGATAGAACCTATGAAGAATTTGCAACTACATGGAATGGGTCCTATTACAGATCAAAATCCTTCGAGCATTTTCACAAATATCCTCCCATGTCTCCAAAGAGATCTAAACCCCCCAACTCTCTCGCACAGACATCACAAAGCTGCACAGTCTTCTCTGAGGGGACACTGACCAACAAATGATGCAGGGAACTGACCGAGAGTGTATTCTTTACAATAATCACCTGCTTCTCTGTATCGGATCTATAAATGTCTGTGAAAAATGTCTTTTTTAATCAAATCTCTAATCTGGAACAAAAACAGAAGTGGTCTCTACTAGATAGTCCATACTTACGAGTTATTTGATCAAATGATATCATTGTTTCTCCCTCAAGTAACATGTGCTGGTCAGTCGTTTACACTGCTGACTCAGCGCACCAGGGTCACGGGTTTGGTTCCAGTCTTCGATGATTGGCTATGTGGAGTTAGTATGTTCTCAACTGTGACAGCGTAGGTTTCCTCCTACGGTCACAAAGATGTGCAGGTTAGATGAATTGGCCAATTCAAAATAACTCAAAGTGTTCCAGGATCTGGAAGTTCAGACATTAGTCAGGATAAATATAGAATGGTAGGGAATGGGTCTGGGTGGGTTACTCTTCAGAGATTCGAAGTGGACATGCTGGGCCCAAGGGCTTGTATCCACACTTTAGGGATTCTACTAATTCTAAATCACCCAAGCAAGGTAACCCCCCCCCCACCCCCGCCCCGGATGCCTATTGTTTAAACCTGGAATCCATTATCCCCGGTTGACAACGTGGTATAGCAATTAAAGGGGTAAGAAACATGGTTTTGGCTGTATTGCCCTCGATCTTAGGGCAAGTTCTTCAAGTTTTAACAGTTTGGATAATCATTAGTGTTTGACAATACTCCATAAAAGTTGTCATTTTATCTAAGAACAACAGACTAAGAAGGGTTCACTTTGTCTGAGAGGGCTCAATGTCTAGCCGTATTGATGCCGAGTCCTCAGCGGCCCAGGCACGAACATAGGATGATAAAAGAGCTTAATTGATTGCTTTTAATCTGGGAGATTTACCCCCCACAATCTGTGGGGCAGTTGCAATTTTGTTAGCTTGATAAAGAATCACTTATGGTGCCAAATAAAAGAGCTAAACCAGCCATTATGTTTCCGAAATATCTGTCTGGGAAATATCAAAGGAAGCATTCGCATGGTGTCTAGGAAATAAGGAAGTACATTCATTTTAATAACAGCTATCCGATCTAGCCAGGATATTTGAAATGCCTCCCATCTTTGAAGGTCTTGTTTAATTTTGTCAAACAAATGGACGCAGTTCACGTTAAATAAATGATCAAAGACAGATGTAGTGAATATACAAAAACAGGGAACCACCCCAGTGACCATTTAAAAGGAAACCAGGATTTGCCCTCAGTATCAGGTATTTCCCTAAGACCTCCCAGAGGCATGGCCTCCAACTTCGTAAAATTAATCTTATCACTCAGAAAGGCAACAAGCGAATTAATGCATTGCATCACATGAACTACCGAAATTGCGGGATTTGACAAAAATTATAAGACCCTAATCTGCATACAATGTAATCTTACGAGACTTCTATCCCACTGCTGCGTCAGATATGTTGTCATCCGTATGGATGGCCTCCAACTGAAACAACAATGGTGAAAGGTATCAACCTTGTCGGCTGCCTAGAGATATATTAATATTACTGATTGGCCACACCATTGGTGAGAACCGCAGCCAGAGAATCGCGGTAAATGACCCTCACCCACTTGATAAAAACTTTGCGTATACCACACCTTTCTATTGATCAGAAGAGATCCGGCCACTCAACCCAATCAAATGCCGTCTCTCATCTAAAGAGATCAATAATCCCTGGTCAGATTGTTGTTGACACTTTGGATCATATTGAGTAAACTCTTCACATTGTAGGACGATCTGCGGCCCTTTATAAAGCCTGTTTGGTCCTCTTTGGCAACGGTAGGCAGCAAAGTTTCCAGCCTAAATGCACGGGTCTCAGACAAGATTTTGAAACCAACATTTATAAGTGAGATTGGCGTGTAAGAAGCACAATCCTCCAGGGTCTTCCTTTCTGCAGCATTAGAGAGATATGAGCCTCTCTTAAGGATGGAGGGAGGGGTTACTGACTGTCTGAGTGACAGAACATGTTAAACATCAGCCGTGACAATAGGTTTATAAATTATTTAGAAAAGTCACGAGGAAATCTGTCTGTTACGTGCACCTTTACATTCTGAAGCTGCTTCACACCCTCCTGCGCTGACAATTGTGCGTTAAGGCACAACACTTATTCAGGGGTTACTCCTGTGAAATGAAAAATGACTCCATCTTAATCCATCTATGCACATAATGCTCAGTCTGAAATAATTCGGAGAAAAATCTCGGACAGGAGGCATTAATCTTTTTGAAATTGAAGGTAAGGAGTCCAGTACCTTCCCTAATTGAGGTAATGGCTTAAGAGGGGCGATCGTTTTCCTGGCAAGATAGAATAAATACCTGCCTGGCTTATCACCATGTTCAAACAGCCTTTGTTTTACAAAAGTAAGTTCCTTCTTGGCTGTCTGTGTGAACGTGGAATTCACTGTAGACCGAAGCATTGTGATCCTCTGCAGCTTAGCCACTGAGGGACAATCACAGTATGCCCTCTCGGCTGCCTTCAGCTGTTCCTCAAACCAGCGTTCCTGCTCCCCCTTCTGCTGCATCCTAAGGGATAATTATTCCCTTAGCATAAGCCTTAGCAATTTCCCATAGAATGGATGGGTTACTGGTTGAATCTGAATTAATTGCTAAGAAAGATCTGAATTCATTACAGAAATACTCAATGAACGAACTAGAATTAACAATAAAGGGATACATTCGCCAGTGTCTCGAATCTGTTATATTTCCCTGAATCTTTCTCAATAAGTATGTTCAGAAATGGTCATTGTGCAGATGCCTCCGAATCTAAGATTGTTCCAGGGATGGGGAAGAAATCAAACCTGGTGTGGCATTTCTGCGGGTTAAAGAAGATATTAAAAGCCCTATTTGTGAGGTAGATATGCCTCCAGACATCCACCAGCTCTAGCTCTGCACACAAATCCACCAATTGCTTACATTATAACGAGGGTATTGAGGGACCTTCGGACATTCTGTCCACCGTGGGTTCCATAAGAGAGTTGAAATCTCCTTCTACGATAATGTGCCATGATGCAAGATAACTGAATTTGGAAGATGCATCTCCCAGGATTTTAAGAAGGTGCGCCGGGGTGGGGGTGGAGGGTCGCAATTACTATTCAAAATATTGGATTATTTACCAAACTTTAAGGCTTGGGGGATTATGATCCTTCCATAAGTATCAAATAAAATCTCGAAATTTAAATGCAAGATTCTTCTTATCTAGTACTGCTTCTCCCCTACTCCTAGTATTTAAAAACGAAAATAAAAACCCGTTCAAACCCGCCCTGCTATAACGTCAAATGTTCCTTGTCATCGAGGTGCATCTTCTGCAATAGGACAAAATCCACCCTCACTTTTTTAAGACTAAAAAGTAAGTTTTCCTCTTGACTGGGCAATGGCTCCCCTTAATGTTCCAGGTGCATCATTTAAGCATATCATTTTCCAGAACACACTGTAGCAACATTTGAACTCGAGAGAGGGAGAACACGAATGACTGATCATTAATAAACAAAGTCTCATAGAGCTGAAAAACTACACAATCTAAAACTATTACAACTGACAAGCTCTCAAAACTTTCCAAAACTAATCATATAAAAAAAACCCAAAAAACTAAAAAAATCGATAGGGGAATTTAAAATTTCCACAAAGTTTTCGCTTTCTCTGCAGAGTCAGACGAATTCATGGATCCATTAAATGCAACACGGAGAATCGTTGGGTACCAGAGGGAATACTGATTCCCGAGTTCCCTTACTCTTCTCTTGATAGGTGTTAGACTTGGAAGCAGGTGAGCACTTTGGTGATAGCGATCACAATTCTGTTATGTTTACTTTAGTGATATCAAGGGATAGGTGTATTCCACTGGGCAAGATTACAGCTGGGGGAAAGGCAATTACGATGCGATTAGGCACGATTTAGGAAGCATAGGAGGGAGAAGGAAACTGAAGGGGATAGGCACATAAGAAATGTGAAGCTTAATCAAGGAAAAGCTACCGTGTGTCCAAGATAGGTATGTACCTGTCAGGCAGGGAGGAAGCTGTAGAGCGCGGGAGCCATAGTTTATGAAGGAAATTGAATCTTTCGTCAAGAGGAAGAAGAAGGCTTATTTGAGGATGAGATGTGAAGGCTCAGTTAGGGCGCTTGAGGGTTACAAGGTAGCCAGGAAAGACCCAAAGGGAGAGCTTAGAAGAGCCAGGAGAAGACATGAGAAGTTGTTGGCGGATAGAATCAGGATAAACCCTAAGGCTTTCGATAGGTATTTAATGAATAAAAGAATGACCAGAGTAAGATTAGGGCCAATCAAGAATAGTAGTGGGAAGTTGTGTGTGGAGTCAGAGGGGATAGGGAAGCACTAAATGAATATTTTCCAACAATATTCACTCTAGAAAATGACAATGTTGTCAAGGAGATTACTGACATACAGGCTATTCGACTAGTTGGGATTGAGGTTCACAAGGAGGAGGTATTAGAAATCCTGCAGAGTGTGAAAGTCCGTAAGTCCCCTGGCCGGATGGGATTTATCCTAGCAGCCTCTGGGAAGCCAGGGAGGAGACTGCTGTGCCTTTGGCATTGTTCTTCAAATCGTCATTGTCTACTGGACTAGTGCCAAAAGACTGGAGGATAGCAAATGTGGTTCCCCTGTTCAAGAAGGGGAGTAGAGACAACCCTGGTAATTATAGACCAGTGAGCCTTACTTTAGTTGTTGGTAAAGTGTTGGAAAAGATTATAAGATATAGGATTTATAATTATCTAGGAAAGAACAATTTGATTAGGGATAGTCAGCACGGTTTTGTGAAGAGTAGGTCGTGCCTCACGAACCTTACTGAGTTCTTTGAGAAGGTGACCAAACAAGGTAGATGAGTGTAATCCGGTTAATGTGGTTTCAGCGATTCGTTCGTTAAGGATCCCCATAGTAGTCTATTGTACAAAATGCGAAGTAATGGGATTATGGGAGATATAGCAGTTCGGATCAGTAATTGGCTTGCTGAGTGAAGACAGAGGGTCGTGGTTGATGAGAAATGTTCATCCTGGAGTCAAGTTAGAAGTGGGTCGGTGTTGGGTCCACTGCTGTTCATCATTTTCATAAACGACCTGGATGTGTGTAGAAGGGTGGGTTAGTAAATTTGCAGATGGCACGAAAGTCGGTGGAGTTGTGGATAGTGAGGAAGGATGTTATAGGTTACAGAGAGACATAGATAAGCTGCAGAGCTGGGCTGAGAGGTAGCAAATGGAGTTTAATGCGGACAAGTGTGTGGTGATTCACTTTGGTCAGAGTAACCGTAATGCAAAGTACTGGCCTAATGGCAAGATTCTTGGTAGTGTAGATGAGCAGAGAGATCTCAATGTCCAGGCACACAGATGCTTGAAAGTTGCCACTCAGGTTGACAGGGTTGTTAAGTAGGCATACAGTGTTTTAGCTTTTATTAATAGAGGGATCAAGTTCAGGAACCATGAAGCTATGCTATAGCTGTACAAACCTCAAGCGTGGCTGCACTTGGAGTATTGTGTACAGTTCTGGTCACCGCATTATAAGAAGGACGTGGAAGCTTTGGAAAGGGTGCCGAGGAGATTTACTAGGATGTTGCCTGGTATGGTGGGAAGGTTTTTCGAGGAAAGGCTGAAGGACTTGAGGCTGTTTTCATTAGAGAGCAGAAGCTTGGGAGGTGACTTTATAGAGACATATAAGATAATCAGAGGGTTTGATAGGGTGAGCCTTTACCCAAGAATGGTGACGGTGAAGATGAGGGGAATAGCTTTAAATTGAGGGGTAATAGGTATGGGACAGATGTCAGAGGTAGTTTCTTTACTCAGAGAGTAGTAAAGGTATGGAATGCTTTGCCTGCAACGGTAGTAGATTCGCCAACTTTAAGTACATTTAAGTCGTCTTTGGACAAGCATATGGATGTACATGGAATAGTGTAGGTTAGGTGGGTTTCAGATTGGTATGACAGGTCGGCGCAACTTCGAGGGCTGAAGGGCCTGTACTGCGCTGTAATGTTCTATGTTCTATATCATCAAAGTATTTTTTTCTGAATCACCGCCGCCGAAACGTTCCGAAAGGACATAATCATGGAGCCCGTGATTTAAAGCCATTGGATATTTCCCCTGAGTTCTGTAAGCTTCCATTAGTCTTTGTTTATCCCCATAACTATGTAACCGCACGCGGACAAGGCGAGAGCGCTGGTCTGAGCCTGACCTGTGCACCGTAACCCAATGAACTGTCTTAGTCTTCACCCGACCCTCTTCAGTTTCGAAGTGAAGGAATCACTGCAGCTAGTTCTCAAAAAATACTCACTGGCTGACCACGTGCTGTCTGGGCCAGCAGACCAACGATGTGAACATTCTTCATCCTGCCCCTGTTCTCAAGGTCGTCATCATGTTCAATTAAGATACGGACTTGTTTCTCAACGGTGACGATCCTCTCTTGTGAGGAATTTATCGCAGACTCTGTCATTCAGTTCGGCGCTTGACATCGTACATTTTGTTTCCAAGGCTGTCAAGTTGCTGCTCATGTTTTTGGAGCGCGTCTGAGAGTAGTAGTGGTTCTAGCCACGGCTGAACTTTTCGTTCATCATGGCTTCAATCATTTCACATAACTTGGTGAACTCAGTGACCAAGGCCTGGTGAGTAACTGAGTCCATAGAACGGGCAGAGTGTGTTGCAGCTACAGCCTCAGGCATACTCGATGCTTCTGACGGGTGCACCGTGTGTTGGGACTTACTCAATCCTTTCCCATGTTTTGTCATTACCACTTGACAAACCGCGATCAGTACAGATTCTATCACTCTTTTAGGGTTGAATTTTAAGTAAGTTGCTGGGATGGAGTGGGTTAGGGAACCACTTTGCCCTTGGTGTGATGCAGAGCCCAACAAAGCAATCCTTTCGGATCGCCGCCATCTTGGATTCCCCCTTTACATTTTATCGATATCATCATTTTGGTTTGCATTATATTCCTGGATGTTCTGGAGCAGAGTGATTTTGTATCACTGTCTACATTTTCCCCTACACTGCAAATTGCTGCCCATTCCTCGATAATCCTTGACTCTGTTGTTACTTATGAACCTCTGTCTATGACTCAAAAATATTCAATATCTCTTCCTCCAAAGCTCTGAGGGGAAGAGTGTTCCAAATACTCTCACCACTGAGAAAACAAAAGTTAAGCTCAACTGTGTGTGAGATCATTTTTGTCTCCTTACTTGAGAAAGGATATAATTAATTTGAAAGCAGTTCGGAGATATTTCATTTCATGTATTACAGTAATGAAGGTCTTATATTATGAAGGCTTTAACAGGTAACTCTTGGAATGAGAGGTGATTTTATTGAAACATACAAATCCTAAAGGAGAGTGGATCAGATAGATACCCACTGGGTGTTTGTATAGTCCAAACTTCTTGTCATTTTTATAGAATCCATCCTGTGTGGAAGCAGGACAATCCATCCATTATTGCCCACATTGACCCTCGGAATAGTATCCCCCTCCGGACCTGCCCCCCTACTCTATCCATGTAACCCTGCATTTCCCATCACTGACCTATCTAACCTACACATCCCTGGGCACTATGGGCAATTTAGCATGGCTAATCCACTTTAAGCTGCATATCTTTGGACTGAGGGAGGAAACTGAAACACTGGTAGGAAACCCACACAGACATGGGGAGAATGTTCAAAATTCAAAGAAAGGGTTGCCAGAGGTTGGAATTGAACACAGCTCCTTGGCGATGGGAGGTAGCAGTACTAACCACAGATCCACTATGTGCATCCGTTAGTTCTATTAGTTAATTGTGGCTGACTTAAGAAATATGCCTGACTTGTTCCTGTCACTGAACCTCACCCAGTCTGAGACCTTTATCGTCGGCAATATTACCAACCTGGTTACATTTAAAATTTGTTGTGAGCAGTGGAAGAGTGGGACTAGAAAAGGAAAGAGTGACACCCTCCATCCTCAGTCACAACTGGAGTGAGAAAAAAATCACAAAGTGGTATTTCATTCCAGTGGGAATTCTCTTTCCCAGAATTTGGGATGGCCAGATATTTATATTAAACCGAGGCTGGCTTTGTCTATAGACAGGTGAATCAGAGATAATGGTGCATGGAGAGGAAAGTGCAACTGGGACCACAATAAGACAAGCCACGAACTTATTTACTGGTGAATTGGTGTCAAAGGGCCGAATGGCCCCCTCGTGTTTTTCAGCCCTGTGTTCCGATGTTCCATTTAGACCTTCGGTTCTGCAACCCAGGGCAGATCGAGGCCACCCCGATGGTAAGGTGCAGTTGCTGAAATATACTTGGAAAATGCAGGCTGGGCCAGAAAGTGCTTCCGCCACTCACACCCCCCCCCCCCACCCCTCCACTACAATCACTGCTTCCAGGCTTCCCCTCTCTGTAAATTCTGCTCCAGATGAGGAATATATTGCAGCCGCAGATATGCTGGGAATACAACCCCATACCCCCCACGCAGTTTTAAAGCAACAAATCCTCTGCCCTCCCTAAATGCAACATTTTACTACACGATTTCCAGGAAAATAACCCGTTACTTTCCAAAAGCATAGCATGTGAAATGAATAACTAGGAACAGGAGTAGGTCAATCGGCCCCTCAAGCTAACCCTGTCATTTAATAAGAACATGGCTGATCTACTCCAGGGCTCAACTCCACTTTCTTGCTGACTCCTTGTATCCCTCCACACCTCTCCGAGTTAGGGAATTTCAGACATTCACTACCTTCGGAGAGAAGACATCCGTTTGCATGTCAGATTGAAATCGATGTTCCTTATTCGAAATCTATATCCTCGAGTTCGACACTTTGCCCAAGAATGGAAAACAACTTCTCAACATCTAATTTCTCAAGCTCCTGCCGTGTCTTGTGTGTTTCTGCAGTATCACTCATCATTCATTTAAACCAAATGAATGATCGCGTCACCTTTTTAGAGATTCTCTATAACTAAACCCTTTCATCGCAGGAAAATTCCAAATGTACCAACATAGTTACTTGCTGCATCAGCATGCTGACTTTATGTTTCATACACAGGAACACTCCAATCCATTTGTACTGTTCCTTTTCTGGAAGTCCTCTGCAATAAATAACAGCCTACCTTTTGATTCTCAGTGTTATCCTCAAACTCGGATGCATATTGCACTCAGATCCCTCCTTAAGGCTATCAGTATAGATTGTAAATAACTGATGCCATCAGACTGATATTTGTGGTACTCCAGCAGATAAACCTTTACCATAAAGATCCATTAATCCTGACTCTCCGATTTCTGTGTTAACCAATTATCATCCCATGTTAATACAGTATCCGACATCCTAGAGTTTCTGTTTTCTGTAAGAACTTTCATTTTGTAATACCTTGTGGAAAATCTCTGGAAAGTTTGGTGTCTACCAGATCCCATTTATCAAGTCCGCTTGTTACATTTTCAGGCATCTCCAGAAGTACTTTGCATGATTTTACAGGGTAAAATATAATTTCCCTTTTACAGACCCACACTGGCTCTACGTGAAGCTTTTCTAAATGTCCACGCTGGGCAAGTTTTCCAAGCTATACTAGTCCCATCTGCATTTCTTTGACCCATATGCCTCTAAGTGTTTCCCAGTCATATATTTGTGCAAATGATGTTAAATGTTGCAGCTGTACACGCAATCTACCACTCTTCATCTGGCAGCCCATTCCATACCCACACCACACACTGCGTAGAAACGTTGTCCCTTCGTCCCTTTTAAATATTCCCTCTAACACCTCTCTATGCTTGAACTCCCCCAGCCCGTGGAAAAATCTTGGCTATTAACCCTATCCATTCCTCTCATGATTTTATAAGCTTCTACAATGTCAGCCCCACAACCTTCGACACTCCATCTGCTACTAACTTCAAGAACAAGTATTTAAAGATAAGCACTGCAAATTTTAAGCGATATTAAACATCACAGGTAACCAATACTCAGCCCAATCTTCATACTGTTATTTGTTTTACTCCATGTTACAAAACTAAGGCAACATGAAACGCTTACTAGTGCCAATAAGAAGTTAAGCATCTGAATTCCTTTGTCTATAGGGGATGATGATCACTACAGTGAAAACGTATCTGTGGCCATATCTATATAATACCATATGGTCAACATTCTCCCTCCTGGCCTCCCTGTGACTGTGTGTGGTTGTGTCATCTTTATCTTGCAATCAGTAGAGAGAACCCCTTTCCCCCATTTACACCTTAATTCAAACCCCTTTTACAGAATCTTCTCATTCACCACTGCTAAAAGACCGTTGATGTTTTGCCACACCCTCCTATCCCTGCTACCCATCCCCCACTTCTGGCAAGGGATGAAAAGACAATTTTGCAATTGTATTCAGTTTTGAAGAAGTGTCACACTGGAAACGCTAACACTGTTTCTCTGTCTCTGCAGATGCTGACAGACCTGCTGAGTTTCACCAGAAATGAATAGGCACAGAAAGAAATTTCAATTAAACAATTAACTAGGGATACTGGAAACGAGAGTACGAAAAACACTGGAGATATTGGGAGCTTTATAGAAGATTCACTGGACCTGAAAGTTTAACTCTGCATTCACTCCAGAAAATGCTGCAACATCTTCAGCAATTTCTTCAGCAATTTCTGTTTTTGAACCATTTCCAATGACGTATGTCAAAGATGCTCAAACATCTTGTCCAACATGGAGCGCCGTACACTGGGAACTGAACAATAATGCATGGTGCAGAAGTTCGTTGACTCTGAAATTGCATAAGGTTGGCATCACTGACACTACAGAGCTCTGAATCATGGTCTGGGAGAAAAACAGGGAAACACGTTCACTTCAAATACAGAAGATGGCATTATGGAAAGGAGAAGATTCAGTTTTGTACCTTAAATGGATTGAGTTTATGAAACAATTTGGAGGCGAGGTACCAAGGAAAGACTCCAGCAGAATGAGAATATGAAAATGGAAGTATTTCCGCATCAGAAACCAGAGTAGGTCACTGAGTACAGGGCTTATGGGTGAATGGGTCTCTGTGTGAAATGGGGAACAGTCAGTAGAATTGAATTGTAAATATTGCGGCCAAAACTGGGTTATCATCTGATGCTGTAGATTACAGCAACAGAAGAAGCAGAATTGTTTTCAATGACAATCTGTAACATTTTCCTGACGATACTTCATCAGTCTACCGTTACCATCGAGCCGATCCATGGATCAGTGATGAGTGTTGGTGAACATGGTCAGGTCGGAATCACGTGTACCTAAGCCTGATGATAACCCATTAATGCGGCCACACTTGACTGGTTACACACGAAACAGCAGGACTAACATCTGATACAGAGGGAGAAATGATCCCAAGACTAACAAATCAGATTTCAGCTCTGTTGGCCTGTCAAATCCATGCATAAAGGTCGATGGACCATTAAACAGCTTACTGGAAGAGAGGACTCCACAAATATCCGCATCCTAAATAATGGAACAGCCCTGTACGTCAGTGTAAAAGAGGCAGTATCCGCACCATCCTTAGCCAGAAGTGTTGAGTCGATTATCCACCTCACCTTCACCATGATCCCCACAGAATCACAGATGGCAGTCTTCAACCAATTCAATTCTCTGCACGTGACATGAAAAAACTGCTGGACACTGCAGATAAGACAGTGGGCCCTGACCCCATTCCTGCAATAGGACTGAAGACTTGTGCTGCAGAACAAGCCGTGCCCCTCGGGAAGCTGTTTCATTCCAGCTCCAACTCTGCCATCTCCCTGGCAAGGTGGAAAATTACTCAACTACATCCAATCCGCTAAGAGGAGGATTACTGCAATCTGACTCTTTACTAGTCCTTCAGTCCCATCACGACAGATAAATTGGTGGGAATTCTATATGACAGAGATGCCAAGCAACACATTAATAATCTGCTTAGTGTGGTTTCCGATAGGTCCCCATGTGGAGATGGTGCTGTTCTGGAAATGTCACTGGATTACTAACCTAGACCAGTCTAATGTTCTGGCAGCTGGTGCAAATTAAAAACAATTAAAAAAATAATATCAAGATCTAAAATCTGGTGTCAGTAATAGTGATCTTGTGTTCAATATCAGTTGTAAACTTCAATTTCCTTCCCCAATGGACTTTCAGGAAGTGAATCTCCCGTGCTTTCCTGGTCGGGCCTAAAAGTGACTCCAGACACAGAGACATGTGATCAACTCTTCAATGATCTCTGAATCGGCCATACAAGACACTTAATTATATCAAACTTCACTAAGGTCTTAAATGATAAACCCGTACCGAACACCAGGCCCCAGCCTCGTTAGTAGAAAAGGGAATGGGAAACACAATCCTGTTGACTCTGCAGAGACCTCTTTCCTGACGGTTGAGAGCGTGTGACAATATTTACAGAGCTTTCCCACACACTGCACAGAAACATTGTGACAGGAGCAGGTCATACAACACATTGAGCTTTCCCTGTGCTAGTTAATGGCCGAACATCTCCACAGTGCAGTTTTCCCCAAACAATAATCATATCCCTTAATATGTTTAAAACATTGTGAAATATAAAATGAGAACTGCTGTAGTGCCTTCAGCCCATTCAATATACAGGCAGTTCTCCGATAATACGTGTTGATTAAATATAATTTGACTGCAATGTGATTCGTGAATCTTTTTTCTATAAAGTGACTGTGACGCGATTCTTTGTCGGAACCAGCTGAACAGTAAAACGCTGCCTCAGGATCCTGTCTCTGCAAAATGTACAAACAATGTCGTCAGCTAAAACAGGAATGCAATGCGCTCAGGAAGCCTTGAAACTGAGGCTGAAACTGGAAATTGTAGACTACACTTAGAAAGAACTTTATTTCAAACTGTGGAGAGAATTTTGAGGAGACCTGGAATTCCCCATCGGTATCACATGGTTACTCAGCCCCCACATGCTTTCTGGTGAAAGGTACAGTGCTCCAGTGAGTGACTGTAGTGTGAAAGTGTTACATTTACGGCACTCTTCCATCACAACATGTGATTTAAAGATTTATTTAGACTGAACTAGTGTGTGTTAGACAGAACTTAAGTTTTGGTTTTTACTGATATTTTTTGGGGTTCGCCCCTTACCCTCTTTTTTTCCATAGACCCCATTATTAATATTGAACGATTTTCGACAGCGCAGTGTTGCTCGGAAACACAGTTACCGTGTTATTGGAGAACAACCTGGACTGATATCTGATCTATCTTCACACTGTACTCCTGCTCTATCCCTATCCCTTTAGTTTCCAGAAATCCTTATTTATATTCAGCGCCATGACTTCCACAGCCTGATCTTGGAGAGAGTACCCCTGGTTCGCCAGTCTCAGAGTGCAGACATTTATGCTCACCTCAATGCAAAGCGGCCTGTCTGTACCTGATACTGTGGCCCCTTGCTTTAGACATCCGAGCCATGGGAATTACCAACCCTGCTTCCAATCTGTCTCACCCAATCAGAGTGTTATATATTTTACTGAGATTTCCACTCATTTTCCTAAACCGCATGGAACACAAGTCCAGTCCCCCCAAACTCAGATCCCATAACAAGTCTGTCATCCCAGAGATCATTCTGGTCATCCTTTACTGCTCTCTCTCAATGTCAGGTATGTCCTCTATTAGGAACAGAGACCAAAACTGCACACAATGCACACAATGTTCGAGATGGTGTCTCACCAAGTCCCTGTACAGCTGCAGTAAGATACTCTTACTCCTGTACTCAAATCCCCCTGAAATGAAGGTGAATACAGCATTTATCTTCTTCCCTACTTGCTGCTCCTGAAGTATTCCTTTCAGTGACTGGTGTACAGGGAGATCCAGATTCCTTTCAATGTTACAGCTCCCCACTTGCTGGGTCTATGTACACTGGTAAGCGTGCCAATGCTATTCCCAATATTGACTCCTGGATTCAGAACTCACTGCCTGACATGGACTCTGAGGGCTGCACAGAAATAAATAAAAATGCACCTTAAGTTTTTTTATTTCGTGCAATATTTTTCAACCACTCCCTTTCCAAATGATAGGCTGCTATTCTATTGTTCCCATCAAAGTACACAACATCTCATCTCTCCCATTGCTCTCCATCCGCCACATATTTGCCCAGTCATTTCACTTATCTCAGTCACCTTGGAGCTTTTTTACATCCTCCTCACCCACTCACAAGCTGACATTGTTTTGTGCTGTCAGCGAACTTGGGAATATTGCATTTGAGACACTCAACCAAATATATGATGTGTATTGGCAATAGCTGGCGCCGAAGCCACGATCCTTGCTGTATACTCCTAACCTTCCATTAATAAAAACGTTGTTTTATTCCTACTCACTGTTTCCTGCCAGCTCTGTTTATCGAGAACCATGTCCATGTATTAGCCCCAGTCCCACAGGATTCGAATTTGCACAATAGGCTTGGGGCTTTATCAAAACTCTTTCTGAGATTCCATTCGTATTGCATTGATAGCTTCTATATAATTTTGCTAAAAGCCACTTTCTCAAATATGATTCCTATTTGATGAATCTCTGTTGACCTTGTCTATGCCCATTAATTTCAGTCTGATGCTTTCTCTAAACTGTTTAGTTGATAATTTAATTCTATTCCCTTTTTCTCACCAGACTAAAGTTCCCTCATATTGCTAGGAAGTTTTCTTTTTTGTTCTGCTTTCTTCTGTGAATGCATGACTGAAGTATTTGCTCCATAGTTCTGCTATTTCCCGGTCCTCAATTATCTGGTATCAAACTGTCGGAAAGCTGCACATATTTCCCCTAATTTTGCCATTGACATACTTTCAGAAAATATTATAAGTTTTGCGTAAAAACTTTGTTACGATATTCTTCAGAATCCTACCAATTCCTATTTTAAGGTACTCAATGATTGGCCTTCTACAGCCATACAATAACTGAAGCAAAGACTCTGTACTATCAGAAATACAGCACGGTCTACATTAGACCCAGTTCGCGACACAATACCCGTAGCCGTGAATCTTAAGGCATTTCAAGGGCACTACCGTGTATTTTCTCATGGTTTTGAGGTTACCATGACAACTCGCCTCTCAAGAAAAACATTTCAGACCCCAACACACTCTGGGTGAAAAGCAATCCTCAAATCCTCACTAAACCGCAAACCCTTCACTTTAAAAGTGTGGCCCTTTGACTAAAAGGAACAGCTGCTGTCCATCCACACTGTCCATGCTCCTCGTAGTGCTATCCTTCAGAATCACGTACCCCTCAGCCTCCTCTCCTCCAAACTAAACAACCCAAGCTTATCCAGCCTCTCTCCAGAGCTGATGTGCTCCATCCCAGGGAACATCCTGGTGAATCTCCTTTGCACCTCCAGTGCAGTCACATCCTTCCTGTATTGTGATTCCCAGAACTACACACAATATTCCATCTTCGCATCACCAAAGTTCCACATAGCTCTTATCATCTGTGCCTCAATGAGTCAAGGTTATGTTTACAGTCCCCTATGCTTTCCCAAACTGTGTAGTAACCTGTCCATCACATTCAGAGATGTGTGGAGAAGCACCATCTGACCTTCCCCGTGTGCTGCCATTCATTGCGTCCTCCCCTGTCTGGTTCCTTCTTCCAAAGTGCATCACCTCATATTTATCAGGGTTACATTCCATCTGGCATTGATCTTCCCAGCTGACCATTCCATCTGTATCTTCCGTAATTTAAGGCCTTCCTCCTCACTGCCAACCAGCCGGCGAATCTGCGTATCAAACACAAACTTACTTATCACACTCCTCACCCCTCGTCCATATTCACAGCGACATCATTTATGATTACCACAAATATTCAAGTGGAAAATCACACAATATCAGGTTACAGTTCAACAAGTTTGTTCGGAGGCACTAACTTTTGAAGCGCTCCTTCTTCGTCAGGTGATTGTGCGCTTTGATGAAGAAGCAGCACTTTGAAAGGTAATGCCGCCGAATAAACCTGTTGGACTATAATCTGGTGTTATGTGCTTTTTAGCATTGTCCACCCAATCCAACACCAACACCTCCGAATCACAAATAATAAGGGACACAGCACTGATACCTGTGCTATACCATTGGACACTAGCCTCCGGTCACACAAGGAGTCAACCACCACCTTGTGTCTCCTACCACTAAACTTCATTTGGATGCAATTTGGCAAGTCACTAATGAGTCCTACCTGTTCCCTGGTCATTCTGTTCCGCTGGACACACTTGTGGAATATCTGGGAATTCTCCCTAATCTTGCCCTGGCAGCAGGTTTCCATGAGGTAAAAACTATGAGTGCAGATGCAGGAAACCAGATTCTGGATTAGTGTTGCTGGAAGAGCACAGCAGTTCAGGCAGCATCCAAGGAGCTTCGAAATCGACGTTTCGGGCAAACGCCCTTCATCAGGAATAAAGGCAGTTAGCCTGAAGCATGGAGAGATAAGCTAGAGGAGGGTGGGGGTGGGGAAAAAGTAGCATAGAGTACAATGGGTGAGTGGGGGAGGGGATGAAGGTGATAGGTCAAGGAGGTGAGGGTGGAATGGATAGGTGGTCTATCTTCTTTGCACTTAGTTAACTCAGTTTCGATGCAACTTGACACCATTCATTATTACTGCAGAACCCACGAGTATTTGTTACTCATTCACAGGATGGGGGGATTAGCTGGATAACCAGCATTTACTGGCCATTCCAGACGGCAGTTAAGAGTCAACAGCGTTGCCTTGGATCTGGAGTGACATGCAGGCCACATCAGATAAGAACAGCCGTTTCCTTCCCTAAAGGACATTAGTGAACCAGATGAGTTTTTCCAACAATCAGGAATGGATTGCTGATCATCATAAATCCTTGATTCCGGATGCATATTGAATTCAAATTACACAATCTGCCATGGCAGGATTTGAAACCATGCCCCCAGAACATTACCTGGGTCTCTGGGTTTAGAGCCCAGCGATAATATCACTATGTCATTGCTTCCCTTTGAGTATTGTTGCATATATAATTTCCAGAGCATATGATGCAAAATATTTGCGCGACAGTTTTGGTTCAGATATATAACACAACAAGTTTGGTTCTCCTTGCTATTTGTAAGACCCACCCAAACTCATTCTATGGAATCTGAGGGACAGAGCCTGTGTCGTTATTAATGATAGACTTGGATAAGACATTCGGGGAGGCTCACCTCGATGCTGAGATGCTCTGAAGACATGTCCAGCAATATAGGACAAGCATCAATATCCATTCCGCTCTGTCGGGATAAGTATCACCGTATATTCTCACTGCTCCCTCACACTCACTGTATGTCTCTTATAGCACCTACCCTCGACCAAGGCTCACACTCTAACTCCAATAAGGTTCAAGCACGACCACTCTCACTGTTGAATTCAGCACCTTCCCTCCCTCACATTTTCTGCCCCTGATGCAATCGTCCCACACACTAATAGCACGACATGGATACAACACTATGAACAGACTCCCTCCGGCCACCTCACCACATCACACCTCACCTAGTCCAGCACTAACAGCAGGACCATCCACTTCCACCCACACTCATTACTTCCCTTTCTCCCATTCCAGGAGAAACAGCCTGGAATGGGACAGAAAGGGCCACGCCGGGTGATGGAGTGCCCGATATCCGTTCCCTCATAACCCTACCCTGATATGTGGGGAGGATCCTGGAGAGAGCCGGAGAGGACCAGGAGGCCTTGTGTGGAGATTCGGAAACATCCACGTCCCACCAACCGAATAAGGAGCAGTGTTTAGTAAAGAGCAATTCTCAATTCAAACCTACTGTCAGTTCCAACCTCATCTCTCTCACTCGCAGATGAACAGATACCCCATTGCACAGAGATGCAGGCATTGAAATACACAGATGTATTGGTAAACACCCGAATATACTAACATGCACAATGTATACAAGGAGATAAGCATGCACACACGGAGAAGCACACAAAGACATAAACAGTCACACACAAATAGACACAAACACAGATAGAAACACACAGGCTGATACAAAGACAGACAGACATAGTCACACAAATACAAAAGTAACAAGTACACGGACAAACACACACTTAAGTACATATTAAGTCACAGACGTGAGTGCCATTAGGACACAAATAAATAAGTTTATGATTTATAAGGAGATCAAGGATTCTGGGAGAAGGTAAGAGAATGATGTTGAGGAACATTATAGAAATGACTTTAAAGTATATCAGACTCGATGGGCCAAATGGTCTAATTCTGGTCCTTTTTTAATGTTTGTGTGGTGTTATGCTATCAGGTATTCTCTTCCTGAGACAGCAGCAGCAACATATTTGATTGGAAACAGTCAGTGGTAATGTGGGAAAAGATTGGAGGGCAGAATGGTTAATGTCTATTCCTAGTTATTGTACCACTATATCCGAAAAAGGGCAGTGATTTGATATGAGGTCAACACAGTTTTTAAAAAACTGTGTCCCACAATGAAAGAAGGATGTCCCTTTCCCTTTAATGTTATGCTATCTGTGGTGTCCTCATCCTCAGGGAGCAGTGAAGACTCGGTTAATTTAGGTATTTTAGTTTGAGTTTGACTGATCTTTGCCGGACAGGAGAGCCAATGTTTATTGGGAACAGACGGGAGACGGATGGTCAGACACACTCGGATCAGCCATGAGCATTCTGAATGGTGCCGCTAAATGGCCAACTGCTGCCACTTTCCAATCTGTTGTTCCCTCAATCCACGCTCCCGGCCGTTACAGAGATATACTGCTGTCCCTACCCCATGTGTTGATCCCTCAATCCACCACTGAGTGCGATTACAGGGTAGAGGACTATCCCATTCAGCCTGACTGGATCGTTACAATGAGACGGGAGGAGACCATTCTGCCCGTCCAAAGAATTACACAGAAATATAGGATGAAGTAATTCAGCTCGTTGAGTACATTACACAGCCCAGGATGAGGTCATTCAACCCGCCTGAACTGCTGCACAGGAACAGGGAAGCTGTCGCTAACAGGAAATAGACAGTAGTGATATATGACTTTTTAAAACAAAACTGTAACTAGTTTTGACTCAGAGATCACTGTAGGGTCATCACTGATCAATAATCTATGTAAAATATCTGGATGAAGGGACAGAATGGATCAAAGCTGAACTACCTCGGACACCAAAATGATCATTCAATTGATCTTCAAATGGAGGTAGCGAATCTGCATTATGATGTAGACAGGGAAGGTTAGTGAGCGTACCCTCAGCAGAAATAATATATTGTGAGTTGTCTATTGCAGTCAGGAACAATTTAAATGGAGAGAGATTGCAGAACTCTGTGATGCGGATGTTTTTCATATTCTTGGTACATGAATCATATGAAGTCTGTCTGCAGATGCAGCAAGTGATTCGGAAAGTAAGTGGAATGATAATGTTTGTGGCAACGGGTATTGGGTTTAATTAGGAATATTTCACTGTATCTGTGCAAGGATTGCTGAGACCACATCAGATACACTGGGTGCAGTTCTGATCCTCTAAACTAAAAAAAAGGATACAATTCCTTTCAAAGATGTTCAAAGATGCTTCCCTTTACTCATTCCTGAAATGAAGGCCTTTTGTTATCGGGGATTATCTGTTTAGATCTGAGATGAGAAATCTTACTGCACCATGATTTTCAGAGAAGTCTTTCAGCTGGATACATATTTTCTCTTGTAAGAAGACTAAAGCTAGATAATAATTTTTTGAATGAGATTTGGTATTAACACAAATATTATGAAGATATCAACCCATTTTTAAAAATTACGCTGATGCATATAAAGACCTCATCAAATCATAAAACTGGCACATTATTTTCTTTTTCTAATGAAATGCACTGTACACAACAACAGCAATGATGCTGCATACAGCATACAGTCTATTATCATCCATTCCAGAGAATGCACATGGAGAGTGCACATGGTCCAGTTTGGTGTTCAGTTGACATTCTTGTATTTTTCCACACAGAGACGGAGAAAAAATATTACTTGCTTCAGAAGCAGCAGCCAATTGGTCTCTCTACGTTACTTTGTTCTGCCTGAAAACAAGGTGTAAGAACAGAAAAATCCTGAGTCATCTTTACCAGTCGTTGAGGATTCCAGATGAGGATTCATAGGAATCTCTGCACAGCTCGAAACAAAGGGAATTCAGACAAATCCAACTGTTCCAGGAAGAAATCCGCATTCCCAGACATTTGTGTGAGCAGAATAAGTTCAAAGTCAGAAACATATTTGGGACACTCTATGATTTTACCATTTTTTCACACTTCAACTTTCTGTGTCTCAGATTTTTCCAGAAAATTACCCAGTCCGATACCTATATCATTGGGCACAGCACTCAACTGGTTACATTTAAAATTTGCTTTCACCAATAGAGGAGTGTTGAAAAGACATGAGTGACCCTCCAACATTGGTCAGAACACAAACAAGAGATTCTCAAAGGGTTTTTAAGGTGTGAATTCCCTTCCACAGACGATTGTGATGTTTGGATATTTCCATTTGTTCAAAGTTGTCTATGTACGACATTTGAAAGAAAAATGAATGTAGGGAAATGGTACTGACAGAAAAGTGCTGCTGAGACCTTAATCAGATCATAGTTCATGGAAGAGCAGTGACAAAGTGTCTGATGACCCACTCTTGCTCCACAGTCCCGTGTTACTATGGTGCATTCCGCCTCATACAGCTCCTGCAAGGTGCAGATGGAGGCCACTTGCTCCAAATACCTGGTCCACAGTAACACAGGAATTCATTTAATCACTCACAACTGTCACACTCAGATTGGTACGGATTGGAAAATATTATTTGGAAATCCAGGCTGGTTTTGAAAGATGCCACTGGTCTGTTTACAGAGTGTCCTCTCTCTGCAACTTGTGCTTCATTTGTTGGTCTTGGTCTAGACCAGGATTCGTTATGAATAAAGCTCCATACCTCACTCAGAGATGATGCAAAAATGCTTTGTTCTCTCTGATTACAGCATACATTAACAGTACATCCAGGAAAATTACAGCCGTTTACTTTGAAATTACAGAAAATGAAAACATAAGGAACAGGAATATGTAATTCGGACGGTCAAGCCATTTTATTTGATCATGGCTGATCTACTGTTAGCATTAACTCCTCCTTAATGCCCAGTTCTTCACACTCCTCAGCTCTCTAGCAGGTCAAAGATTCATGTACCACCTCTTTAAATACTTTTAGTGATGTAGCTCCCCTAACTCTCTAGTTCAGGTAATTCCAGACATTGATTACCCTCTGTGAGAGGAAAACACTCTCTACACGTACACTGTCACCTATTGATATGAACAAGAGGTGAACACAGGGGCTCAGGAAAGAGTGAATGGCCTTGAGATCAAGGCAGTAGATGACTGCGGATGTTATCGAGACCACCTACTTATTTGAGCTTCATGAGAATCAGGTCTAACCTCCTCACTGGTTGGGGTCTGTCAGAGCACAAAGGAAGATGTTTGTGGTTGGTAGCCGACAATCCTCTCAGTCCCGGGACATCGCTTCACGAGATCCTCAGATTAACTTCCTCAGCACAAACATCTTCAGCTCCTTCGTCAACGTCTATGTGTCCCCATTCCCGTCGCCCCCCATCTATCCCAAGATCAGAAGTGGAGTGATCACTGAAGATCACACAATATTCAGAACATTTTGTCCGCACTCAGCTCCTGAACGGGTCTGTGTCCATATTCAGCAAGACCCAAACAACATTCACGTTTGTGCTGTTAAAGTGTCGGTAACATTCATGTAACAGAACGGCCAGGCACTGCATATTTCCACAGTTAAAAGAGGAGCTCATTCAGCACCTCAAGCTGGTTACACCCGGATATGTAGAAACTATTCAGCCCATCGAAATGACTGAACAAGAAGAGGGACAGCACATTCAATCCTCCTGCGTGTTCCACAGAAGAGGAGGTGTCTGATCAGTACATTGAGCTGTTACACAGGAACAGGCAGAGTCCAGTAAGACCCCTTAACCTGTTCTATGGAACCAGGAGGAGACCATTCAGCTCTCGAGACACTTACACAGGAATAGGACGGTGTCATTGATGCTCCAACCTGGAAAACGAATGGAGCAGAGACTGCACTCATAGACTGCTCACAATGTTCCTCGTGGCTCCATTGCCTGTGGAACAAATGATACTTTAACGTATTTTGCGGGCAGTGAGGGAGGAAGCCAAATGTTTTGTGGCAAGCCTCAAGGAGGCATCTTCCATCTCCAAGAAGACAGATCCATGTTCTCCGTGGGGGTCAGAAGCTGGTGGGGATTGTTAAATTGTTACAGAATGAAGGTATTGTGGCTCCTGTTGCGATGGTGGATAACGTGAAGTTATATGTATGATCACACACCAAATGCACTGTATTAATGTTGGAAGAATTCAATTAAAGACTGGCTCTCTCTCTCAATCGAAATGGGGAGCGGTGTGGAGTGAGAGGAACGTTCTCAGAGTCTTTTAAGCCATCGAGAATCATGTAAACCAAGTTAAAAAAAAACATGGAATTTATCACCGTTTTAGTTCTGTTTGGAATATAATGAGTGACTGTCCATCACCTTGAGTTCAATGCAATCACCTCTTATTCTTCAAAGCGCAACAGATTAATCCTCATGCACTCCCGATGGTACAATCATCCCAACAATTAGTCAGGCGAAACTCCTTTATACTCTTTCTGCCAAGAGGATTGTTCCTTATAAAGGAGAGAAAATCTGTGCACAATACCCCAAATACTATCTCAACAACACTCTCAGGGTTGATCACAATAATTCTGTTCCGTCACTTAACTGTCTCAGCTTCTTTCCTGTGGTATAAAAAGCCATTCCTTCTCTCTGCACTGCGAATGATGTGGAATTTTGAAGTTTCTTACATCAGTGCGTCAGTAATCACCAGAGGTATCGATGGAGATGCATATCACGTTCAGAGGGAGTGTCAACCAGAAAGAATTCATTTGAAACAGGGAATGGTCACCTACCTGAATGGAAATGCCTTACAGGAGAATGGAAATCAGGCAGAGAAATGGAGTTATCTTTCCTTTTGTTCTGTTCTCACGGGATGTGTGCAACCCTGGTCAGGCCAGCATGTTATGCTGATCTTGAACTGAGTGGCTGATTCAGCTGTTGCACAGGATAATAAAGTGTAAACCACATTGCTGTGGGTTTGCAGTCACACAGAGACCTGAACATGAAAGGATAACCCATTGTCTTCTCTAAAGGACATGAGGCAAACAGATGTACTTCTGTGGAAAACTAGTGGTGATGATTTCAGTTGCATTCCATCAACTTCCTTCAGGAGATACCAAATGATTATTATTCTGTGCCATTTGATTATGAGTCAATGACTTGACCACCATGCACTGTCTGTCCATCTGACAGATTCTGTGGAAAGGACAAATTAACCATCTCAAGTGCAAATATTTTGTGACGTAAGCATAGTTAGAAGGGACTTGAAACGGGTATATCTGGATCTACCAAAGGCACAAACGATGGATTATTCAGCAGTTGCATTGAGGATGAGAAGGTGACTGAAATATCCTGATAGTGGTCTTGGGCAGGATTAGTGAGTGGGGAGAATATGTAGAAATGTAAATATGAATGAAGAAAAATGATCATGGAGATTAGGAACAGTCTGGTTTCTCCTTGCGTATCGTTGAGTAAGTTGTGAATAGTAATTTGCTAGTTATAATCAGTAAGGAATAAAATTTTTGACTGGATCTGAAAATGATGACTTCCAAATTTTAAAATTTGAAAATGAACAGCAATTCAGTTCAACTCAGCTTAATGGTCTGATGGAATGACTTACCAGGAACACCAACTATAGCGAGGATGGGATAGTAACCACCTTGAATAATCCAAAGGATATCTTCGATCCGTGATGCTAATGATATCCAAGGCTGAGAAAGGTAGAAAAGGCCCTCGGATAAACTCCTGTCTGTTGTAATATTCCAGTCTAATGTTCTCAGATTCTGATCCATTAATGGAACATCCCAGTCTAATGTTTCAGATTCTGATCTCTCCTCCCCCTGTCTCTCAAGCTGCTGATCCCTGTTAGTCCAGTCATTGATGCTCCCGCCCATACTGCGATAACACATTGAACCAAGTCCTTAATAAATAGAAGAGGCAAACCCTCCAGTGACACATATCGGATCCACGGAGATTGACATCAATCACAGTCACTGAACAAATAGCTCCAGCCAACACCTTTCAATTCAATATTGTTTTATTCAAATTCAAAACAATGATTCAAACTGTCATTTTCTGGATGGGCTATGTGAGGGTGACTGATGGAACAAATCTTGAGGCCGGTAGATCAATTGAGTGTAACCATTCAATCTGCCTTGGATGCAGGAGTAATGCCATAAGTTTATCAGAACGTAAACCTGCTTCTCTGATTATAAATGGAAACATACATCCTGGAACTATTGATCAAGCATCATAATTTCAATAAACATTGAAACAATTTTTATAATTCATGATCTGAGGCGAATGCGTGTCTGAGAAACGTGGGGTTGGAACAGACAAATGGCATGGATATGTTAACAGAGAATTGAACGTGGCAAATACAATTCAGATTGTTATTCCAGGTTTAGGGAGATGCAGATGAGGCCTGTGCGATTGATGTTATCGATGTTAGTGAACTGTGATGAAATGTTATTTACTGGACTTCAATTACAGTGTGATTATGGTATTGTGGAGGAGACAGAAAACAGATAATTGTGGGACATGGCAGTTCAGACTGGAGGGAGGGACAATAATATTCCTCAGTCATCAGTATTGGAATGTTACTCTTTATAACTCATATGAAGAACAGATTCAAGGATACATCTAAAGTGAGGAATGAGGAGTAAAATTTGTTTATTGAACACAAAATACGGTGACAAAATAATTTTCTGTCCGTACTAAACTATGGGAAGTACAAAGAAATAAGATACACTCATGATATTGAGTTTCATAAATTGAAATGTGTATTACAAAGCCACGGAAGTGGTGTGTAATCTTTGTCAATCATTATTTGGCCCACAGCTGAGATGCTGATTTCCCCTCTGTCAGTGATCCACCTCATTGAGATTCTCTGGTGCAGTATCTCAGTATCGAGCACGATTCACAGTTCCTCCTGCTGTTCATCCAGTCTATTTAAATTAAACCACCTTCTCACTGTAGAGAAAAAAAATCACTCGGGCTTTTAGACTCTGTTTAACTGTCAGCAACTCAGCTCTGTGATATTATTGGTGATAAATGCTCTGGGACCACAGCCAGTATCCGCACAGTGCTCAAACGGTATGGCAATAGATAAAGACCTTGCCATCCGTGAGAATTTCTAAATAAAACTTCCATTTTCTGTCTGTTCCTGTCTATCACCCCTCATGCTGTCTTCTGATCTATCCAACTCACCCTCTTTTAACATCCCTCCAATCACTCCCTGTTTCCAAATTGTGCAGTTGTACAACTTGATGTTTTGGCCATTTTGGGGAAATGGATAGAGCAGGGACAGGACTGATTTTTGTAGGGTCCGCGGTTTAAATGCTTTAATAAGAACAAGGAAGGTACTAACAGTGGGGCGGGAGTGGGGTTGGGGTGGGGGAGGGTTAGGTGTCATTGAAAATCAAAGACAGCATTACGTTGGTAGAAAGGATGCTTGATAAGGACTTGTCTCGTGAGGTCGTATGGGAAGAGGTTAGATACAAACACGGAGAGGTCTCTGCTGAAAGTTCTCTATTGCCGTCTGAAAAGTTCCAGCGATGGAGAGGAAAGGATTACAAAGATGATACTGGATAGGAGCAAAAGTAACAGAGTAGTTGTTGTGTAAGAGTTTAACTTTCCAAATATTGATTCGAAATGCTGCAGCTCAATTACTTTATATGGGTCAGTTTTTGTCCAATGTGCGCAGAATGGTTTCCTGACACAGTATGTAGATAGGCCAACAAGGGCCGAGGCCAAATTGGATTTGGTACTGAGTAATGAACCAGACCAGGTGTTAGATTTGGAGGTAGGTGAACACTTTGCTGATAGTGACCACAATTCCGTTATGTTTACCTTAGCGATGGAAAGGGACAGGTGTATACCGCAGGGCAAGTGTTATAGCTGGGGAAAAGGCAATTATGATGCGATTAGGAAAGGTTTTAGGATACATAGGATGGGGAAGGAATCTGCAGAGGATGGGTACAATTTAAGAGTGGAGCTTTTTCAAACAACAGCTACTGTGTGTCCTTGATAAGTTTATTCCTGTCAGGAAAGGAGGAAGTGGTAGAGTGAGGCTGCTGTGGTTTACTGAAGCAGTTGAATCGCTTGTCAAGAGGAAGAAGGAGGCTTATTTTAAGATGAAACGTGAAGGCTCAGTTCAGATGCTTGAGAGTTACAAGTTAGCCTGGAAGGTCTTAAAGAAAGAGCTAAGAATAGCCAGGAGAGAGCATGAGAAGTCTTTGGCAAGTAGGATCGCGGAAAACCCTCAAGCTTTCTATCAGTACGTCATGAATAATAGAATGAACAAATGAAGATTAATGGCAATCAAGGACAGTAGTGTTAAGTTGTGTGTGGAGTCTGAGGAGATAGGACAGGCTGTAAATTAATATTTGAATCAGTATTCACAATGGAAAAAGAAAATGCTCTCGAGGCCAATACTGAGATACAGGGTATTAGAGTAGACGGGATTGAAGTTTGTAACGTGGAGATGTTAGCAGTTCTGGAGAGTGTGAAAATAGTTAAGTCCCCTGGGCCAGATGGGATTTATCCTAGGATTCTCTGAGAAGCTAGGGAGGAGTTTATACAAACATCTGTTCGGATTTTTACATCGCCATTGTCTACAGGAATAGTGCCAGAAGACTGGAGGACAGCAAACGTTGTCCCCTTGCTCAAGAAATGGAGAAGGGACAACCTTGTAAATTAGATACCAGGCTTACTTTGGTTGTGGGTAAGGTGTTGGAAAGGATTATAAGAGATAGGATTTACTATCGTCGAGAAAGGAATCATTTGATTAGGAATAGTCAACAAGGTTTTGTGAAAGGTATGTCATGCCTCAGAAATCTCACCGAGTTCATTGAGAAGGTGACCAAACAGGTGGGTGAGGGTAAAGTGAGGTATGTGGATTTCAGTGAAGCGTTTGATAAGGTCCCTCATGGTAAGCTATTGAAGAAAATATGGAGAGCGTGGTGTTGGAAAAGCCGAACAGATGAGGCAGCGTCCAAGATGCATGCACGTTGATGTTTCTCTTGTAAGCCTTTCATCAGGAATCAGTTTTCTGGTCTGCAGCATCTGCAGTCTTCATTTTCTCCTCGCTCCTCCGATATTGCCTGACCCGCTGTGCTTTTCCAGCACCACACTCTCGGCTCTGATCTCAAATATCTGCAGTCTTTACTTTCTCCCAGAAAATATGGAGACGTGGAATTGTGGGTGATTTAGCATTTGGATCACAAATCGGCTAGCTGAAAGCAGACAGAAGATGGTAGTTGATGGGGAATGTTTATCCTGGAGTTTAGTTGCTAGTGGTAGACTGCAAGGATCTGCTTTAGAGTGACTGTTGTTTGTCCTTTTGAAAATGACCTTAATGAGGGAATAGAAGGATGAGTTCGTAAATTTACGGTTGACAGTAAGGTCGGTGGATCTGTCGGCAGTGCTGAAGGATGTTGTAGGTACTGAGCAGTAATGTTCTGTGTGCATGGACCTACAATGGGCTAAGTAGCTTTCTTCTGTGATGTAACGATTCTGAGGTACTCTGGCCCACAATAAAAGCTTTAGGTGCCTGGAGAGACAAGCTGGTCCAATAAAGGACACACACTGCACAATCATCCATCATCTCTTCCTGTTCTCTGATATACAGCGGCCTCAAAATATCAGTCCAAACAAAATAGATTGATTCACATTCAAGCAGTCAGGAGGACGTTCACCCGAGGGGATTACCATCAGAGGATTCAATGAATAATAAGGTTTCAGAATAACACAAAAAATAAAGCAATATCACAGCGGCATAATAATTGGCAGCAGAGTGAAACATATAGTTACAAATATTTCCCAGTTCAGCATTGTGTTCAGTTTTGGTCACCTTGCTATAGGAAGGATGGTATTAAACTGAAACTTTACAAGGATGTTGCCAGGACTCAAGGGTCTGAGTCATAGGGAAAGGATGGATAAGCTGGGACATATCTCTTTAGAGCGCAGGAGACTGAGGGGAGTGAAGTGCTTCGAGAAGCTCGTCATGATCCACATCAGTTCCAGTCTCCCAGCCTGCCTCGATCCCCTACAATTTTCCTACCAGTGGAATGGGTCCATAGCGGTGCCATATCCCTGGAACATCTGGACAACAAGGACACCCACGTCAGATTCCTGCTCATTGACTATAGGTACACCTTCAACACCATTATTCCCTTCAGACTGATCACCAAACTCCCTGACCTTAGTCTTGGCTCCGCCCTCTGAATTTGGATCCTCAGCTTTCTGACCTACAGTACACAGTGAGTGAAAATAAGTAAGTGTGTATCTTCCATGATAACATTCTATACTGAAATCCCAAAGGATGTGTCCTCAGCCCCCTAGTATACTCCCTTTTCACCCACGACTGTATTGCCAAATTTTGAACAAATGCCATCTACGTGTTCAATGATGACATCATCATAGTAGGACAGGTATGTAATGATGGCAAGTCAAAATACAGAACGGAAATAGAGGACTTGGTGATGTGCTGCACTGAGACCATCCTCTCTTTCAACGTCGGCAGAACTAACCAAGTGATCAATGACTTCAGAAAGAAAGGAGGAGAACATGCCCCCATCTGCATCAATGGAACTGAAGTTGTAAGAGTGGAAAGCATTAAGTTGCTTGGAGTGACGATAACCGACCTCCCATGTAGATATGACTGCCGAGATGGCACAACAACGCGTCTTCTTTCTCTGGCAGCTCAGGACATTTGACATGTCCACAAGGACCCTCACCAATGTCTACAAGTGCACCACTGACAGCAAACTATCTGTGTGCATAATGACCTGGTGTGGCCACAGCCCTGCCCAGGACAGTACGTGAAATGACAGAAGGTTGTGTGCACAGCCCATGCCATCACGGAAACCAACGTCCTACCCATTGTCTCCATTTACACAGCTCACTGCCGTGGAAAGGCTGATAACATTATCAAAGACCCATCGCACCCTGGATCTCCTGCAATCTCTTACATCATGCAGACAATACAGAAGCTTGAACACACAAACCAGCAGCTCCTGGACAGCCTCTTCCCAGCTATTATTCAACTAATGAATGGACTCTCTAACTTCAAATAATGCTGATCTTGCTCACATTGATGTTGCCTTATTGCATGTCCTTTCTGGTGTAGCCTGTATGCCTCAGTCTAAGTTTTTCCTTTACCCTATGCTCTGTATGTCCTTGCTTATTGTAGGAGCGAGATTCCCCAGCCAGGGACAAAGACTCTGGAGGCAGACAGGGCACAGGCACGGAGTGGACTTTAATTCAAGCAAAACCTGGTTAATGCTGGGAGAATACCAAAGGATCCTCCTCGAATCTGGTTTTGACACGAGAAGACAATCCTTTCCTTAATCTTTAGCTCAGATCAGAAGGCAAATCAATGACACACTTCGAGTTTACAGTAAAATGACAGTATTTTTATACGTTTGTGTTGCAATGATCGAACACAATTTTGTTAGTGTACACTCCACTCCCCTTCTGCAGAACCAATCTTGCAAAGAAACTGATCAATGATGGACACTCCCAGGGACAGACCGAGGTTCTTATTTGTTTCGGAAGTTTAACAATTGTTGTTATCTCTAGTCCTTGGGATCTTTCTATAATGCATTCCAAAGTTCGTGGCTGTGCTCTTTTTAATCATATCCCTCATTGTTTATCTTGAAGGATTGCATAAATTCTATTCTCCAATGGGCAGGCTATCTCTTATCAAATTCCGAGATCACGTTTTACATTAAAAAGTTGATTAAGTTACAAAATTCATATTGTTATTATTATTTCTACTGTTAAACTTTTTCTTAGTGAATTAGACAAGACATGCCAGGCATCTCTTTAAGCTTTTAGAATTCCGTTGAAATCTGTGTCCATGATGATTTACCAAATATTTAACTCGGACTTATTACAATTGTAAATAGTTTCAAAGGCACAGCGAGCTTCTGAAAGATAACTTGAGTTGCTGTTTTTGTGGATGAAAAGAATCCTTACTGAGATCAGAATAAGTTACCTTTTGTCATGATTCTTCAAAGTTTTTGTGCTACAATTTCATTATTTCTTCTGTGTTCTGTTAAAAATCATCGATTCTTTTAAAAAGAACTTTCTTTATCACTCTGTTGGCATGTTTCAGAATCTTACGAATCAGATTATCATTTATTTTGCTTTGGAATAATTCCCTTTTCAAAGGCCCTTTTTTCACTAATGCTGAAGCAATCTATTTTAATTTCTGGCTATTTTGTGGCTCTTCAAAAACAGACAGTTGAAGTAGACTTTTATATTTTGGCCACTCCATGTCTCTAAAAAAAAGGCAGCTCCAATTCTCACTATTATCTCCCAGAACCGTGTATAAACAAAGAGTTTCACTCCACTTAGATACATACGGCAATGACTCCTATCAAATCAAATGAAACCAAATCTAATGATAGAGAGAGAGAAATTGTCACAAGGTCAATACACCCAGATCGAACTCTGCAGTCTGCCACATCCGGCCAAAAATCGTGATAGACGGTTAAACAACTGACTGATGGAGAGGGCTCCACAATTATTCCCATTCTATCAATGGATCAGCTCTGCACATCAGTGTAAAAAACAAGGAAATAGTATCTGTACCATCCTAGTCGGGGGTGTTGAGTCGATGATTCAACTCACCATCATCATCATGCCCACAGAATCACAGATCAGTCTTCAACCAATTCGATTCGCTGCACGTGACATGAAGAAACAGCTGAACACAGTAGAGACAGCAAAGGCAATGAGCCCTGACCCCATTCCTGTAATACGACTGAAGACCTGTGCTGTACAACAAGCCGTGTCCCTGGGGAAGCGGTTTCCTTCCAGCTCCACTCTGACATCTCCGTGGCATTATGGAAAATTACTCAGTGTCTGGGAATAATTACAATCTGACCAATTACAACCCTCTCAGTCTCATTACGATAGTCAAATTGGGAGTTCGTTTTGATAGAGCTGTCAAGCAGCACAGACATAAACTTGCTCAGTGTGGTTTCTGATAGGTCCTCATGTGGAGATGGTGCTGTTTTGGAAAACTCACTGGATGAATAATCCAGACCAGGCTAATGCTCTGGCAGCTGGTGGAAGTTAAAAACAATTAATAAAATATCGAGATCTCAAATCTGGTGTCAGTAACAGCGGCCTTGAAGTCAACGTTGATTGTAAACACCAATTTGTTTTTCCAATGAACTTTCAGGAAGTGAATCTCCCGTGCTTTCCTGGTTTGGCCTAAATCTGACTCCAGACACACAGACATGTGATAAACTCTTCAATGGTCTCTGAAAAGGCCAAGCAAGACACTCTATTGGATCAAACTGCTCCAACGTCTTAAAGGATAAAACCTGACAGAACACCCAGCCCCAGCCTCAGTATGGAAAAGGGAACGGGAAACACAGTCCTGTTGACCCTGCGGAGACCTCCTTCCTAACATCTGTGAACTTGTGACAACATTTACAGAGCTTTCCCACAAACCGCACAGAAACATCGGGAATGTAATCGGCCATACAGCACATTGAGCCTGCCCCATTCTAGTTAATGTCTGAACATCTCCTCAATTCACTTTCCCCACACACTGTACACATCCCTTAATGTGATTAACCTTGTGAAGCTATAAAATAGGAACTGCGGTCGTCCCTTTGGTCTGTCGAGTTTGCTATCCAATTCAATATAATGATGGCTGACCCTTTATTTCTACACCATACTCCTGCTCTCTCCCCCATCCTTTCAGTATCGAGATATCCTTATTAGTCTTCAGTGCCATGTCTTCCACAGCCTTATGTGAGAGAGAATTCCCAGGTTCACCAGTCTCTGAGTGCAGACATTTATTCGTATCTAAATGCAATGTGACCTGTCTGTACCTAATAGCGTGGCCCCTTGTTTTAGACGTCCCAGCCAGGGGAATTATCATCACTGCTTCCAATCTATCTAACCCTGTCAGTGTTTTATATATCTCACTGAGATCGCCACTCATTTTCCTAAACCCCAAGGAATACAGGTCCAGTCGCCCCAAACTCTGCTCCACAAAAAGTCTGTCATCCCAGAGATCAGTCTGGTCATCCTTCACTGCTCTCCCTCAATGTCAGGTTTGTCCTTTATTAGGGTCGGAGACCAAAACTGCACAGAACATTGCACAATGTTCGAGTTGAGGTCTCACCAAGGGCCTGTACAGCTGCACTGAGACACCCGTACTCCTGGACAAAAGTCCCCCTGAAATGAAGGTCAACACCCCATTTATCTTCCTGACTGCTTTCTGGTCCTGCAATTTTGCTTTCAGTGACTGGTGTACAGGGGAATCCCAGATCCTTTTTGATGTTACAGCTCCCCACTTGGTGGGTCTGCGTAAACTGATCTGTGTGCCAATGTATTCCCTGTATTGGCCTCTGTCTTTAGAACTCACTGCATTGCATGGAACTCAGATGTCTGTCCAAACAATAACAGAAGAAAAGTGCAGTTCCCTTCATAGATCGACATTTCTCATCCACTCCCTTTTCCAATGGTTGGCTGGAATTTAAGTGTTTCCCAACAAAGTAGACAACATCATACCTATCCACACTGCTCTTCATCTGCCACATGTTTACTCATTCACTCCGTTTGTTTCAAGTACCTTTAAGTTTTTTTCACATCCTCCTCACTTTTCAAAATCCTAGTTCTGTCAGCAGACTTGGAAACTTTGCACTTGATTCCCTCAACGAGATGTTTGAGATGTATTGTGAATATCTGGCGCCCCATCACCAATCATTGCGATGCCCCATGAGCTTTCCACACTGAAAACCATCGATTTTTTCCTACTCATTGTTTCCTGTCAACACTCCCATTTTCACACCATGTCCATATATTACCCCCTATCCCATGTGCTTTTACTTTGCAAACTAGGCTTGGGACTGTGTTAAAATTCTTGCTGAAAATCCAAGTTCAGTGCCTCTACTGTTTTTTACTGTAATTAATCTACCAGTCAGTTTATCAAATATTTTTCCCATTTTATCAATGTGCGTTAACTTTTTGCTATGCCCATTATTTTCAGCTCCAATAATTACTCAAAATTAGTTTATTTACTAATTTAATTCTACATCATTTTCTCCTCAGACTCAGGTTTTCTCCTATTGCTGGGAAGGCTTTGTTTATGTCTTTTTCTGTGAAGCCAGAAGTGAAGTAGCTGTGTCATGTTTCTCTGTTCTCCATTCTCCATTCCCTGGTTTCACTCTGTAAGGAAGCTGAAACTTTGACTAAAAAGAACAGCTGTTGTCTATTCACCCTGTCCATGCCTCTTGTAATCTTAAACTTGAATTACTTACCCACCCAACTTCCTCTGCTTCAAACTAAATTACTCGAGCTTACCCAGCCTCTCTCCACAGCTCATGTGGTCCATCCCAGGGAACATCCTGGTAAATCTCTTCTGCACCTCATCCAGTACAATCACATCCTTCTTGTAATGTGGCTCCAAGAACTGCACGCAATATTTCATTTGGCCTTACCAAAGTGCTATATAAAACTTGTATAATCTTTGGGTCAATGAATAAAAGCTTTATCTACAGTCATGCTGAACTCATCAATTATCATATCCAGTCACATTCAGGGATGTGTGGAGAAGCACGCTCTGAGCTTCCTAGTGTGATGCCATTCTTTGAGTACTTCCCTGTCTGGTTCCTTATTCCAAACTGTATCACCTCATATTTATCAGGGTTACAGTCCATCTGCTATTGATCTGACCATCTGAACATTCCATCTGTATCTTCCTGTAACATAAGACCTTCCCCCTCACTGCCAACCACCGGCAAATCTTTGTGTCAAACACAAACTTACTTATCACAGTCCCCACCCGCTTCACATTCACATCACTTATGAATACCACAAATAATAAGGGACACAACATTGATCTCTGCGGTACACCGGGGAAATTGGGCTCCTGTCACACAAACAGCCTTCTACCATGAAATTGAGTTGGGATACAACTTGCCAAGTCACTAACAGGCCCTACATGTTCCCTGGTTGTTCTGTTCCACTTAATATACGTGAAGAATATCTGGGGATTCTCCTTAATCATGCCCTGCCAACAGGCTTCCATGCCCCTGTGTTAGTCAGTCCCCTCCGAGGGAAGACTTTCCTCCTTATTATGGTCTTAAATGGCATATCCCTTATCCTGTCATTATTTGCCTTAAATGTAGAGTAGACAGCTCGAGAAACATCCTATTTATTTCCACCACATCACATGTATCATAGATTTTTGAAATTTCACTGCGATCACCTCTCATGCTTTGAAACTGGAGAGGTCGCATGACAAATCTCCCCATCAGAAAATCTTGTCATCTCAGGAATTAATCTGGAGAATGTCCATTGCATGTCCTCTGTGATCAGTGTACTCTTTCTTCGATAAGGTCACTGACACTGCACTCAATACCTCAGGTACACTCTCACCAACACTCTATGCAACTGCTTCATGATGTCTTTACCTCTATATTCCAATCCCTTTAAACAAACTCCAACCTAACTTTAACTTTCCAATTACATGTATTGCTCCAAATACCATTCACACTAATTGCATTTATGAACTCACTCTGTGAGGTATCGAGGCATAGTGATGTACAGTATGGAAACAGACCCTTCATTCCAATTCGTCCATGTCTAGCAGATATCCCAACCCAATCTAGTCCCACCTGCCCGCACCCGACCCATATCCTTCTAAACCCTTCCTATTCATATAACCATCCAAATATCTTTTAAATGCTGCAATTGTACCAGCCTCCACCACATCCTCTGGCAGCTCATTACATACACGTGCCACCGTATGTGTGAAAAAGTTGCCCCTTAGGTCTCTTTCACGTTTAGATTTTTTAAAGTGTGGAAACAAGTCCACACCGACCCGCCAAAGCGCAACCCACCCAGATCCATCCCCCTACATTTACCCCTTAACCTAACAGTGCAGGGAATTTAGCATAGCCCATTCACCTAGCCTACACATTTTTGGATTGTGGGAGGAAACCCATGCAGACACAGGGGGAATGTGCAATGTCCACACAGCCTGAGGCGGGAATTGAACCCGAGTCTTGTGGCGTTGGGAGGTAGCATTGCTAACCACTGTGCCACCCAACATCCTTCACTTCTTAGCCTAAACCTATGCCCTTTAGTTCTGGACTCCCCGACGCCAGGGAAAAGACTTTCTCCATTTATCCTCTCCATGCCCTTCACAATTTTGTCCATCTCTAGTAGGTCACCCCTCAGCCTCCAACGCTCAAGGGAAAACAGCCCCGGCCTGTACAGCCTCTCCTTACAACGCAAATTCTCCAACCCTGTCAACATCCTTGTAAATCTTTCCTGAACCCTTTCAATTTTCACAACATATTTCCAATAGGAAGGAGACCAGACTTCCATGCAATATTCCACCAGTGGCCTAACCAGTGTCCTGTACAACCACAACATGACCTCCCAACTCCAATACTTAATACTCTAACCAATAAAGGAAAGCATACCAAACACCACCTTAACTATCCTACCTACCTGCGACTCCACTTTCAAGGAGCCATGAACGTGCACTCCAAGGTCTCTTTGTTCAGCAACACACCCAGGACATTGGCATTAAGTGTATAAGTCATGCTAAAATTTGCTTTCCCAAAATGCAGCACCTCGCATTTATTTCAATTAAACTCCATCTGCCACTTCTCAGCCCATTGGCCCATCTGATAAAGATCCTGTTGTACTCTGAGGTAACCCTCTTCGCTGTCCACTACACCTCCAATTTTGTTGTCATCTCCAAACTTACTAACAATACCTCTTACGCTCACATCCAAATCATTTACGTAAATGATAAAAAATTGAGGAACCAGCACTGATCCTTGTGGTACTCCACTGGTCACAGGCCTCCAGTCTGAAAAATAACCCTCCACCTCCACCCTCTGTCTTCAACCTTTGAGCCAGTTCTGTATCCAAGTGGCTAGTTGTCCCTGTGTTCCGTGAGAAGTAAACTTGCTAACCAGTCTTCCATGGAGAATCTTGTCGAACGCGTTACTGAAGTCCATATAGAACACATCTATTGCTCTGCCCTCTTCGAGACTTCTTAAAAAAACTCAATCAAGATCGTGATATATGATTTCCCACGCACAAAGCCATGTTGACTATCCCTAATCAGTCCTTGTCTTTCCAACTCCATGTACATCCTGTCCTTCAGGATTCCCTTCAACAACTTGCTCACCACCGACGTCAGGATCACTGGCCTATAGTTCCATGGTTTGTCTGTACCACACTTCTTAAACAGTGGCAACGCGTTTGCCAAGCTCCAGTTTTCTGGCACCTCTCCTGTGACTATCAATGGTACAAATGTCTCAGCAAGAAGCCCAGCAATCACTCCTCTGGCTTCCCACAGAGTTCTATGGTACACCTGTTCGGGTCCTGGGGATTTATCCACTTTTACACGTTTCAAGACATCCAGTACTTCCTCCTCTGTAATATGGACATTTTTCAACGTGCAACCAGCTATTTCCTGACATTCTATATCTTCCATATCCGTTTCCACAGTTAATACTGATGCAAAATACTCGTTTAGTATCTCCCCCATTTCCTGCAGCTCCACACAAGGGCTGCCTTGCTGATCTTTGAGGGGTTCTATTCTCTCCCGAGTTATGATTTTGTCCTTAATGTATTTGTAAAAACCCTTTGCAGTCTCCATAATTCTACTTGCTAAAGCTATCTCATGTCCCCATTTTGCCCTCCTGAATTCCCTCTTAAGTACACTCCGACTGCCTTTACACTCTTCGAAGGATTCACTCGATCTATCCTGTCTATACCTGACATATGCTTCCTTCTTTGTATTAATCAAGCCCTTTAGTTAGTCAGCAATCCCGATACTACCAGCATTTCTTTTCATCCTAACAGGAATATACTTTCTCTGGATACTTGTTATCTCATTTCTGAAGGCTTCCCATTTTCCAGCCGTCCGTTTACCTGTGAACATCTGCCCCCAATCAGATTTTGAAAGTTCTTGCCAAATACTGTCAAAATTGGCATTTCTCCAACATAGAACTTCAACTTTAAGATCTGGTCTATCCTTTTCCATAATTATCTTAAATCTAATAGTATTATGGTCGCTGGCCCCTAAGTGCACCTCCACTGACACCTCAGTCACCTGCCCTGCCTTATTTCCCCAGAGTGGGTCAGGTTTTGGACCTTCTCGAGTAGGTTCATCCACATACTGAATCAGAAAATTTTCTTGTACACACTGAATAAATTCCTCTCCATCTAGATTCTTAACACTACGGCAGTCCCAGTCTATGTTTGGAAAGTTAAAATATCCTAACATAATCACCCTACTTTCTTACAGATAGTTGAACTCTCCTTACAAATTTGTTTCTCAATTTCCCTCTGACTATTCGGGTTTCCATAATACAATCCCAATAAGACGATCATCCCGTTCTTATTTCTCAGTTCTACCCAAATAACTTCCCTGGATGTATTTCCAGGAATATCCTCCCTCAGTACAGCTGTAATGCTATCCCTAATCATAAACGTCATTCCCTCTCCTGTCCTCCCTTCCTTTCTATCTTTCCTGAAGCATTTGTATCCTGGAACATTTAGCTGCCGGTCCTGCCCATCCCTGAGCCATGTTTCTGTAACTGCTATGATATCCCAATCCCATGTTCCTAACCATGCCTGAGTTCATCTGCCTTCCCTGTTCGGCCACTTTGCATTGAAATAAATGCAGTTTAATTTATTAGTCCTACCTTGTCCCTGCCCGCCCTGACTGTTTGACTCATTTCTGTTCTCAGTTGTACCAATCTCAGATTGATTTATTTCCTCACTAACTCCCTGTCCCCAGACTCCCCCCCCACTTTCCTAGTTTAAATCCTCCCGAGCAGCTCTAGCAAATCTCCCTGCCAGTATATTCGTCCCCTTCCAATTTAGATACAATCCGTTCTTCTGGTACAGGTTCCTTCTACCCCAAAAGTGATTCCAGTGATCCAAAAATGTGAATCCTTCTCCCATACACCAGCTCCACAGCCATAAATTCATCTCCTCTATCCCTCTATTCGTGCCCTTACGAGCTCGTAGCGCCAGGAGTAATCAAGATATTATTACTCTTGAGAACCTCTTTTTAAAATTTCTGCCTATCACCATGCAATCTCCGTCCATAATCTCAAACTTTTCCCTTCCTATGTTGTTGGTTCCAATTTGGACAATGACCTCTTGCTGGCCCCTCTCACCCGTGAGAACATTCTGCACCCTTTCTGAGACATCCTTGATCCTCGTACCAGGGAAACAGCACACCAATCTGCTGATTTCTCTGCTGGCCACAGAACCGTCTGTCTGTACCTCAGACTAGCAAGTCCCCTAACACAATTGACCTCGTGGAATCCGACGTATCCCTTGTTGCATTATAGCCAGTCTCCATACCACAAACTTGTCTGTGCTACGTTCCGTGTGAATCCATCACCTGCTACATTTTCCAAAACAGCATATTTGTTTGTAATGGGGACAGCCACAGATGACTCCTGCACTAGCTACTTAACTCTCTTGTCTTTCTTGGAGTTAACCCATCTATGTAACTGTATCTGAAACTGTATCCCTCCTTCCTATAACTGCCATCCATCACATACTGTTGCTGTTACCAATTCTTCATTGTCTTAAACTGTCTCTCCATCCGATCCATTCGATCTGATAGGATTCACAAGCAGAAGCATTTATTGCAGATATTATCCGCAGTAACCCTTAAATCCTCCTTAAACTCCCACATCTGACAACAAGCACATATGATTCTACTAAGGCCATTTGTGCTCCTTCACAATCTACAGACCCAGAAGAAGAAAACTGTCTCATTCCTCTACAAAACACTGCCCAAGGCTATATTAATATTTATGGCTTATATTTTAAGATTAATCAAGAGACATATCTCAAAAACATATAATTAAGGAATAGCCCACTCTACTCACTTCTGCAGACTTTCTGTAGGACTCAGATAAAACAATTCACTATCTGGCTGGGAACTTTGCTCAAACAGTTCCTCCAAACTAGTTGTAAATTTCACAATTTGCTAATTTTCCTAGACACACTCCGATATCCAGCGATACATGAATTCAAACAGCAAAGGCAGTAACTCTGCAGGTACGCTGTCCTGTCAGTTTCTTCCCCTCACCATGTGCTTCCTTTGTCCGTTCTGTTCCCTCTTAAAACTGCTGTTTGTTTGACCTTTTTTCCCAAAGTTCCAAAACAATGCAAGAGCATACAAAACAGTAATTGCTGCTCCTGGAATTCGAGGAAATCACCTCCAACACCTAAAATACCTCAAAAAAGGAGCAGCTGTTACAACCAGAAATTTTTCCCGCCCAGACTTCTGAAAATCCAAATACACTACTTTCACTTGTTGTCCGTGTTCTATGCTGCAAGAAACAACTTCAAATCATTCCGAATTTTCTCAGGCACGATTTCTCTGACAGAAATGCATTGTTATTCTCTGAAATTTTGCTGTTCATTTCTAAGTACCCAATATCAATTCTTATATAATGGATTCCAACTCTTTCCATACATATGTCAAATCAATTGGTCTGCAGTCCTCCACATTATCTCTTCTTCCCTGTGTACATAGATGGATCATGTTTACTACCTTTCAGCTATCTACAATGGCTATGGCCTTTGCATGATTTGCAAGAAAATAAAATACAGTCACCGACAGTTCAATTAGTATGCTATTTTATTTCTGACAATTTGATATGAAGTACATCTGGCCCATCAGACTTAGCAATGATCAATCTAGCTCAATTTTCAAGTACTACCCTGTTGCTGATATGAATGGACTTTATGTCTTGAGTTCCACAAGTCCCATGTGATCACTTGCTTTACACAGAGGTTTCCTGGCGCTTTCTCCATGAAGACAGATGCAAAGTAGCTGGTTTTTTCTCTGCCATTTCCTTGTTCCCCACACTAAATTCTCCTATACCTTAAAAATTTCCACATTTGGCCTTACTTTGGATTATACACCAATCCATAACCTTTAGTACATGAATCGTAGATGTAAGCAGACTTTGTGTTGCCTGTTTGTTTGTATTCATGTTCTTTTTGATTTCCTTAACACTTTCTCCTTCCTTATTTTCAGAAAAGTAAATCTCTCAGAATGTTCAGGTTTCCACAATATCTGTAATTCTTCTGAAGCTGCTTCCTTAGATTTAATGCAATCATTAATTTCCTACGTAAACCATTAATGAGTCACCTTCCCATTCGCTGGTGTTTGTAACTTAGTGATATGTACGTATTTTTCAGACTTTACAGTATTTCTATCACTAACAGCCAATGTTTGTCTCACACTAAATGTCATATTGTATTTTTCCAATTCACTTGACCCTCTACCCTTCGGGGTTCCATGATATTTGATTGTAATGTTCAAATATTCTATATTGCTTGCAGGCGCCATGTAAAATACAACATATTAATGTCATGATTGCCCAATAGCTGCCTCAAAGCACGGTAAGTAATTAGTCCTTCTGACCACACAACACCACACCCGAAATAACCTGCTCTCTACTTTGACAATAGACAATAGACAATAGACAATAGATGCAGGAGTAGGCCATTCTGCCCTTCGAGCCTGCACCGCCATTCAATATGATCATGGCTGATCATTCCTAATCAGTATCCTGTTCCAGCCTTATCCCCATACCCCTTGACTCCACTACCTAAAAAATGAGTGAGAAAGTTAAATATGAGGTAAATAAGCCAGTCATGTACAGAAAGACTGTAAGAGCTTCTTTCGATAAATAAAGGGCAAACGAGAGGCAAAAATGGGCATCTGATCGCTAGAAATTGTCACAGGAGAGATAGTAATGTGGAACAAGGAAATGGCTGAGGAGCTGGAAAATTATTTCGTGTCAGTCTTCACGGTTGAAAACATAAGTAATATCCCAAACATTGAAAAGACTTAGTGGACAGACCTGAGTAGGGTGGCCATCACCTAGGAGAAGGTGTTGGGAAAACTGAATGGCCTGAAGGTAAGTAAATCACCTGGACCAGATGGACTCCACTCCAGATTTCTAAGGCAGATAGCTGATGAGACAGTGGAGGCGTTGGTGGTGATCTTTCAGGAATCTCTCGAATCAGGGAGATTCCCAGAGGACTGAAAAATTGCTAACGTGATACCCCTGTTTAAAATTAAAGCAAAAAACTGAAAATTACAGACTGACTAATCTAAACTTGGCTGTACGTAAGATCCTGGAATCCATTGTGAAGGATGAGATTTCTGAATACTTGGATGTGGATGGTAAAGTAGGACAAAGTTACCATGGTTTCATCAAGGGGAGGTCATGCCTGAAAAATCTGCTAGAAAACCTTGAGGATGTAACAATCAGCTTAGAACAAGGAGAGCCAATGGATGTCATCCACCAGGACTTCCAGAAGATCTTTGACAATGTGCCGACAGGAGGCTACTGAATAAGGCATGGGTCCATGGCGTTAGAGGCAAGGTGCTAGCAGAGAGAGAAGTTTGGCTGTCTGGCAGGAAGCAAACAGTGTCGATAAACATGTCCCTCTCAGGTTGACAGTCGGTGACAAGTGGTGTTCCATAAGGCTCAGTGTTGGGTCCACAACTTTTCACTTTATACATTAACGATCCAGATGAAGGATCTGAAGGCTTTCTATCTACGTTTGAACATGATACAAAGATAGGTATAGGGACAGGTAACGCCGAAGAGGCAGGGAGGCTCACGAAGGATTTGGATAGGTTAGGATAATGAGCAAAGAAATGGCAGATGGAGTCAAAGTGGGAAATTGTGGCAACATGCACTTTGTTAGGAAGAATAAAAACATGGACTATCGAGAAAATTCAGATGTCTGAAGTGCAAAGGGACTTGGGAGTTCTACTCCAGGATTCTCTCAATGTAAACTTGCAGGTTGAGTCAGTAGTTAGGAAAGCAAATGCAGTGATGGAATTTATTTAGAAAGGATTTGAATATAAAAGCAGGGACGTACTTCTGAGGCTCTGTAAGGCTCTTGTCAGACTATATTTGGAGTAGTATGCGCTGTTCTGAGCCTCATATCTTAACAAGGATGTGCTGACCTTGGAATGGCTTCACAGGAGGTACGCGGGAATGGTCTCATGATTGGAAAGGTTAACATATGAGAACGTTTGAGGACTCTGGGTCTGTTCTTGATGGAGTTCAGAGGGATGTGGGGGAATCTAATTGAAACATACAGAATACTAAATGGCCTGGACAGTACGGATGTTGAGAAGACTTCCATTGTTAGGAGACTCTAGGACCCAAGGATAGAACCTTACAGTAACGGGAGATCCTTTAACAATGGAGGTAAGGAGAAATGTCTTCAGCCAGAGAGTGGAGAATCTATGGAATTCATTTTCACAGAATGCAGTGGAGGTCAGGTCATTGTGTATATTTAAGATAGAGGTAGTTAGCTTCTTGAGTATCAAAGGGATCAAGGATTACAGGGAGAATGCAGGACAATGATTTTGAGAAACTTGTCAGCCATAATTGAATAGTGGATCAGACTCGATGGGCTGAATGGCCTAATTTTGTTCCTATATACAATGTGAGTCATCTTCAACAAACTTGGAGATTCCTGTTGAGGATTCATGGGAATCGCTCCACTGATTGAAGAAAAGGAAATTCTGCTAAATCCAACTGTTCCAGGAAGCAGTCCCATACCAGCAGCTTGTTTGAGTAGAATAACTCGGAGACACAGTATCAGTTGGGATGCATTATCTCTTTTCCATTTGAAATGAGTTCAACTACTATGAAACTCTGGAAACCTTTTCCTATTCTTTTTCCTCTTCAGACATGTGCGATTGTGTATGTGTCTGTACGTGTGTGACTCTGTGTATTCACATTTTTCGAGAGACTGGGCTAGGCAACACGTCAAACCTGTTCTAACCAGTGGAGAAGTGGGGCTGGAAAAGGACACAGTGACCCTCCAACATTTGTCGGAGCAGAAATGAGAAATTCACACGGGCTGTTCAAATGGGAATTCTCTTCCCCAGATGTTTCAGCTCAAGATGGCAGCTCAACACCACCACTTTTAGCGTAATTAGACATGGTCCATAAATGTTGGCCGATCAACAACACCCACATTACATGAACAAATCTAAAATGATAAACTGCAGAATTAATTGGATGGGAACAAGACTGATAGATAAATGCCTGTTGCCTTTCAGAATTGTTCTGCCTGTGTACTTTGACTTTGTGCAGTTTCCTAGTATTGTGCCTGGATGCTTGCATTTATTCAAAGTTGTGTTTTGCAACATTTAACAGACATGTAAAGGGAGGAAAATTGTGGACAGACTGAAAAGTGCTGCGCAGACCATAATCAGATCAGCCATGATCTTATTATCTAGTCAAGCAATGACAAAGTGCCTAATGACCCACTCCTGCTCTTCAGTTCTCTGTTCCGATGTTAGCATCAGTCCTTCAAACAACTTGTATAGGAGCAGATGGAGACCACTTGTTCCAAATACCTGGTTCGCAGTATTACAGGATATCATTCAGTCCCTCAACACTGTGTGGTTTGCTGTGGGTTGGAAAATGTGATGGGAAATCCAAGCTGTGTATGAAAGTGGTCTCCCACCTCTTTAAAGAGTGTCTCCTCTCTGCAAATGGTGTTTCATTTGTTGGTCATGTTGTAGACCCAGATTCATGTGAATATCCAGCCCATACCTCTCCCAGAGATGGCTCCCAAAATTCTTTTCTCTCATTGTCCTCAACATTCAATAACAACATTTCCAGGAAAATTAAAACCATTAACTTTCCAAAGAAATAATATGAGAAAATAAAAACAGGAGTAGTAACTTGGATGCTCACACCATTGTATGCTATCATGGCTGAACTACTGTTGACATTAACTCTTCTTTAATGCGCAATTCGTCACACCCCTCAGCTCTATGACAGGTCAAAAATCCATCTACCTCCTTTTTAAATACTTGGACTGCTATTGCTCCCCTAACTTTCTAGACCTGAGAATTCCTAACATTCACTACCCTCTATGAGAGGAAAACGCTTTCCACACAGATACCATCATGTATTAACATTAACAAAAGTGTTTAACTGACCTGCTTAGGTAAGAGGGATTGACCCTGATATCAAGGCAGGATTTGACTGAAGATTTTCTCCTCAGAGGCACTTCAATATCCGGAATCATGCATCCCGAGTAAAATAAAAAAATACAAACCATGGAAATTATCACCTTCTCAGTGTCTGTGTAGAATATAAGGAGTGATTGTCCATCACCATCAAGTTTCAATGCAATGACCTCTTATTGTCTGGCAGTGTTACAGATTAACCTTCACTCACTCCTCTTTTACCATCAGCCCAGGGACGAGTCTGGTCATATTCCTTTACACAGCCTCTATTGCAATGAGATAATTCCTTTTAATGGGGAAAAATTTGTCCATAATACCCTAATTACTGCCTCAACTACACTCTCAGTGATGATCACAATAATTCATTTCCCTCACTTATTGGTCTTCGTATCTTTATTATGACATAAAAACCCATTCCTTCTCGATGCACTGCCACTGTTGTGGAATTTAAAAGTTCCTTACATCTGCATGTCAGCATCAGTAAAGCCAGCACCAGAGTTGCCCGTGAAAATGAACATCACTCTTGGGAGAGACTCAGTCAGAAAGATTGCACTTGAAATAGGGAATGGACACCCACTTGAATGGAAATGAAGTGTAGGAATAAGGAAAACAGGCAGAGGAAGGGAGCTAACTTTACTTTTGTTCTTCAGTCACGGGATGTGTGCAGTCCTGACAAGGCCAGCATGTTATGCTGAGCTTGAACTGAGTGACTGGTTCAGCTGTTCCACAGGACAGTCAAGAGTAAAACATATTGCTGTGGGTTTTCCCAGACATGACTGGGAATGGACAACGACTTGACTTCTCTGAAGGACATGGAGCAAGCAGATGGGCCTTTTCTCACAAATGATTATAGTTTCTGATCAATTACATCAATTTCGTTCATGAGATATCACCAGATTATTATTCTGTGCCTCTCGATTATGTGTCAATGATTTAAGCAGCATGCAGTGTCTACCCGTCTGACAGAATCTGTGCAGTAAACAAGTTCAACATACTCAAGAGCAATTATTCTGTAATTGACATGTGGTTACAAGGGACTTGATAAATTGTATCCAGATTTAACGAAGGTACAATTGATGGTTCATTCAGAAGATGCACTGAGGCAGAGGAGGAGTCGTGGATATCATGATGGTGGTATTGGACAGGATTAGTGAGTGGGAGGATATAGAAATGTAGATCTGTGCAGGGCTAGAAGGATTATGGAGTTTCAGAATAGTCTGTTTCTCCTCACAATTTGGTGAGCAATTTGTCATGAGTAATTTGATCGATACTATTTGTGAGGAATGTAATATTTTATTGGAATTGAAAATGTTGACATCCACCTTTCTAAATTTTAAATAATATGTGCAGCAATTCAGTACAACCTGGCTTAATGAACAGATAGAATGAATTACCAGGAACACCAAATCAGCGAGGTTGGGATAGTAACCAACTTGAATAACCATCAGTACATCATAGATCCACAAAGCAAATGAGATCCAAGGCCGAGAGAGACGGTAAAGACCCTCGGATAAACTCATGTCCATTGCTGGAACATTTCAGTCTAATGTTCTCAGATTCTGATCCATTTTTGGAACATTCCAGTCTAATGTTCTCAGATTCTGATCTCTCCTCCCCCTCTCTCTGGGTCTGCTGATCCCTGTTAGTGCTGTCGGTGATGCTCCCACTGATACTATGGGATAACACATTGAACCGAGTCCCTCATTAATAGAAGAGGAAAGCCCTCCAGTGACACATTTAGGATGCACGGAGACTGACATCAATCACAGTCGCTGAACAAATACCTCCCGTTAACCCATTTCAATTCAATACTTATTATTGAAATTTACATATTCTGGATGGGATATGTGGGGGTGACTGAGGGAACAAATGTTGGGTCTGGTAGATCAATCATGTGTAAGCATTCAATCTGCCTTGGATATGGGAGCAATGCCAGAGATTTATCAGAATATAAGCATGCTTCTCCGTTTATAAATTGAAACATACGTTCTCTATCTACTGATCAGGCACTGCAATATCAGGAAGACATTGAGAGAACTTTTATCGTCCATGATCTGAGAAGATAATATCCGTAAGACTACGTGCGGTTATAGCAGACTGTGACATGGCTATGTTAAAAGAGAATTGTACCTAAGAAATAATTGAGACTGCAGATATTGGATGATTCAGTGCAGGTAAAGCATGGCGGTGGAAAATGCACAGTAAGCCAGGCAACACCCGAGGAGCAAGAGAGTCGACGTTTCAGGCAGGACCTTGCTTCAGGACTGGGGAGGGAGAAGGGGCTAAGAGAAAATGGGCGATGGGGTGATGCTGGGGGAAAGATCAGTGAGAGGTGAGTGAAGGTAGGAGGTGATAGTGATAGATCGGTGGGGAGTGTGGAGCAGATGGTGGGAAGGAAGATGGACATTAAGTCTCCTCAACAGGGCAGATGTGAGTCCGGGGGTTGGATCTGGGATCTGGGTTGGCCAGGGGAGATTTGTAAACCAGTGAATCCAATGTTCATGCCGTGTGTTTGTAGCTTCCGAGGCAGAGGATGAGGTGTTACTGGTAACATCCTGGTTATCTCTTCTCAACCATCTACAGGTTAATAATCTCCTTCCTATAACAGAAGTGCACACAGTACTTCAGAAGTGGCTGAATCAATATCCTGCACAATCTCAGCATGACTTCCCAACTTCTAACCACAAATATATGAGCAATGAAGTAATCTTAAACACCCTACGTCACAAACTTCAAAGAATTATACCTGCGCCCCTGGGTCCCTCTTATCTATATAACTGCCAAAGCCCACCATTAATTGTATAAGCCCTCCCCTTGTTTGTTTTTTCAGAATGCAATGCCTCACATGCATCCATGGTAAACTCCATCTGCCACACCCCAGCCCAGTGAATGATATTACTGCCCCCTCACACTCCCCCTTCGGATTAAAACGACAATCCCCTCTCCAGAAGGCCTACAAACACCAGCCTTGAGTTTCCCAAAGACCCAGAGCTTGGTTTTCCTTGTGCAGGCAGAGCGAGGAGTCCATAACCAAAAGCTGGAAAGGAAACAGTTGCCTTGTATCAATGAATGATTTTAGAAGGAGGGAAGCCACATGATAGAGATTTGAAATAGTGACTGGTGTTTTGGGCCCAGAATTGTGCTCCTTTCTCCTCTCTGGTGTTCAGTATTGATATCTACTCGAGATCCTTCATAGTGCAGAGTGTGTCTGCAGGATTCCTTTCCCTAATACAGCAGACTACTGGTAAAAGACATTTAAACCGGAAATCATAGCCAAGGCAATTGAAGATGTTCATTGATTATCTCAATGGCATAGCGAATGCATTCAACATCCTTTAGTTGAGGCTAATAAATTGTACTTTTTTTCAGTTCGAAATGTCCCCTGTATAATTTGGTAATGTTAACCAGAATATAATAAATCCATACACTTCATATATGACCCGAAATCTGGTCATGATTTAGGCCTTGTTTAATGGATGGTGCCCAAGTTTCTGCGCCGGAGCTCTGGATTCGATTCCAGTCCATGAATGTCTGATAGTGCCCCTATCTCTGGAGAAGGTGGAGTGCATTCATGTCCTGTGGAGTTGTGTCACAGCATGTTACAACCGGCTGATCAACAAACACACAGTCGCATCATGTTGCAGCTTTAGGGGCTAATGCTGAATAATGGCAGTGTCCCTATCACTGCACCGCAAATTCTAGTTCCAAATCCCACAGAGCTGTTCCATAATATGTCTGAACAAGTTGATTAAACTTTTTTGGAATCGTGCCTTGATGGAGAAGGAAGAGGTACGACTACTGAATTTGAAACTACAGATCAAGGATGAGTGAAAGCGCAGCCAACCCTCTTGATTGGAGTCACATTTACACTTTCTAGAGGTTTATAAAATTATGAAGGGCATGGATAGGGTGAGTGGTCAAGGTTCCTTCCCCCCAAGGTAGGAGAGTCGAAAACTAGAAGGCATAGGTTGAAGGTGGGAAGAGAAATATTTGAAAGACATGAAAAACAACTTTTTTTCCTGCAGAGGATGGTGCTTCTATGGAATAAACTGTCAGAGAAACTGGTGGAGGCTGGAACAATTACAACATTTAAAAGGCTTTATGATTATTGAGATATGGGCCAAATGCTGGCAAATGGGAGTGGATTAATTTTGAATAATCGGATGGCATGAAAGAGTTGAAGGGTCTGTTTCCCTATTGTACATCTCTATGAATCATTGCTTTAATTAATGAAGGTCTCTTTGTAATCTTTAGTTGTTCGCCAATATACAAATTCTGTCCACTGTACACTAAAACTTGATGTCATCCGCAAATTTTTGAAATATGCCTTCTACAACTCTCATCTAAATCATTTATGTAAATGACAAACAAAAGAGGACCCAACAATTTTGCCTCTGGATCATCGCTGCTCACAGGCTTCCATTTCAAAAACCAATCATCCACCACTCGCCTGTCTCCTGCCATTAAACAGATATACGCAGAAACACACACGCAATCACACACACATACAGAGACACCAACGCAACTATGTCTTTAAGACAAAGGTTAGATTAAAACAACGATCGAGAGTTACAGTGAGAAGGCGGGAAAGATGTGTTGAGAAACACACCTGACAGAATCAAATAGCAAAGTAGACTTGATGGGCCAAATGCCTATATCCAATTTCTTATGCTTTGTGGCCTTAAGGTGTCATGATTATTTTCCAAGGGTGCAGTAGAAGCTAAGTTTGATAAATACTTGACTGAACAGTCAATGGGACTATGGGATACGTTTGAGGGGCTGAATAGTATATGTTTGTTCCTATTTGCTGTGCCCTTGTTCCTGAAAAGGTGACTTGCGGTGAGGTTAACACATTTTAAAATGAAAGGGTTCTCCCATTTCCATTTGAGATAACGTTGCTCCTTTCTCCTTTGGATTATGCGATCTGTGGCGTTCTCATCCCCCGGGAACAGTGAAGGTCATTGAGGATATTCAAGGTTGATCTTGACTGACTATTGATGGACAGGAGGGTCAATGTTTTTGGGAACTGACAGGAAAGCGGTATTCAGTTACAATCAGACTAGCCATGATGTTTCTAAACTGAGCAGCAAGTTGGAGGGGGCGAATGGCCAACTGCTGCTCCTACCTCATCCGTTGCTCTGTCAAATCACCCCCAAGGCTGTTACAGAGGGAGAGAAAGATACCATTCAGCCAGTTGGCATCGTGATAATACAGCAGGATCAGGCCATAATGCACCTCCACGGGGTTAGGCAGGAATAGAATGAAGTATTCAAATCATTTCAGTAAATTACACAGCACAGGAGGATGCCATATAACCATCCCAGGCTGTTACGCAGGAGCAGGGGCGCCTTGGGCAGCGTCAGGAAATACAGAGTAGAGATCATTATTCATTTTGTGTTTGGAAAGCTGTAACTAGTGGAACTCTTCAGGGATCTGTGTGGGGTCATCAACAAATTACAATCCATACCAATGAATTGGATGAAGAGGATGGAGCTCAGTTTGCTCATACATCAGGATAGTAAATCAATAAGATGTCAAATGGAGACAGAGCGTCTCCAATGAGATACAGACAGAGGAAGGACAGAGCGTCTGCAATGGGATACAGACAGGGGGAGGGCAGACCGTCTACAATATGATACAGACAGGGGGAGGACAGAGCGTCTGCAAGGGGATAGAGACAGGGGGGAGGGAAGAGCATCTGAAATGGGATACAGACAGGGGAAGGGCAGAGCGTCTGCAATGGGATAGAGACAGGGGAGGGCAGAGCATCAAGCAATGGCACACAGACAGAGGACAGTTTTGAGCAAACCTTCAGCAGAAAAAAAGTACAACATTTCTGTGATGGGAATTTTCTGTTTTGGGGAAAAGACAAAACAGCAGAAAATTATTTAAATGCAAGGAGAATGCAGAACAGAGTGGTACAGAGGGATCTGTGTGTCTTAGTACATGAATCACAACAAATTACTCTGAAGATTCAGCTGGTGATTTGGAAGTAAATGGAATTATTCTGTTTCATGTAAGGGGTGTTGTGTTTGATCTTAGCGATGTTTTTTGCATCAGTACAGGGCATTGCTGAGATCACATCTGATGTATTATGTGTTGATTTAATTGCCTTAACTAATAAAAACAAAATTGCTTTCGAAACCTTTCAAAGATTTTTCTCTTTACTCATTCTTGGGATTAAGGCATTATGTTACGAAGAAGGAACAGTTCAACATGAGAATCAGAGATGTTTTATTGACCATATAACATCTTGAGAAGAGTGTAGTTGGTGAATACCGGATGGATATATCTTCTTATGTGGGAGAATAAAATTGGGGAAATAATTTAAGAAAAAGTCAGGATCAAAGGAAAAGTCATTGGAACGAAAAATTGAACTCTGATTTCTCTTCATATCTGATGCCAGACAGGCTGAGCCTTTCCGTCAATTTCTGTATTTGTTTAAGAATAAAACATATTCATCTTAACACAAATATTGTGAAGTCATCAAACGCTTATGTTTGCATTATGCAGGCACATATTAACACATCTTCAAAACAAGTAGGGCCATTTATTGTTAATGAATTGATTCGGTGTATGACAACAGCAATAATGCACTGACCTGGAGTCGAGAATGTGATGGAGTCATATAGTTCGGACAATATTCAAGGAGAGCTCACATGGTCCCGTTTGGGGCCTGATAACGTTACTGATTTAACTTACAGATAGAAAAATGTAGCCTATCTGTGAACGAACACCCTATTGCTCCTTTTCTGTTTCCCTGCCGCTCAACACAGCAATGTGTGGGAGTGAAAAAAAGCCTCGTCGTCTTTTCCACTCATGGAAGATTCCTGATGATGATTCATTGGAATCTCCCTAAAGTAATTCAGCCAAATCCAACTGTTTCATGAAGAAATCCCATTGTCAGAAGGTTATGCGTGACGAATAACTTCAGAAGTAATTATTCAGACTCGATATGTGAGGCGATCAGACAAGAGATTCTATGGCTGTAAATGGGAATCCAAGATGATGTATAGTCTTCTCCGTGCCAGAGTCCAGGATGTCTCAGAGCGGCTGCAGAACGTTCTCACCGGGATGGGGGAGCAGACAGAAGTCATTGTGCACATTGGTACAAATGACACAGGTAGAAGTAGTGATGAGGTCATGCAGAGTGATTATAGAGAGCGAGGAAAAAGGGTAAAAGTCAGAACCACGACAGTGGTAATATCCGGTTTACTTCCAGTGTTCCATGCTAGTGAGGGTAAGAACAGGCGGACATGGCAGAGGAATGCGTGGCTAAATAATTGGTCCAGGAGGAGGGATTCAGAGTTTTAGATCATTCGGATCTTTTGTGGGGCAGAGGTGACATGTTCAGGAAGGACGGGTTGTACCTGAATTGGAAGGGTACTAATATCCTGGCTGGCAGGTTTGCAAGAGCTACAATGGAGGGTTTCAACTAGATTGGCTGGCGTGGGGGACAGCGTGGGATCCTCAACAGCAGGGTTGCAAGTGCGAGGCTGGAAGGAGATACCGTTATCACAAACAGTAAAGTGCAGAGAAAGGTTAGGCAGGAACACGACATGGAGCAAGGAATGCCTGTTGGATCAAATTGCATCTATCTCAATGCAAGATGGCTGACAGGTAAGACCGATGAACTCAGTGCGTGGAGAGGTACGTGGGACTGCGATATTACAGCCATTACAGAAACATGGCTAAGGGAGGGACAGGACTGGCAGCTTAATGTACCAAGGTACAGGTGCTTTATGCGAGACAGAGTTGGAGGAAGGAGGTGTGGGGGTTTCATTTTTGATTCAGGCGAGTACCACAGCAGTAATCAGAGATAAAATAACTGATGGATCATCCAGTGAGGATTTGTTGGGGAAGCTAAGAAATAAAAAAGGGTTGATGATATTATTTGGGTGGTACTATAGGCCCCCTAATAGTAAAAGGGAATTAGAATAATTAAAATATGTCGAGAGATTGGGGAGACTTGCAGGGCCAATAGGATTGCCATAGTCGTAGATTTTAATTTTCCTAACATTGACTGAGAATTACATAGAATTAAGGACTGAGATAGGGTGTATCTATTAAGTGTGTTCAGAAACGTTTCCTCAAGCAGGATGTAGAGGGTGCAATTCAGGAAGGGGTAAAACTTGACCTACTCTAAGAAATAGGGCAGGACAGGTGACTGAGGTGACAGTGGGGGAGCACGCTGGGACCAGTGACCATAGATTTAAAATACTTATGGAGAAAGACAAAACTGGCCCGCATGTTCAATTTCTAAATTGGGGGAAAGCGAATTTTGATGGAATTAGAGAGGAGTTTGTATGGGTTGGTTGGAGGAGTTTGTTTGCAGGCGAAGGGACCTTGAAAAGTGAAATGGCTGGAGTTCAAGGTCTATATGTCCCTGTGAGCGTAAAAGGCAAGGTTAGCAGGAAGAGAGAACCCTGGATGTCAGGAGATATTGAGCCTTTGACAGGCAAAAAGGAGGTGTGGATGAGATCCAAACAGCTTTGATCATGGGAATCCCTGGTGGTGTACAGGGAATACAGGAGTTTACTGAAGAAGGAAATCAGAAGGGCGAAAAGGGCGCACACGATAGCATTGTCTGAGAAGATTAGGGTGAATCCAAAGAGGTTCTTTAAGTATATTAAAGTTAAATGAATAACTACATGAGAATATGACCCCTCAAGGTCCAAAGTGGACATGCATGTCTAGAACCATAGGAAATGTGTGAGATTCTCAATGAATATTTCTCCTCTGTCTTTACTGTGGAGAAATACATGAAGAATTGAGAGGTTAACAAAGGTCGTGGTGATATCTTGGGGTTAGTCAATATCACAGGAGAGGACCTGTTGGATGTATTAGAATGTATGAAGGTGGATAAATCTCCTGGTCCTAAACAGATGCATCCAAGAATGCTGCAAGAGGCTACAGAAGAAACTATGGGGACCTGCGTGATATTTTTGTATCATCGTTAGTCGCAGGTTAGGTTCCAGAATATTGAAGTGTAGCAAATGTTGTGCCATTATTCAGGAAGGGAAGCAAAGAACAATCTGGGAAATATAGACCAGGAATCCTAACATCTGTAGTAGGTAGGTTACTTGAGAAGATTCTGAGGGATAAGATATGCACACGTTTGGAAAGACAGGGTTTGATTCGAAATAGTTTATTTTATTTCAATTTCCTACAGTATAGAAACAGGCCATTTGGCCCAACCAGGCCACACCGACCCTCTGAAAAGCAACCCACCCAGTCCCATGCCCATAATCTGTATTTACCCCGAACTAATGCACATAAGGCGGTGGCCAATTCACCTAACCTGTACATCTTTGGATTGTGTTGCTGGAAAAGCGCAGCAGGTCAGGCAGCATCCAAGGAACAGGAGAATCGACGTTTCGGACATCAGAAGGACTGATGCCCGAAATGTCGATTCTCCTGTTCCTTGGATGCTGCTTGACCTGCTGTGCTTTTCCAGCAACACATTTTCAACTCTGATCTCCAGCATCTGCAGTCCTCACTTTCTCCATCTTTGGATTGTATAAGGAAAATGAAGCTCCCAGAGGAAAGCCATGCAAACACAGGGAGAATGGGCAAACTCCAAAAGAGAGTCACCCGAGGCTGAAATCAAACCCGGATCCGTGACACTATGAGGAAGCAGTGCTAACCACTGAGCCACCATGCCACCCTTGCTTTTTTTCAACGCAGTTCAATGACACAGGTACAAAATCTATTCTGTGTTGCTGGAAAAGCGCAGCAGGTCAGGCAGCATCCAAGGAGCAGGAGAATCGACTTTTCGGGCATGAGCCCTTCTTCAGGAATCATCCTGAAGCCCTCCCTGAAGAAGGGCACATGCCGAAAGGTCGATTCGCCTGTTCCTTGGATGATGCCTGACCTGCTGCGCTTTTCCAGCAACACGTTTTCAGCTCTGAACTCCAGCATCTGCAGTCCTCACTTTCTCCACAAAATCTATTCTGCCCTTCACCAATGATACAGGTTCCAATGCCACAAACCATTGATAATTTATTGTCCATTGAAAATGTCATCTTACTATTATTTATTATTGCTTGTTGTTATTTATTTTAATAATTATTATTAATAGTTGTTTTTAGACTGGAACGATTGCATGACTTTGTGAGTGGGAGATGATGCCTCACAAATTTGTTTGAGTTCTTTGATGAAGCGACCAGGAATGTTGATGAGGGTAGCGCAGTAGACATAGTCTGTATGGTTTTCAGTAAGGCCTTGGACAAGATTACTCTTGATAGGTTGGTCTGGAAGGTTAGAATCACATGGAATCCAGAGGGAGCTGACACAATTGTCTGCACAATTGGCTTGATGGTAGTAAACAGAGGGTTATAGTGGAAGGATGCTCTCCGACTGGAGGCCTGTAACACATGAAATGCCTCAGTGATCAGTGCTGGGCCTATTGTTTTTTATTATCTATTTCAATGATATTCTTCAGAATGTACAAGGCATGATTAGTAAAATTGAAGGTGGCACTAAAATTGGTGGTATTGTGGACAGTGAGGAAGCTTATCAGAAATTGCAGCAGGATCTTGATCAACTGGAGAAATGGGCTGAGGAATATTTTTTGCAAACTTAAATCAATGTAGGCGTTTCATGGTGAATGGTAAGGCCTTAAGCAGTGTCGTTGAGCAGAGGGACCATGAAGTTCAGGTCCACCGTTCTCTGAAAGGGGAGTCCCAGGGAGACATGGGCAGTGAAGAAGGCTTTTGGCTCACAGGCAGTCAACGGTCCGGACATGGAGGAGAGAAGTTGGTAAGTTATGTTGCAGTTATACAGGATGTCGGTGCGACTGCACTTGTAGTGTTGTGTTCAGTTTTGGTCACGTTGCGATCAGAAGGATGTTTTTAAATTGAAATGTGTGCAGACGGAATTTACAAAGATGTTGCCAGGACTCAATTGTATGAATTATAGGAAGAGGTTGGACAAGTGAGAACTTTTTTTTCTTTAGACCGTAGGAGATTGAAGGGGATTTTATAGAAGTGTACAAGATTATGAGAGGCATGGATAGGGTGAATGGACTGAACCTTTTTTCCCAGAGTTGGGGAATGGAGGACTAGAGAGCACCAGTTTAAGATGAGATGGGAAGGAATAAAAGGGAAACTGATGGAAACTGTTTTACACAGAGAGTGGTACACAAAGGGAATGAGCTGCCAGCGGAAGTGGTTGAAGTATTTGTATTAACATTATTTAAACGGTATTTGGACAATTACATGGACAGGAAAGGACAACAAGTGACATATGCTCGGAAAAAAGGTTAATGTGGATGGATATTTGTGTCAGCACGGACCAGTTTGGGCCAAAGGGCCTCTCTCCATGCTGTAGGATTTGATGACTCCACAAGTAGAATAGCATTTGGGTCAAACTCTCATTGTTCCTTCCGTCATGAGTTCGAATCATACTTGGACAACGTTCTTTCAAGATAACTTTGCAGAGCTTTTCCTTTTCAGGTTGATATCCATCAGTGTGTGTGTGTGTGTGTTCTGTAGTATTTTTCAAAGGGAAATACCAATGTACATATTTGCAATATCCACTCGTCATTCTTCTTTCCATCATAGTTTGAGCAACTTTGCTTTGGTCATATACGTGTTGTTTTAACAGATTAAAGAAAACTGTCTGACTTGTTCCTAACACTGACCCTGACACACTCTGAGAACTATATCATTGGTCATGTCACCAATCTAGTTATAATTTTTTTTTGTGGCTAGTGGACGAGTGGGACTAGAAAAGGGAACATCGATTCAAAACTCAAGAAATTATCGACTCAGTCAGCCTAATGCCAGTGTGGAGGAGATTGTTGGAGGGAATTCTGAGGGATAGTCAACATGGCTTTGTACGATGGAAATCATGTCTCATTAATGTGATTGGTATTTTGAAAAAGTGACGAAGAAGATTGAGGAAGGCACTGTGGTATACATTGTTCACACAGACTTCAGCAAGGCATTTAATAAGGTTCCTCATCGTAGACAGAATACTAAGGTCAGGTCATATGAAATTCAGGAAAGGCTAACCAATTGTATACAAAATTGGATTGAAGATAATGCATTGTTTTCCAGACTGTAGGCCTGTGGGCCGGGGTGTGCTGAAAGAATCAGTGCTGAGCTCAGCGCTTTTTATCATATATATATACAAAAATTGTATGTGATTATCGGAGGTATGGTTAGTAGGTTTACAGGTAAGATAAAAAAAAGGGGCAGTGGACAGTGATGATTCTTTCAGGGCACAACGGCACCCTTGACAAACAAAGGGCCAAGGACTGGCAGATAGAATTTAATGCAGACATTTGTGAGGTTTTGCATTTTGGAAAGTTAAAGCAGGGTGGTAGCCTGGGGAATGTTGCTAAACAAAGAGACTTACGGATGCAGGATCATAGTTCCTTGAAAGTGGAGTAGCAGGTAGACAGAGTTTTAACGTTCAGTCAGAACATTGAGTATAGGAGATGGAGTAGCATATTACGCTTCTACAGGACGTTGGTGAGGCCACGTTGATAATACTGCGTACAATTCAGTTGGCACTGCTAAAGGATGGATGTTGCTAAGCTTGAGAGGGTGCAGAAAAAATTTACAAGGATATTCTGGAACCTGAGGAATTGAGCTGCTGGAGAGGATGAACAGGTTGGGGCTTTTCCCCCTGGAGTGTTGGAGTCTGAATAGTGACATGACAGAGGCTTATAAACTCCTGAGGGCCATTTATAGTCTCAATGGCCAACATCTTTTTTTTCAATGTAGGGACTTCCGAAACTAGACGGCAGAGGTTGAAGATGGTAGGGGAAAGATTTAGATGGAACCTGAGGGGAAACGTTTTCATGCAGAGTCTGGTGGGTGCACGGAAAGTGCTGTGGTGAAAGCGGATACAATTACATGTTTAATATATATCTGGATAGATACATAAATAGAAATGGTTCAGAGGGATACAGACCAAATTCAGGCATTGGGAAAAGGATGTGTTTCCATGCTGTATGACTCTCCTATTCTATCACAGTGATGAGGGAAAATGCTAAAAGGGCTTTTGAATGGGAATTCTCTTCCCCAAAAGTTTGTGGTGCCTCTCTGATTGCAAGTATTCACAGCTGAGTGAGTTAAAGATTTCACAGAGACTGCGTCATGGCTAATGGGATACAGACAGAAAAGTGGGGCTGAGACCAAACCTGATCAGCCACAATCTTAGTGCCTGGTGGAGAAGGCTGAAAGTATCTCATGACCCACTCCTACTCCTCAGTCCCCTGTTTCTGTGTTCCATTCAGACCCTCAAACCTGCTGTATCGGGGCAGCTGGAGGCCACTTACTGCTATCACCTGGTGTACAGAAACAGAGGAGAACATTCACTCCCTCATGACTGTCACACACGGTTTGGGAGATTTGGAAAATGGAAATGGAAATCCCAGGCTGGATATGAAAGCGGTCCGTCATTTCTCTTTACAGAGCTTCCCCTCTCTGCGACTTGTGCTCCAATTGTTTGTAGACCCAGATTCACTGTGAATACAGCCCCCATTCCTCACCCAGAGATGGCTCACAAAGTTCTCTGGGCTCCTTGACTGCAACATCCCATAACAGACCTTCAAGTTAGCTTCCTGTAAGTAATCTCATTTTATCTAATCTAATCTAATCTAATCTAATCTATTCTAATCTAATCTAATCTAATCTAATCTAATCAAATTTTCCAATAACAGACTGTGAGAATATCAGAAACAATGGCAGGTCGTTCACCTCCCAAGCCTGCCTTGCCTTTCACTAAGAGCATGGCTTCATAGCCCTCACCTCTCTGATACATCAAAATCCGTCTCCAACCTCTATGAGCATTTCCATCGAACACAGAACAAAGAACATTAGAGTATAGTACAGAACATTTGACTCTCGATGTTGTACCACCCGTTTATCCTACTCTATGATCAGACTCTCCTACATGCTTCCGTTCACGTTCTTCCATATGCCTATCCAAGATTCTCTTAAGTTTCCCTTACGTAATTGACTCTACTTCCACTGTTGGCAGTGCATTCCACACACCCACCACTCTCTGTCTAAAGAACCTACCTCTGATATCTCCCATAAACCTTCCTCCAATTACCTTATAATTATGACCCCTTATGATAGATATTTCTGCCCTAGTCGCTAGCTGTTCACTCTGTCTATGCCTCTCATCATCTTGCACACCTCTATCAAGTCACCTGTCATCTTTCTTTCCTCCAATGAGAAAAGCCCTTGCTCCCTCAAGCTTTCTTCATAAAACTTGCCCTCCAGTCCAGGCAGCATCTTGGTAAATTTCTGGTCTAAAGCTTCCCCATCCATCCTATAATGGGGTGAGCATAACTGAACACAATATTCCAAGTGTGGTCTATCCAGGGTTCTATAGAGATTCAGCATAACCTCACGGCTCTTAATCTCAAACCCCCTGCTAAAGAAAGCCAACACACCATATGCCTTCTTAACCACACCATCAACTTGGGGAGCATATTTAAGGTATCTGTGGACACGGACCTCAAGGTCGCGCTGTTTCTCCACACTGCAAAGAATTCTGTCTTTAACCATGTATTCACATTCGTGCTTGCAGTGGGATTCCCTTCACACTTTTCCAGTTTGAATTCCATCTGCCACTTCTCAGCCCAGCTCTGCATCCTATCAATGTCCCGTTGCAACCGACAAAAGCCCTCCACATTCTGTACCACTCTAACAACCTTTGTGTCATTGGCAAACTTGCTAACCCACTATTCCACACCCCCATCCAAGTCATTTATAGAAATAATAAAGAGTAGGGGTCCGAGAGCCGCTCCCTGCGGAACACCACCGGTCCCTTTCAGTGATCTAGCTCCCCAAACTCTCTGTGTAAGAGGATTCCTGACATTCAAAACCCTCTGTTTGAAGAAAACATTCTCTGCTTCTACATCATGACCTATTGATATGAGCATTAGAGGGAACACAGGGGGTCAGGTAAGAGAGACTGGCCCTGAACTCAAGGCAGTATTTGACTGAGGATGAGATCAAGGAACCTGAGGAAAATCACACTTAATGAGAATTGATTGTGACCTCGCCACTGTTTGGAGTCATTCACGGCACAAGGGAAGATGATTACCATTGGTGGGCATCAATCATCTCAGCCATGGTGCATCTCTGCAGGAGATCCACAAGATCGCTCCCTCAGCCCAGGCATCTTCTGTTTGTCAGCGGGGAATCCTGCAGTTCGGAAGGAGGCCGTTCAGCCCATTGAGTCAAAACTGAGCAGAAGTGGGAATATTCACTGAAGTTTACATAATGTTTAGAACACGTTGTCCCTCTTCAGCTCTTGAAGCAGTCTGTGTCCATGTGCAAGTAGACCTGGACAACATTCAAGGTTGTGCTATTAAAATCTGGGTAACATTCATGTTACAGCTCTTTACATTTCTACAGTAAAACGAGGAGCACATTGAGCACTTCAATCTGGTTTCACAAGAATATGAGAAAGCCATTCAGCCCATCAAAACTACTGAGCAAAAAGAGGGATAGCCCATTCAGTCCCTCCTGCCTATAAAACAGGAAAAGAAGGAATCTGCTCACTCCCACACCCACTTACAAAGGACCAGAAAGAGACCATTTTACTCCCAGTGTCATTAAAAAATAACAGGAAGAGGTCATTCAGCTTCTCAAGCCACTAACACAGGAACAGGAAAGGGTCAGAGATGTTTTAACGCTGCAAACAAATGTGGCAGGGGCTGCACAGATAGACTGCTCCAAATTGATCCACATGACTTAATTACTCATAGTACATAAGTGTTACTTCAACATGGTTTTCTGGCATTCGAAATGAAGCCAACCTTTTAAAAGTATTTTCCAAATAATTGCTTTCAATCTCCAAGAAGGCAGACCCATGTCTCCATGGGGGTCAGAAGCTGGTGGGGAATAACTAACTCTTTCAAAATGAAGTTATAGTAGCTGCTGACAGGATTGTGCACAAAGTGACATTCAATGCAGTGTCAAACACTAACTGTACATTCAAGTGTCCCGAGTTCATTCAGAGCCTGTAGCTCTCTGTCAATCGACATGGGGCCCTGCAGATGCATGTAAACTATCGGGAATCAATCATCCAATGAAAAGGATGGAATTTTCACACTATTCAGCTGTTTGGGACAGAATGAATGTCCGTCCATAATCATCAAGTTTCAGCTTTTTATTTTCTCAGAGCCCTTCACATTAAGCACATAGTGACTGCACTCACTCTGCGTGGTCACTCACTCATCATGCCAGGGTTTAAGCTGGTAAAACTCCTTGGTGCTGTCTCGGTGACAAGGAGATCATTATCTATATAGCAGACTAAACAAATACTCTCTCAACAAAACACGACCAATGGGAAAGATGTTCTAACTCTGGTGTTTCAATTATTTTGCATGAACAGCCACATATCACTTACTTCCTGCCCCATAAGAATTCTGTTTGCGAATTGTGACCAAGGACGTCCAGGCCCTTTTCAACAATAGCACTTCCCAATCTCTCACCATTTAATAAATATAAATGTACATGATGATATTTGTTGTTCACATCTGAATCATTTTTATACCTTGTAAACAGCTATTGCCCAAACACTGATCCTGCTGCCACCCATCAATCCTTCAGTCCAGAGAAAAACAGTATTCTTCTCATATTTCCATTACCAATGTTTAATCCATATGGTATATATTCCTCCCCGACATACCCATGGACTCTCACATTCCCCACTCACCTGTATTCAATCAGGTCAAGCGTCTTCTAAAAACTCAAATAGTCCACTCCCATTGGTTCTCAATTGTCGATGGCACAATGCACAATCTCCATAAAAAGGTTTATCGACGACCATTTCCCTTTCCTGAATCTAGGCCGATTCTACCAAATCATATCATTATTTTCCAAGTGTCTAGTTGTCACGTTCCTTATAAAAGGTTCCAATGATTTTTTATTTTCTCACAGCTAACATCAAGCTATTTCGTTTTATGTTTTCCCTCTCTGTCCTGTTTTAAATATTTATGTTTCCAATAGTTGTTTTCCAGTCTGCAGGATCCTTTCCAGAATCTAACTAGACTTGAAGAATAATCAGTAATTTTTTCACTAGCTCTGTTTTCATCTCCTCAATACTCTGGGATGTAACTCATCAGATGCAGCAACTTATGAAACTTCAGTTCAATTAGATTTCCAAAAGCATACCCTGCATTAATTCTAATTTCCTGCATTTCCTCATTTTCACCAGTCCCCCTTCTCTCCAGTATATCTGGAAGTTGGTTTCTGTACCTTCCCCTGTGGAGATGGAACCAATGCATTCCTCTCAGCAGGCAGGTGGCTTCTGTCAGCTCGTTATATATCGGAGGACTACACGTCAGAGATGGTGGATACATTACCCACTCCTGCCTGGAAAGTTCCAGAATTAAAACAGGTAAATTCATAGTGAGAGTCAGCACAGTCCTGTCCCTGGTGTGAGGCTATAGGTTATACTGAAGGAGGGACACATCTCAGTCAACACCTCATTTTTGAAACAAACTGTTTTCACACTTTACGCCTCAATGGGTCCAGCTTAGACAAATGTTCCTGGAAATCCCAGGAAGGAAAGTGCAGTGCTTTGCTCCTCCTTGTTTCCAGAACTTCCCTTCTGTGTAGTCTTCGCTCCATTTGTTTACCATGGACACAGACACTCTGTAAATGCAGTGTCCAGAGTGCGTTCACCAGACCCTCGGGTCTCCCTGAATGAACTCAGCAGCTGACAAAACAAACCTGAGAACACCATCCACAGAAACCCCACTGATTTTCTAATGACAGCACCAAGTCAATGCCCCACACACATGGTGCACCCATTCAGTGTTGAAAATGGCTCCCTCTCCTTAGTTTCTCTTCCTGGCTGAGAAGGCTGTTGCATCTCTGTAAAGCCCCACAGTAACAGTTCCTCTCTCCAAAGAAGCATTTGACACTTTAACATTACCTTTTTCTGTATTTCAGCAACTGTCAATACAGCACCAGTATTGCCAATGGAATAGATCATCACACTCAGAGAAGAGAGACAGAGGGAACATAACTCACTTTAATCAGGTACATACTTAAATGGACGTGATATTTGGGAATATGGGAAAGTCAGGAATGTTAAAATAGCTTCCCATTCTATTTTCCTTCAAGTCCATCATCAGCAATCCTTTTGTTTTCTTTTCCTTTGTCTCTCCCTCTCTGGACACTAGAGAATTTTATTTCAGATCTCCATTATCCACAATTCCTTGGTTTATTTCACCTTTAATGTTGTTGTTTCATGGTATGTCAGCACCACTGGCAAGGGCAGCATTGTGTTGTCCATCCTAATTGCCCTTGACTGTGAGGTCATTTGTCAAGACAACATGGAGCCAACTATTTTATTGTGGAACTGAAGTCGCCCTTAGTCCAGAAAGGGCAATAATGTTAAGTTTCTTTACCAAAGGCTATCAGTGAAATATTAAAAGAGATCCTGATTGTTTATTTTTTCCATCAGTGAAATTTCATTCCAAGTTTTGTCATTCGACTTTAAGTTCAATCATCTGCTATGGTAGGATTTCAAACAATGCCTTTAGAGTCATCACCTTTGCATCTGAATTACACGTGCAGTGACATTATGAATCTCATACAGAGTACCTGTTGTGAAGAACCTACAGTGACGGCAACAAGTTTGTGGTCAAAATATTTGTCATGGGTAGCGGGGTCAGAATACAACGGGAACCATAAATTCTGAAGTTAACAAAGGGCTAGATGATGTTTAATTCAGCACCAGCATTGAGGCAGAGATCGAGACTAGGGATATTATCGAGTTGGGTGTGGGCAGATTCAATGACAGAGGGAATACCGAGACCTAAAACAGTTCAGGGCAAAAGTCAGGTTGAGGTTGTGAACAGTGATGTTCCTTCTGAGATGTTTATGAGTGAAGAGTCTGAAATTAAGTTAAAGGAAGTGGAGTTTGTGACTGAAACTGAATAAAATACTCTACGTCTTTGCGAAATATAAATAACAGAATTAGCAATGATTTTCACCATAGTTTATACAATTGACAGGGATAGACTTACCAGGAACACCAAGAATAGCGAGTATGGGGTAGTAACCAGCTTGAATAATCCTCAGTACAGCTTCGATCCGCAACTCTAACGATGGCCAATCCTGAGAAAGCCAGGAAAGACCCAAAGATACACTCCTGTTCATTGTAGTGATATTCCAATGTAATATTCTCAGATTCTGATCCATTGCTGGAACATTTCAGTCTATTGTTCTGATTCACTTCCTCTCCCTCTGTCTGGAGCTGCTGATCCCTATCATGTTGAGGATCACGCTGCCCCTGATACTACGGGACAACAGGTTCAAAGAAGCCTCTTAATTATGGAAGAGGGAAACTCTCCAGTGACACAGTTAGGGTCCATGGAGACTGACATCAATCATAGTCACTGAACAAACAGCTCCAGTTAACCCATTTGACTGCATCCCTTATAGATCCAATAATACTTAGTCTGGGTGGTGTATTGAGATCGCTGACTATTGGTGAAAGGCACATCTCCAATTGTAAAGTTCGAGGTGACGGAGTAGATGATGCTTTCTCTTCACAATGTCGATGAATCTACTGTGTTTTGGCAGGGTAGGAATTGCTGGGTTCCCCAGACCGTCTATGACTGATCACCAGGCCTGCTGCAAGCTTTCGTTTTATTTATTCATGTTTAACTTTGACATTTATCTTACGATCATTTAACGGCTTCGGTGGGATTAGGCATTTTTGAGAGGCTCCTGCAGTGCCATAGATGGCATAGATACACTCCATTCCTTGTGGTCCTTGAAGCTGCAGCCTGGTCCTGTGGAGTGATGGCCAAGCTCTCATAGAAGCAGGATTTATAGTTTTACATTTTGCCAGTTATTTCTGGGGTCTCAGTAGGGTTGGAAGGCAGGAAATCTCGCCCGATTGCTGCACTCTCGCTCTGAGATTTCTCTTAGAATTGTCTTTTGATGTTCGTTCCTCCTGGATTGGAGAACCGCATGTGAGACAATCTGTTTCCTGAATTAGTTTTGTGAAAAGTGGGTGTTTATTGGATGCTGCCATTTTGGAGTAGTTACTTTATAGTAGTTAAATAATGTATTATTCTGTTATGTTTTCCAATAGAATAAAGTTATTACAAGTTGCTCCTGCTTTTGTTGTATTTTATCGAGGGTGTTTGAATATATTGTATTTTGATGAATGTCGAATATGTTGACCAAGCGATTTGCATCTGAAACAGAGCATCTCATACTTACCTTTAAAATAAGAAAACGTTCGGGTTGAGACAACCTTCCTCATATATTTTTAGGTATGTCAGCTCATGTGCATCGCAAGAAGGACAGATATTCATGTTTTAATTTGATAATTACTTAATGGACAACATGTTGCAGAAATACGGGGTTTAACAGCGGACTGCACCGAGCTGAAGGAGTGATAGCTCGATAAAGAATTATACCGGATACTCAATCCACTTCACAGATCCAGCCCAGACACGTATAAACCTAGATAAGATACCTGCTCAGCACAGAGCATCGTGCAGACCAGGCTCAGAACAACACAGCAATCTGTCCAGGGTAGAGCATTGTACAGACCCGGCTCAGGACCACACAGCAATTTGTCTAGGATGGAGCACTGTGCAGACGAGGCCTAGTACAACCCAGCAATCTCTCCAGGATAGAAAACTGCATAAGTCTCACTAGGTCACTGGCTATCTGTCCAACATGGGGACCAGCACGGACCACACAGGTACATGGATTCAGTAACTCAGATGAAACGGTCTGTCCAGCATGGGGTGATATGCAGCCCACACCAGTGTCTTGCTTTATAAACAGGGTTCTGTTCAGTATGGGTAGCTGTACAGTGACAAGCAGTGAATTGGTCTGTAAACCGGGAGCAGTTACCCTCCCATCATGTAGAGCAGTGCACACCACCCCAGGGCATTGTTCAGTAATACTGTGTCAGATCACTGACCAGCGTGGGGAAATTTGCAGCCCATAATAGAAGTGAAAGGATGTGCAGCTCCATATCTCCATTGTGCCATGACAACGGGTGCTGTGGGTATGAAAATCACTGACAGAGAGAGAGACGGTGGGGAAATCAGTTTAAATAACAACAAACAAAAGAATTTTGGAAAAAAAGAGAGAGGGAGATTGAGAATATTTCATTGAGGATCGCACGTTTCAGCATGCTGATATGAAGTTATTTTGACAGTACCCTGCAACATGAGCCAGTATTCCCAGGATTGATGGGTGAACCGGATATTGGTGTGAGTTCAGATGATGGACAGTTTTGAATGAGCATTTGTTCTACAGCTCTGTAGCTGAAAGTGGGCACAGCAGAGTCTATGACTCATTGGGCTGAATATAACAATAATTTATCTTTGTGTGATTTTCAATGAGTGTGACAGATGGTTTGTCTGCACGAGGCTGAGCTAGTTTCCTGGTACTATCGTGTCGAACTCACCTCATTAACTACCCAGCCACCCCATGGAGTCCCTGTCATTCAATGCCAGCCCGATCCCACCCATCATGGCTGGAGTTACTCACGATCGCCCGGATCCCCCGATATTCCATGATCCCTGGCACTGGTGCCATCTTTAAAAGCTAATGGACACACGATTGAGCTCTCTCAGTTTGAAGCTGCCGTGCACAGTTTACCCCGAGCATGGCAGATATGGGGCAATTACACCACGGTTTGTCGACAGGGACACGGAACTCCTGGTGGATGGGCTAGTACAGAGGGGGACCATTCTCTTCCCAGATGGGCCACACCACCAGACCCACCAAGCATGGTCTGAGCTCACCAACCAGCTCAGTGCAGTATCTGCGGTCTGAAGAAATGTTCAGCAATACAGGACAAGCTTCAATAACCTTCCCCACTCTGTCAGGATAAGAGTCACTGTATTCTCCCTGCTTCCTCACACTCACTGTATATTTGTTATAGCACCGACAGCCGAACACGATTCATGGTCCACTACTCTCACTATTGCATGCAAAGCCTTCTCTCTTACACACACACACTCTCTCTCTCTCTCTCTCTCGCCTTATCAATATTCCCACATGTTGATAGAATATTCTGAAGAATGCTGATTTTGCAATGTTCAAGTTAGTGTTCCAAATAATTCCCATTTTCAGGAAAACGACCATGCCCCAGCATGTAACACAGAAGGGGAAGGAACAAAGTTGTACAGTTTTCAAATCACATGCAATTCAAATCAACAATGAGGCCATTCAGCCCTTCAGACGCATTCTAGCATTTAAGAAGATTGTGGCTGATCTGATGCTTTTCTCAGTTCCATGTTACTTGAACTTCCAGTCATTCAACCCCCTGGGTTCCTCTCACTGAGCAGACAACACTCAGGCACTTTTACCCCGGTTTTCTTCAAGCGCCTGCTCGAGGACATTTCCCCAGGGGACGCACTCTCCCAACAATATATTCCATCAGCTTTCTCCATCAATGTAATGGTAAACACATTTCACACAGAGCGATCAAAAATATACACTCATTTTATGGTTATCGATATCCAATCACACTTCAGAATTCTGGTTATTTCAGTTTCTCACCTTACCGTATTCAGCCAAAGACAGATTTGAAATACTTGTCTCATTATAAAATACAATTTCTAGCAGATGACATTTTTACCCTCAGTTGTTATTTTGAGTGTTATCTGAATTGTACCTTTTTCCTTGTTATGAAAGTTTCTCTTGCCCTTTGTCTGTGACTGTTTCTGTCTGTAAAAGTTACACTGTCTCCCACTCAGTTAGCTGGACGGCTGGTTTGCGATGAAGATGGAGGCCAACAGCGCCGGTTCAATTCACTACACTGACAGAGGTTACCATGATGCGGACGCTGTCTCACCCTCAACCCATCACCCGAGGCGTGGTGACCCTCAGCTTAAACGACCACAAGTGGTCTCTCTCTAATGACAGAGCAGTCTTATGGTCCCTTGGAACTCTGTTCTATCACTGTTAGCATTTTAAAATGTTTTCTGGATTACCATCTCGTTTTGCCGGATGTTGTGAAACAGTGTCATTTTGTACGATTGTCAATATTTCCCCATGCTGCATATTCCAGCCCATTCCCTGAAAATCCTTGACTCTGTTGTTACTTATGTATCTTCCGTCTGTGCCTCAACGATATTCAATATCTCTGCCTCGAATGGTCTGCGGGGAAGAGAGTTCCAAAAACTCATAGCACAGAAAACAAAAAAAAAAATGCCTCACCTGGGGTGTGAGGTTAATTTTTGTCTATTTCCCTGAGGTTGGATATAATTATATTTGAAGCAGTTCAGCGATGTTTCACTTCATGTATTCCAGGATGAAGGCCTTATATTATGGTTACTCATAGAAAGAGAGGTGATCTTACTGAAACATACAAAACCTTCAGCAGAGTGTATCAGGTAGATATCGACTGTGTATTTGTATAGTCCAAACTTCTTGCCATTGTTCTAGGACCTCAACCGTGGGCATTCTACCCATAAAATCCACACTGACCCACCGAACAGCATCCCACCTAGACCTGCCCCCCATCCTATCCATGTAACCCTGCATTTCGCAAGACTAACTTACCAAACATACACATCCCTGGGCACTATGGACAAATAAGCATGGACAATCCACTCTATCTGCACATTTTTGGACTGTGGAAGGAAACTGGCACACTGGGAGGAAACCCACACAGACACAGTGATAATGTTCAAACTCCACATACAGGACGCTCGAGGTTGGAATTGAACCCAGCTCCTTGGAGATGTGTGTCAGCAGTGTGAAACACAGATCAACCATGCTCCTCCATTAGTTATACACATTACTTGTGTCGGAGTAAAGAAATCTGCTTGACTTGTTCTTATCACTGAACCAGACCTAGTCTAAGACTTTTATCATCGGCCATATCACCAATCTGGTCACATTTAAAATGTGATGTGGGTCGTGAAGGAGTGGGACTAGAAAAGGAAACAGTGACACCCTCCAACCTCATCAGAACCGGAGTGAGGAGAAATTCACAAAGTGGAAATTTATTCACGTAGGAATTCTCCTTCCCAGAAGTATGGGATCGCTGAAGCTTTATATTATATCAAGGCTGGCTTCATCTGATTTTCCATAGACAGGTGAATCAGGGATAATGGTGCATGGAGAGAAAAGTGCAGCTGGGGCCACAATGAGATGAGCCACGACCTTATTAACTGGTGGAATAGTGTCAAAGGGCCGAATGTCCCACTCGTGTCCCTCGGCCCTATGTTCTGATGTTCCATTCAGACCTTCGGACCTGCTACACAGAGGCAGATTGAGGCCACTCCAATGGTTCGATGTAGTTTGGGAAATGCAATTGGAAAATCCAGGCTGAGCCAGGTTTTGACCCGCACCCCAATCTCTCTTTTCAGGTTTCCCGTCTCTGTATCTTCTGCTCCAGATGTGGGTCATGTTACAGACCCAGATTCACTGTGAATACAGCCCTGTACCCGCATCCAGCGTTAACTCAAATAAATCTCTTCTCTCCCAGAATGCAACATTTTCCATCACCATTTTCAGGAAAATAACCAGTCACTTTCCAGAAGAATAACATAAGAATGTAAGAAATAGAAACAGGAGGAGACTATTCGGCCCCTCAAGCCTGCACTGTCATTTAATAAGAACATGGCTGATCTACTTCAGGGCTCAACTCCACTTTCCTGCTAACCCCTTGTATCCCTCAACTCGCTGATATGTCAAAACCCAATCCAGCCAATCTGTAAATACATTCAGTGACGCAGTCTCCACAATCTCTGGGTTAGGGAATTCCAGGCATTCACTACCTTCTGAAAGAAGACGTTTCTTTGCATCTCAGTTTGAAATGGATAACCCTTATTCTGTATCTACAACCCTAAGTTCGACTCTCTGCCCTGGAATTGATCCACATTCTCGAAAGCTAACTTGTCAAGCCCCCTCTGCATCTTGTCTGTTTCAGTAATATCATCCACATTCATTTCAACTACAATGAATAAACGCCTCACCATTTTAGATGTACTCAATAATTCAACCCTTTCATTCCAGGAACCCGCCTAATGAACCAACCTAGTCCCATGTTAATATATTAGCTGTCAAATTATGAGCTTCTGTCTTGTGTAGCAAGTTTTATTTCGTGAAACCTTATGAAAAATCTCGAGAAAGCCTCGTATTTACGAGATTCCCTTTATCATGTCCGCTTGTTACATTCTCAGGGGTCTCCAGAAAAAAAACTTTGCATGATTTAACAGGCAAAATATTGATCGCCTTTCACAAAACCATGTTGACTGTGCGTGAGGCTTCCTAAATGCCCTGCAATTCCTTCCTTAATAATAGACTCGAGCAGATTCCCAACAATAATGTTGAGGCTAAATGGTTACTGCTTTCAGTCTCGCTGTTTTCTTGAAAAGAGGAGTCACATTGTAGGGTCTCCAGTTTCACTGGAACATTCCTGCAATCCAAGGAGTTATGAAATATTTCTCACAGGAACACCAGTCACTCTGTAACCACCGCTTTTAAAACCAACCGTGAATTACTGCTGACCTGCGTACCCTTACTCTAATCTGTTTATTAAAAAGCCTTGTTCCTTTTGTTAGAGGCAGTTCAAGAACTTCCCTCCTATTGCTATTTTGATTATATCATTGAAATACTTACAGTGCCTTCTAATGTGAGGAATGATATAAAATTCTGGTGTTAATTATCTGTCTGTTCCGTCTAGGCGTACACTCCAAACGTCCTCCTGACTTCATTTCTACCAAAGGGCATACATTCATCTTGAACTTTCTTTCTATACACAGAAAAGCTTGCGCTGCTTGATTTTATATTTCTTGCCAGTTTTCTTACATCATATCCTTTCTTCCCCTTTTTCCTTGCTTTCTAGATTCATAAAGTCATATCGCGCACAACCAAACCCTTTGGTCCAACTCATCCATGCTGACCAAGCTTTCCAAACTAAACTAGTCTCATCTGCTTGCATTTGGCCCATATGCTTCTGAACATTTTCCATTTATATGTTTATCCAAGTGTATTTTGAATGTTGTAGCTGTTCTTGTATCTTCATCTGGCAGCTCATTCCATAAGCAAATTACCCTCTGTGTGAAAATGTTGTCCATTTGTCCCTTTTAAATTTCCTCCTTTTAACCATAAAGCGACGTCATCTATGTTTGGACTCTCCTATCCTCTCAAAAAGACCTTGGCTATTCACCCTATCCATGCCTCCCATGATATTAAAACTTCTAGAATGTCACACCTCAACACTCCATCTGATTCTAGCTTCAAGAGCAAGCATTTAAAGATAAGCACTGCAAATTTGTAAGAGTATTAAAAATGACAGGAAAACAACACTCAGCCCAAACTTCATAATGTGATTTGTTTTTCTCCATGTTACAATACTAAGGCAGCTTGCAACTCTTACTAGTGCTAATAAGACGTCAAGCAAACAAATTCCTTTGTTTAAAGGGGGTGATGATCTCTACAGGGAAAACGTATCTTTGGCCAGTTCTATGTTAAAAAAAAAGAATTCTTATCCCATACAGTCAGCATGCACCTTTAGCAGAGGGAGATGAAGGCTGGGTGTACTTTGTGGATTTGCAATCACAATGTGAATTCAGTGCAAAGGGAGAATAGTGTTTTCAATACGGTTTACTCCAAGAATGAAACTTTCCAGAGTGAGATGTGAGTGGGAGGTCTAAGACAGCATGAATGAAGAGGCCAGGCCACACTTAGACCAGAGGCAAGGTGGCAGCACAAAACGCAGATTGATGCCAGTGCTCTGTAATTTGAGATTGAGAGCCTGGAATCAGGAAGGGGAGAGGAGCAGGGAAAAGGATGGAACAGCAATGACAGGGGTTTCTGAGGGGGCATTCAGGAAGCACAGTTGAAAGTCATGCCCAGCATCTGCTTATGATCCCTGAAATAAACATCCTAAATCTGGCCCGACACTAATACTCACCATAGTATCCTTGTCCACCATGGATGGGACATCTTCTAATCGATTCCTTCTTTTTGAACAGAAACAACAATTTCTGAGCGTTATTAGATATCTGCTTGAATGTCTGCCCAGGTATACCCACTGACCTTCCTCTGGGTCTACATCCACATCCCGCTTCAGATCAGATGTGAGACAGAAAGCATCAATTTAGATGTCTGGTTCTTTTCAATCATTCAGGGGGGACTTCTGCATGTAGTTGTAAACCTGATCAGCGGAGGCTGACTCCATTCTCCCAGTTTCTCCGTATCTGTTGATTCCGTTTGATGACACCACATTCCAGTGAACTGCCTGTGATGTGACCTCCTTTTTCATCAAATCAGAAATCCACTAATTCCGTTGAACAGGGCCTTCAGCTGTGACTATCCCATCTCCCACGCTTCTGTCCTCACTCCGTCCCCTCCTTCCCAGAACAATGATACATCTCCCCTCGTCCTCACTTCTACTGTACTAGAATCCACATTCACAGAATCATCTTTCACTATTCCACCATCTCCAATGGGACAGCACTATCAAACACATCTTCCTCTCGCGACCACTGACAGCATTTCACAGAGACCATTTCTTCTGTAACACCCTCCATCATCCCGAACACTTCCCAACTCCCCATGACACCTTCCCATGCATTTACAGAAGCTGCAACACATGCCCATTCACCTCTTCCATCCCCACTGTCCAAGACCCCAAACACACCTTCCAGGTGAAGTAGCATTTCACTTTTACTCTTTCAATCCGGTCTCCTGTCATTGCTGCTCACAATGCTGTCTCCTTTACATTGGGGAGACCAAACAGAGACTTGTTCGAGGACCATTTTCACTCTGTAGGAATGACCCTGAGCCTCTCATTGCTTCCCATTTCAATAACTGACCTTGCGCTCATCCGAAGATTTCGGTCCTGAGCTGCTGCAATGTTCCAATGAAACACCACCCAAGCTCGAGTAACACCTCACTATACACTTTGATGTATTACAGCCTGCAGGAGTTAATACACAATTCCAAATTTACAGCCTGTCTCCATTATGGTCGTCCTCCATTTTTCATATATTCTACTTCCTGGCCTCCCAATGATCCCATCTGTGTCTTGTTTATCCTGCACTCAAGAGAGACAACCCATGTCTGCCATCTACACTTTAATTTACGCCAATTTTATATCTGTTTCTTTTTCAGCACAATTAAAAGCCCATTCCTCTGTGCCATTGCGTCTCCACAAGCTCTGTTTCCTATCATCCCTCATCCACTTTTGCCAAGGCATTAAGCAGCCCTTATAAGTTCTGAACATGGGCCACGCTGGACTTGAAATGCTATCTCTGTTTCTCTGTCTGGACAGATGCTGCCAGACCTGCTGAGTCTCTCCTGAAATTTCTGGTTTTGAACATGTTCAACGGTACATGTCAAAGCTGCTCAAATGTCCTGACCCACTTGGATAGCCGTACACTGGGAAGTGTAAAATAACAAAAGATGCACAAATATCTTGGTTCTGAAACTACAAACGACTGGAATCATTGACACGACAGAGTTCTTAATGAAAGTCATGGAGAGAAGCAGAGTGAAGCACATTCAAGTTAAACACCGAAAGTGGCATAACTGCAAGGGAAAACATTCAGGTGAATGTTAGAATTAGAATCGCTACACTGTGGAACAGGTCCTTCAGCCAAATAAGTCCACACTGATCCTCTGAAGAGTAAACCAAGCACACCCATTTTCTTATCCTATATTTACCCCTGACTAATGAACCTAACCTGGAAATTTTTGGTTTGTGGGAGGGAACCAAAGCACTCAGAAGAATCCCACAGGGAGAATGTGCCAGCTCCATAAAGACAGTCGCTAGACGATGGAATCGAACCTGGGTCCCTGGCGCTGTGAGGCAGCAGCACTAAACACTGAGCCATGGTGATACCTCACGGAATATGTTTGGAGTTTTGAAAAACATGACAAGTAAGAGGTGTGACACAATAAACAAACTCTCAGAGGAATGAGAATATGAAAATGGAAGTGCTACCAGATCAGAAACCAGAGTAGCTCACTGGGTACAGGTCAATGGGTCTCGGTATCAATTGGGCAACAGACAGCAGAATTGCATTGCAGAAGTTGCAGCTCAAACCCGGGAATTCATGTAATAGTGTAGATCACAGTTGGACAGAAGAAGAATTGTACTGAGTTACAATCTGTAACTTTTTGCCCAATATAATCTCTCGGTCCATTATTTCCATTAAGCTGAATGATGTTTCAGTCACGAGTGTAGGTGAACATACCAGGGTCAGAGCCGTGTGGACCTAAAACTGATGACAACCCATTTAAAGCTACCACACTTGAATACTCACATAAATTTGTAACAGCAGGACTAACATCTGATAGAGAGGACGAAATGATTACAAAGCAAACAGATCAGATCGAAGCTCTGCAGTCCTGCCACAGCCAGTTAGAAATGGAGTTGAACTATGAAACAACTGACGAAAGAAGCGGATTGTGTCGCTGGGTAGGTCATCATTTATTGCCCGGAGGGTAGTTAAGAGTCAAACACATTGCTGTGGGTCTGGAGGTACAAGTAGGCCAGAGCAGGAATGAATGGCAGTTTCTTTCCCGAAAGGGCATCTGCGAACAAGATGGGTTTCCTACACAATCAGCAACTGTTTCATGATCATCATTTGACTCTTAATTCCAAATATTTATTGGATTTGAATTCCACCATTTTGCTGTGGCAGTATTTGAACTCAGGTCACATGAGCATTGCCTGAGTCGCTAGACTAACAGCTCAATACCACTAGGTCATTACTTTGCCATTCCCCGAAAGAATGGAACTTTGCTGCACATCAGTGTAAAAGACAGTATGCAATGTCTGCACCATCCTCAGCCAGAAGTGTTCCTTAGATGATGCCCACAGAATCACAGATGCCAGTCTCCAACCAATTCGATTCGCTGCACCTCACATGAAGAAACACAGTAGGTAAGAAAAAGGCAATGGGCCCTGACACCATTTCTGCAATAGGACTGAAGACTCGTGCTGCATAACAAGCCGTGTCCCTGGGGAAACTGTTTCATTCTAGCTCCAATTCTGACATCTCCCTGACAACGTGGAAAATTCCTCAACTATGTCCAGTCCCTTAAGTGAAGAATAATTACAATCTGACCATTTACCATCCCCTCAGTCCCATCACGATAGACAAAATGGTGTGAGTTATTTTTGACAGAGCTGTCAAGCAGCACAGAAATTATCTGCTCAGTGTGGTTTCCAATTGGTCCCCATGTGGAGATGGTGCTGTTGTGGAAATGTCACTAGATTACCAATCCCGATCAGGCTAATGCTCTGGCAGCTGGTGGAAGTTAACATCAACTAATAAGATATCGAAATCTAAAATCTGCTGTCAGTAACAGTGACCTTGAAGCCAATGTCGATTACAAACACCAATTGCCTTCCCAATGTACTTTCAGGGAGTGAATCTCCCCTGCTTTCCTGTTTTGGCCGAAAAGTGCCTCCAGACAACAGACATGTAGCAAACTCTTCAAAGGTCTCTAAATGCCAAGCAAGATATTCTATTGTATCAAACTGTTCCGAGCCCTTAATAAATAAAATTGGACAGAACACCCAGCACCAGTCTCGGTATCAGAAAAGGGAATGGGAAACACAGTCCTGTTAATCCAGCAGATGCCTCCTTCCTAACAGCTGAGAGCTTGTGACACAAATACAGCGGTTTTCCCACAGACTGCACAGAAACAGTAGGAAAGGAGTAGGTCATTCAACACATTGAGCCTCCCCCATTCTAGTTTTTGGTCTAACATATCTTCAATTTTTTTTCACAAACACTGCATACTGTATATCCTTTGAAGTGACTAATTATTGGAACAATATGAATTAGGAACTTCAGTCCATCAATTTTGCTTTCCCATTCAATATAACGATGGTTGCTCCTTTCTCCCCACACCAAACCTCTGCTGCAACCTCGTCCCTTTAGTGTCAAGAAATACTTAACGAAATTCAGTGCCTTGCCTTCCACAGGCTTGTGTAGCATAGAATTCCCAGATTCACCAGTCTGTGAGTTCAGACATTTATTCTCATCTCAATGCAGTATGCCCTGACTGTTCCTAATACTGTGCCGGCTGTTTTAGACGTCCCAGCCAGGTGAATTATCATCCCTTTTTCTAATCTATCTCGCCCTGTCAGAGTATTATATATCTCACTGAGATCTCCACTCATTTTCCTAAACCACATGGAATACAGACTCAGTCGCCCCAAACTCTGCTCCCACAACAAGTTTGTCATCCTAGAGATCAGTCTGGTCATTCTTTGCTGCTCTCCCTCAATGTCAGGTTTGTCCTTTATTAGGTAAGGAGACAAAAACTGCACACAATACTGCACAATGTTCGAGATGGGGTCTCACCAAGGTCAAGTAGAGCTGTAATAAGATACCCTTATGCCTGGACTCAAATTCCCCGGAAATGAAGGTCAACACATCATTTACCTTCCTAACGGCTTTCAGTTGCTCCAATAATGCTTTGAGTGACTGGTGTACAGGGAGATCCAGATCCTTTTCAATTTTACATATACTAACTTGGTGGGTCTATGTACACGGGGCAGCGTGCCAATTCCAATCCCAGTATTGACATCTGGCTTCAGAGTTCACTGCTGTGAATGGACTCAGAGTTCGGTGTAGAAGTCAACAAAATTATGCACGTTAGTATCTTCACAGATCAACATTTTCACTTCAATTCCTTTTGAAATACTGGCCTGATATCATATTTTTCCAACCAAAATGTTCAATGTTACGTCCATCCACATTGCTGTTCATCTGCCACGTATTTGCCCATTCCATCCACGTGTCTCAATTACCTTGAACTTCTTTACATCCGCCTCAACCAATCAATTCTCAGTTTGGTGCCATCAGCAGATTTTGAAAGATTACATTTAGTACACTCGCGCAGATGTTTAATCCGCTTCCTGAATAGATGGGTGCCAAACATCAATTCCGGGATCATCCTGTTCGTAATTGCTTTGCATCCCAAAAAAGGAGCTGTTTATTCTGACTCACTTTTTCTTTCAACTCTCTCCCATTCTCAACCCATGCTAGTATATTAGATCTCACTGTTGCACACTGTTATGGGCCAGGACAGAGCACCTCGAGTCATTTCAAGGAAGTAGTACAGACTCAAACTTTGCTTGTTGCCTTAAGCAGTTGAAAGGCAGATATTCCAGGAGTGACGCAGCTGGTCAAGCCACTTAGTTTTAAATAAAACAGAAATTATTTTCAAGGTAACGGAATGAAACACAAACAGAAGAGAATAGCATGCAGAATAACAACCTATCCGAAAACCCAACACATTATCCTAACTTAATGATGTTAGCAAATTAAATTCATAAGGAGTGGGTACATGGGAAGACCAAGAACTGACTTTCAATCCAGCCGACAAAAATGTAGGGCATTACTGTGTAACGTGATTAGGATGACAATACGAAGAAGCAGCCAATTAGAAGCCATATCCATGTTACGAGTTCCACAGTAAGCAGAACTAAAGTGACTATTCCCAGCTTTTGTCATTTTTAAGTTTTGTAAATAAATATTTAAAAAATATTAAAAGTTGGCTACTCAACTAATCTTCCAGGTGAAGCTTTCTGGTCGTCAGTAGCACTCCACTTCTCAACTGAGAATCTGAAAATGGTTGAAAGCCCTTGGGTGGTACCGTGGCACAGTGGTTAGCACTGCTGCCTCACAGCGCCAGGAACCCGGGTTCAATTCCCGCCTCAAGCAACTGTCTGTGTGGAGTTTGCACATTCTCCCCGTGTCTGTGCGGGTTTACTCCGGGCGCTCCAGTTTCCTTACACAGTCCAAAAATGCGCCGGTTAGCTGAATTGGCCATGCTAAATTGCGCGTAGTGTTCGGTGAAGGGGTAAATGTAGGCAAATGGATCTGGATCTGTTGTTCTTTGGGGGGTTGGTGTGGACTTGTTGAGCCAATGGGCATATTTCCACACTGTAAGTAATCTGTATCTAATTAATCTAAGGTGTTGTTCGAAGTACTTGAAACAATCCCCATAAACACCCCATGGAAAATTCGAAAGGAAACATCAAACCCAGGTTCTTCCAGGAGAGATATCAGAGAGGGGTGGGGGCTGGGGATCAGCATGGACCTTCTTCTTTGGCCTGATAGCTTCACAACTGGCTGCCTGCTTTCAGTATACAGCCAGTCTGTGAAAGATCAGTCCAAACAAATCAAAGCAGAGGGTCTGCGCTGGGAGAACTGGCCACTTCCCTTTCATGACAACAGAAGGACTAGGAGCAGGAGTAGGTCACCTGGTCCTTCTAACCTGCTCAGCCATTCTGTAACATCAAAGCTGAACGACTCGTGGACCCAGATCCACGTACCCGCACTCTCACTGTATCCGTAATTTACTTCATTGTTCAAAACATATCTATCTCAGCTGGAAAAACATTTACTGAAGTAGCGTCAACTACGTCACTGGGCAGGGAGTTCCATAGAATTACAAGCCTCTGGTGAAGAGGTTCTTTCTCAATTCAATCCTAAATCTGCTCCCTCTAATACTGAGGTTATTCCATCTTGTCCTAGCTTCACCTGCCAGTGGAACCATCCTCTCTACTTTTTTCTTACCTGTTCCCTTCATAATATTTTTTATGTTTCTATAAGATCCTCCACTCATTCTTCTAAATTCCAATGAATATAATGCTGATCTACTCTGTCTCTGCTCATAAGACAACCCCCTCAACTCCAGATTCACCAGAGTGAATCTCCCCTGCACCACCTCCACTGCCAGTACATCGCATTGCAAGGAAGGAGGCCAAAACTGCTCACAATACCCCAGGTATGACTTCACCAGCACCCTGTATTGCTGTAACATAACCTTCCTGCTTTTAAATTCAACCCCTTTTGCAATGAAGAACGAAATACCATTTACCTTCCTAATTACTTGATGTAGCTGCACATCAACCTTCCGTGGTTCATGAACAAGGACACCCAGGTCCCTCTGCACAGCAGCATGCTGCATCTTTTTACAATTCAAGTAATAATCCTTTTTTACTGGTACTCCTAACAAAATGGATTACTTCATATTTATTAACATGGTATTCCATCTGCCAGACCTTTACCTATTCATGCAATGTAACTATTTTCCTCTGCAAAGTTTCACAGTACTCTGCACACTTTGCTCTGCCGCTCATCTTCGTGCCATCTGCAAATTTTGACCTACTACGCATGCTCCCAATTCCACATCATCGATATAAATTGTGAATAATTGCAACCCCAACACTGATCCCTGAGGCACACCACTCAGCACTGATCGCCAGCCAGGATAGTACTCGTTTATACCCACTCTTTGCTTCCCGTTAGTCAACCAATCTTTTATCCATGCTAATACTTCAGCCGTAACGCCATCCAACTTTATCTTATGCAGCAGCCTATTGTGTGGCACCCTGTCAAAGCCTTTTTGAAACCTAGACACACCACATCCACTGCGGCCTCGTTGTCTATCTTGCTTGTGATGTCTTCGTAGATTTCCAAAAGACTAGTTAAGCATGATCTGCGCTTCATGCATCCTTGCTGCATCTGTGCAATGGGCCGATATGTATCAAAATGCCTTGCTATTTCTTCCTTGATAATACATTCAAAGCATCTTCTCCACTACTCAGATTAAGCTAACTGTTTTATAATTCCCCAACTTTTGTCTATCTGCCTTTTTAAACAGTGGCGTGCCATTTGCTGTTTTTCAATCTGCTGGGACAGCCCCAGAGTTCAGCAAATTTTAGAAAATTGCCACAAGTGCACTTGTTATTTCTCCCGCTACTTTTTTGTACTCTGGGATACATTCCATTAGGGCCAGGGAATTCGTCTAACCTTAGCTCCATTAGCTTGCCCAACACAACCTCCTCTGTAATAATGATTGTTCACAAGTCCTCACCTACCCTCATCTCTTTGGTAAAAACAAGGACTGCAGATGCTGGAAACCAGATTCTAGGTTAGAGTGGTGCTGATAAAGCACAGCAGTTCAGAGCATTCCTGATGAAAAGCCTTTGCTCAAAACGTCGATTTTTCTGCTCCTCAGATGCTGCCTGAACTGCTGTGCCTTACCAACACCACTCTAATCTAGAATCTTCATCTCTTCGTCGATCGCAGGCATGTTATTAGTGTCGTTCACTTTGAAGACTGATACAAATACCTGTTCAATGCCTCAGCCATTTCATCATATCCTGTAACTAAATGCTCCTTCTTATCCTCTCAAGGACCGACATTTAAGTTAGCTACTCATTTTCATTTTATATATTTAGGGAATCATCAGCTATCTGTCTTCATATACGGTTTTAGTTTTTTTTTTCTCGTGTTCTATCCTACTTTTCTTTACAACTCTTTTCCTGGCTTTCTATTGACATTTAATCTTTTCCCAATCTTCTAGGTTCCTGCTGTTCTTGGCCACTTTGCATTCCATCTCTTTCAATTTGATAGCCTTGCTTATTTGCTTAGACACCCACGGCAGATTTCCCCTTTTCTTCGAGTCTTTCCTTTTCTCTGAATATACTTCTGCTTCGGAGTTTGATAAGATCTCTTGAAAATCCTCCACTGCTTGTCAACTCTCACCATAAAGTATTTGTTTCCAGTGACTTTTGCCAAGTTCTCCCTCCTTCTGTTGTCGTCTGCCTCGTTTAAGCACAGGATACTGGTATTGGATTTTATATTCACACTCTCCATCTGTGTTTTAAATTCAACAATACTGTGATCATTTCTGCCAAGTTGATTCCTAACTATGGGGTCATTAATTATTCCTGTCTCATTACACAGGACCGGATCTAGCATAGCTCGCTCCTCCTTGTACGTGTTTTAATTTTAGACTTGAAAGCATTCCCAAGTTGCCAAACCCAGACTTTTCGGTATCGCTGCTTTTCAGACTGCTATGAAAGAAAAACAAGGACAGCATGACCTTGTTAAAGGTGTAGCATTGTCACAACACTAAACTTGGGACGTCATCAAAAATGTTTCTGAAAATCCAAATTCACTGCATATATTGCTTCTCCATAATTTATTTCGCAGTCGGATTCTTAAATATGATTCGTCATTAATAATTTGATGTTGACTTGATCCATGTACGTTACTTTCAAATTTACTTAATTCTCAAAGTTCTCTGGCAAAGCATTCTTTCTAATAGACTCTTGTATTGTCCTGACTGCTTCTTTGGTGCTAAGCAGATTGTAATTCCCTGCTTTCTCCCTGCCTCCTTTAGAAATATTGGGGTTACATTTGCTGCTCTCAAATCTGTCAATTCAATCACCTGGAATTTGGAAGACGGCAAGTAAAGTATCCATTATTCCCATGGCCACCTCCTTTAGGATTCAGAGATATAGATTATCATTCCATGGGGATTTATCAGATTTCAATACAAATAATTTCTCCAAAACTGTTTATTTGCTGATTTGATTGTATTTCCTTTCTTTCTCAGTAGACCTAGAATTGTTTGGAAGCACCTTTTTTTAAACCCTTTCATGAAGGCAGAACTGAAGTCGATGCTTCATAGTCTGTCATTTTCCTGTTCTCCATTCGTTGGTTTTGGATTGTAAGGAAGCTACAATTATCTTCTCCAACATTTCACCTTGGTATTTTGTCCGTTGAGAACATTTTACATTTCATGCTTGTTAATGTACTCTTCCAAAACCCATTGCACTCCTGTCTTAAGCTGTTCAATGATTGTCCTTCCACAGCCATACAATCAGAGAAATATAGACTCTGTACCATCAAAAATATAGCACGATCTATATTATTCCAAATTTCTACATCAGTCCCGTAGCCATGAATGGTATGACACTTCAAGTGCTCGTCCAAATAATTTTTAATGGTTGTGAGATTACCCGTGATAACTGCTCCCCTTAGGAAGTGCAATCCAGATCCCATGAATTGCAGCACACAAGAAAGCTCATAGGGAGCTTTTCCACATATTCTTGAATGTGACGCAGGAGGATAAAAGGTTGAAAAACAATCCCTGAATCATCTCTAAACCTCAAATCCTTCCCTTTAAAAGTGTTCTCCTTTGTTCTTGGCCATTTGACTAAAAGGAACAGCTGCTGTCTATCTACCCTGTCCATGTCCCTCGTAATCTTATACTTCTGAATCATGTCCCCCTCAGCCATCTCTCATTCAAACTAAACAATCCGAGCTGATCCAGCCTCTCTCCATAGCTGATATTCTCCATGATTGGAAACATCCAGGTGAATCTCTGCACTCCCTCCAGAATAATCACATCCTTCCTGTAATGTGGCTCCCAGACCTCCACACAGTATTCCATATTGGCCTCACCAAAGTGCTACATAGAGCTTGTAATCTATGCCTCGATGAGTGAAGGTTATGCCTACTGCTTCCATTGACTTCTTACGTAACCTTTTATCCTTGTGCGTCACATTCAAGAATATGTGGAAAAGCTCCCTATGAGCTTTCTTGTGTGCTACAATTCATTGCGTATTCCCCATTTAATTCCTTCTTTCAAAGCGCATCACCTCAGTTATCAGAGTTGCATTCCATCAGATTCTATTTAAACATTTGCATCAGTGCCTTTCATCCCTTGTCTCCAACAGCAATTGTGATGTAACTGATCTGGACATGGGCATTGGTCCAATTTTCTAACATCCAATATATCAATCCATGCCCACATCTTACATCAATCTGTTCAAGAGCTTCTGAGTCCATCTTCTTGAATTCTGTACCTGCCTCCTCCTTTTCCCAAGTAAAACAGACGTGAAGTTTTCATATAACAATAAATCCGCGTCTCCAGTTTCATGCACAAATTTCTGCCTTGATCCTCGACCAAGTCTCCTCAGCAGACCATCGTGCCATCTGAGGGATTAATCTGGATAAAGCCCATTCAGTATATGTGATCAGTATATTTTACTTAGATCTCGACATAAAAATTGTACAGGTACAGTCTCCCCAACTCTCTGTGTTACTCTGCAGAATGTCTTTACTTCTAATAGGAGCAAATCACTGCAGAAGCAGAATCTGTACTGAAACAAACACGTGCTAGAGATCACAGTGAGTCAGACAGCAACGGTAAAGAGAGAGCAAGCTAACACTTTGAGTCTAGTTGATTCTTCATCTGTATTCGGATTCCCTTTAAACGGACACAGCACTGAAACCTGTGGCAAACCAGCATACACCGGTCTGCAGTCACACAAACAGCCTTCTACCACCACCTATGTTCTCCAATAGTTTCTCCAGTGCTTACCTTCCCCTGTTTGCATATGTTCCTCCCAATACACTTTGCTTTAATGTTTTCTGCTAACTTACAGTGTGTGCTGATCAAAACTCCTCCTGAATATCTGACTGTACTATTCACTGTTTCTACATTATTTACAAATGCAAGAGATATCTTCAAGAAAAATTTTGTAAATTGTAACTTCCCATTTCTTCCCATCGTAAAACATTTGAATGTATTTATAACCTTCCGAAGTGAATACAGAGAACTACAGTGGTCCATTTTGCAATCAACATGTGTATTGCTGTTTTCTCTGAAATTTCACTTTGAATTATATCCGGTCTGTCAGACTGATCAATCCTCATCCCAGTTCTGTTTCCAAATACTACCTCGTAACTGTAGGTGAATTATTTTAGTCTTTAGTTACAAAGGTCCCGTGGTGACTTGGTATTTCTGGGAGATTTTGTAGATCTTCCTCTTTGAAGACAGGTGCAATGTAACTGTTTCGTCTCCTTGTCATTTTTCTGTTCTCTACAATAAATTATCGTATCCACACATTCGCTGTGCCACATTTGATCTTGATTTCATTTTCCTTTCAAGTATCAACAGACGCTTTTCGCCAGTATTTACAATTAACAAAGAAAATCACAGCGCAGGAACAGGCCCTTCAGCCCTCCAAGCCTGTGTCGATCCAGATCCTCTATCTAAATCTGTTGCTTATTTTCTAAGGATCTGTATACCTCTGCTTCCTCATATTAAATGACACTATCGTTCCCCGCCTCAACTACCTCAGCTGGCAACGCATTCCAGCCACCCACCACCCTCTGCACAAAGAACATTTTGAGCATATCTCCAATAATGTTTTCCCCTTTCATCTTGAATTCTTGACCCGCAGCAACTGAGTCCCCCACTCTGGGAATAAGATTTTTGCTATCCACCCTGTTTACATCTCTCAAGATTTTGTAAACTTCAATCAAGTCCACCCTCAACCTCCATCTTTCTAATTAAAATAATCCTAATCTACCAAACCTATCTTTATATGTCGTTATCTCCATACTGGGCAACATTCTGGTGAAAATCCTCTGCCATCTTTCCAAAGCATTCAGAACCTTTCAGTAATGTGGTAACCAGAACTGTCCGCAGTATTCCGAATGTGACTGAACCAAAGTCCTATACAACTGTAATACGGCCTGCCTACTCTTGTACGCAATAGATTCTGACAGATCCCCTCCTGCTGGTGACGAGTTAACCACTGTGATTCTCCACTTCTAAAATTGTTAGAATGCAGGAAGGAACTATGCTGTATGCCTTCTTGATCATTCTATGGACCTGTCACTTTCAGCGAACAATGGACCTGAACACCCAGATATCTCTGTGCATCAATTTTCCCCAGGGCTTTTTCCGGTGACTGTATAATTCGTTCTGGAATTGGATCTTCCAAAATGCATCACCTCACATCTGCCCTTTCTCCACCCAACTCTCCAATCTATCTACATTCAGCTGTGTTCTCTGACAGTCCCCTCAACTTTCTGTTACTCTACCAATCTTAGTGTCATCTGCAAACTTGCTAATCAGACCACCTGTACCTGCCTTCAGATCATGTAAATATATCTCAACAAACAGTGGCCCCAGCACGGATCCCTGTGAAACACCACACAGATGAGTTCTGCATTTTGAGAAACTCCCTTCCATGACTACTCTCTGTCTCCTATTGCCCAGCCAGTTCTCTAATCCATCTAGCTAGTACACCATGGACACCTGCGACTTCACCTTCGCCATCAGTCTATCTCATCAAACGCCTTTAAGAAGTCCATGTATATGACATCTACATCCCTTTCCACACTATCAACTTTGTCATTCCTCAGAGAATTCTATTACATTTGCTAAGATGTGACCTTCCCTGCATAAACCATGGAAGGTCTTGTGTGGAGTCCGACGTGTTTTACCCTGGAGTCATACTGGTTTTATTTCCAAAGCAGGACTTTATAAAATGATTGGGTGCGTACAGATTGAATGTGTTTTGAACAAAATACAATCTATCCACAAATATAAATCTGCAAACGCAAATTACACCCCCCCCCCCAGATTTATTGGTGTGTCTGTGCGAAAGATGCTCAGTGTATGTGTGTGTGTGTGGGGGGGGGGGCGGGGGGGAGCGGGCGGGGGGTGGGGCGGTGGGGGAGGCGTACGAGTGAGAGAGAGATGATGTGTATGTTTGTTTCCATGTGTGTTAGCAAAAGAGGGTGTGTGTGTGTGCGTGTATGTTTATGGATGAGAGTGAAAGCCTGTGCCCACGTTAAGACACAGACAGATTTGGCAGATCCCTTTCCCCACACACACCCAGTCCGTGGTTTCAGAGCGTCCATGCTCTGCAGCCTCTGCTCCATTTGTTGTTCATGTTACAGACACTGATGCTGAACTACAGTCCCCATGCTCCATGCAGAGTTCGGTCACCAAATGGTCTGGTCTCCCTGAATGTCTGCGGTAGCACACAGCACAACCTCCAGCAAACGATCCCCAATCCCTCCACTAACTTTTCAATAACAGGAGACAATCAGACTTCCCTCCACTGAAAGTGGGATATCTACTCCTTTGTAATTATACTTCAGGATCCAACTAGTGTTTCTGTCCACGTGATCAGTTGAGAGGGACAAACACAGGCTTTCAGTGGACAGGCACAGACCTAGTTTTAAATACATGAGTCAAAGATGCTGAGACTCCCTCTCCAACATGAAGCACAACTTGGGACACACCGGGAAGTGAGCAATAACCCGAAACACAACCCCCTGTCCATGAAGCACCACATGGGATACACCAGCAAGTGAACAACAGCCCAGCACACACCGCTGTCCAACATGGAGGACGACGTGGGACACACCGGGAAGTGAACGGCTGCCCTGCACACACACACACCTCTTCATGAAGCACCTCGAGGGACACACCAGGAAATGAACAACAGCCCAGCACACACTCCCCTCTCCATGGAGTAACGCATGGGAAACAGCGGGAAGTGAATAATAGCCTGACACACACCATTATATTATCTCTGAACTTCATGATGCCAGCATTCGATACAATACACAACCAAAAACCAAGGCCAGAGAAAGATACAGATGGACAGAGACATTCACATTAAAGATAGAAACGGACAATTAAGACAAAAACAGTGATAAAAAAAAACAAGGGAGTGAGTCTATCTGGAGCAGTGAGACCTTGGCGGGTCAGGTCACAAGAATGAAAACATTGAATAAAGGCATTGTCAGATCGGCTGACCAAATTTGTTCTACTACATTCTGAATTTGCCTCACAGAACAAACGCAGAAACTATACACTGGGACAAGTAGACAACCCAGCGTGGAGAGCTATGCAGACTGTGCCAGTGTATTGCTCAGTAAACTGGTCTATCTGCCCAGCATGGAGAGCTGTGCAGACTGTACTCGTGTATTGTTCGGTTCGGTGGAATATCTGCCCAGCATGGGAAACTGTACAGACTATGCTAGTGTATTGCTCAGTAAGCTGGACCAGCTGCCCAGCATGGCAGTATTGCAAAGCTTTGCCTGTATATTGCTGCTACATTTGCTCTGCGTAACTGACTAACACGGGACAATTTGCCGCCCATACTGCGAATGACAGTAAATGAGCTCCCACAATTTAATGTCTCTGTATCTTCATGCATCAGTTCAAGACAAGGAGTTTTATGTGTGCATGTGTGTGTGGTTCTGGGGCAGTGTTAGATGTGAAAATCATTGTCGAAGAGAGAGCACACCTGGAGGAAATCAGTTTAAATGTGAACAAAATGTTAGGACTTGGTATAATGGACAGAGAGAGATAGTTCATGGGCAGCTGTTAATGACGTTCTTGAGAGTATTAAACAAAGGCATTGCCGGACCCAATGGCATTATAGATCAGTGCGCACAGGAATGGTGGATGGATGGGGAGTTCTGTGTGATAACAGATATGAGCTGTGGAGTATTGACTCTGAGTTGTTTCTGCAGGTTTGCAGCTGTGAGTGTCAGCAACAGACGAATACCATCTTTAAGACTGTATTTCACAGTTCATGGTTCCAATAGCAGATGGGATGAGCCAGTGAAGTATATACTGGATTTATCAGTAGTTATAATTAGGAATGGTCAGGGTATAGTGTCAGGAATTGGTTCATGTACAAAGGATCACCACTGTTGTAATTTGTCTTTTTCAGCTTCAGATATTGGCCGGGGATGAGATGGAGTCAGAGATAGAAAATGCAGTTTGTAACCAGAACAGAAGATAGTGACCTCAATGCTTTCAATATTTAGATAGCAAGTGCAGTGATACAAGGAATCATGGTTCACAGCTGAAACTGAGCAAGTCAACATACCAACCCATGAGTAACACTGCCAAAAGCAAGGAGGGAGAGAGTGATTTAATAATTTAGTAGTGGTTTGTCAAGTGAATATGTGGATTTAGAATCTTAACAGGAACAATAACAGTGGCAAGGAGGGTGGAGTGAATGAAAGGACAGCATACTGTCAAACATGATTTAAATAATTAATGACTGAACAGTGAGAAAAACCAAATACGTTAAAAAAAGCGAGGATTGGATAATACAAATATTGTATAATGTAAAGTGCATATTTGATCCGCCACGATAATGAACTTCGATCATAATATGTAGAAAGAAACCAAACATCCCAGTTTAATCTCCTGCTCATTCATGTGACGTTCCAGTCTAATGTTCTCAGATTGTGATCCATTGCTGTAACATTCCAGTCTAATGTTCTCAGATTCTGATTCATTGTTGAAACATTCCAGTCTCTTGTTCTCAGACTCTGATCTCTCCCCCCTGTCTCTCTGGAGATGCTGATTCCTGTTAATACTGTTGGTGATGCTCCCACCATACTGTGGGATAACACATTGAACGGAGCCAACTTATCATCAAAAGATGGAAACCGTCCACTGGGGTAGTTGCAACCCATGGCGACTAACATTAATCACAGTCACTGAACAAACAGATCCAGTTAACCCCTTCCTGACATCACTTTTCTTATCCCAATAAAAGGGAACATTTACTCGGTGTGGGTGGAATGGATGGGCATTGCTTAGGGATGGACCATAAATCTGTCAATATTCTTATTGCTTCTTTTGTATGTGGGAGTAGAGCCAGAACGATGCAGGACTGTGTATATTACATACTGTTTATAAAGGGTGACAGTGAAAAATTAACAGACCCGTTGAATAAGGTGACTGGTGGGGTACTTTCCAGATCCAATAAATCAGTGTATATATGTATTGTCCATTTACTTTGTGTAATGTTGCTCCTGGTTTTATGTGCACTGTTGTCAAATTCTTCCATAACCTTGGGACATCATTCAGAGCATCGAGACTGCTGCGCAGGGACAGGAGGAAGTAATTCTCTCCACACGCACGTGTTACAAAGGGACCGGGGAGGCCATACAGCCTCTCAAAATTGTTACAGAGGGACAGGAGGAGGTCATTCTGCTTCTTGACCCTGTTATGCAGGAACTATCAGTTGTAAAATACTTACGGAGAAGAATACTTCTAATATAAATTATAAAGTTTTAAGTTGAGTCTGGCCAACTTTGAACGTTTTATGTTGGCACTTTGAAAAGCCGCTTTGGAGAAGCTATTGGCGGGAACTTGGGAGGCCTTCACAAATGATTTACAGAGACTAGCGACAGCATGTTACTGTCCATGAGCAGGGAAAGGCTGGTCGGTGTAGGGAATGCTGAATGGCGAGCAGAATTGTGGCTCTGTTCAAGAAAAGGCGGAAGCATATGATAGGTACAGACAGTAGGGATCAAGTGAATCCACTGTGGAGTACCAGGGATGTAGGCTAATACTCAAGAGGGAAATCAGGAGGGCAAAATTGGGACATAAGATATCTTTCGAAAATAGGGTAAGGGACATTCCAAAGTGATTCTACAAATGCATTAAGTACAAAAGAATAAATAGGGAGAGAACGGGACCCCTTAAAGATCAGAAAAGTGACCAATGGGTGGAACTACACCAGATCGGTGAGATACTAAATAAATATTTTGCATCAGTATTTACTGTGGAGTAGGATATGGAAGGTGGAGAACTTGGGGAAATGAATAGTGATATCTTGAAAAGTGTCCATGTTACAGATGATGAGGAGGTGGATATTTTTAAATGCATCAAGTTGGATAACCTGCTCCGACCTTTTAAGTCACTCTTGTTTAGGCACATGGATTTTAGTACAATGAAGGGCATGAAGGTTAGTCTGACCTTAGAGTAGGACAAACTGCCGGCACAACATCAACAGCTCAAGGTCCCGTACTGTGCTGCACTGTTCTATGATCCATGAACTAATCAGGTGTACCCCAGATCTGTTGGGAAGCTAGAGAAGTAATTGTTCGGTCTCTGGCTGAGATATTTTTATCATGGACAGTCACAGGTAAGGTTGTGTCATTGTTTAAGGACAGTTGGTATGGAAAAGGCAGGAAACTGTAGACAAGTGGGACTGATGTTATTTGTGGGTAGTTTGTTGGAGGGGATTCTGAGGGACAACATTTACTTTTGTTTAGAAATGCAAATTCCGATTAGCGATAGTCAACATGACTTTGTGTGTGGGAAATCGTGTCCCACTAATTTGATTTAGCATTTTGAAGAAGTGACGAATAAGATTGACGAAGGCACAGAAATAGAACTGTGAAATAGAATATAGACTTAAGAAAAGCATTCAGAAAGGTTCTGCATGGTAAACTGGTTAGCATGGTGAGATCACATGGAATACAGGGAGAGTTGGAGGTAATTGGCTCGAATGTAATAGACAAAGTAAATGTTTGTGAGCTGTTATGTTTCTTTTGGACTGGAGGCCTATGACCAGCAGTGCACCACAAGAATCGAATGGATTTTGTCATGTTATATAAATGATTTGGATGTGAATACAATCGGAATTGTTAGTGAGTTTCCAGATAACACCAAAATTGGTGAGGTAGTGGACAGTGAACATAGTTAACTCAGAGTAAAACGGGACGCTGATCAGATAGGCTAAAGGGCCGAGGAGTGGCTGATGGAATTCATGTTAGACAAACGGAGAGTGTAACATTTTGTTGAAGCAAATTGTGTTAGCACTTATAGGTAGGATCCTGGGAAGTATTTTCAAACACAGACAGCTACATAGAAATTATAGAAGCACTGCAGTTTGGAACCAGGTCATTTGGCCCACCGAGTCCACACTGACCCTCCAGGTAACATCCCGACCAACAAACCCAAACGTGAACCTGGTAACTCTAAATTTCCCATAGACAATCCAATGAACCTGCACATCCCTGGATACTGCGAAACAATTTAGTGAGGTCACTGAACCTAACCTGGACATTTTTGGCTTGAGAGGAAAATCAAACACCCAGAGGAAACTCACGCACACATGAGGAGAGCGTGCCAACGCCGCACAGAATGTCACCAAAGGGTGGAATCGAACCCAGGTAATTGATGCTGTAAGGCAGTATTGCTCGCCACTGTGACACTCAATGATCACTGCGAGAGAAACTGCATCCACCCACTTTCTCTGGATCTGTCACATCTGTTCAAATGATGCCGAATTCCAGTGCAGTGCTTCCAACTAGCCTTCCTTTACCTCCACAGGGCCTTAAGCTGTGACTGACACATTGCCTGCTCTTTGCCCTCACTCCTCCCCCTCTTCCCAGATCAAGTTTCCCATTAATACTGCAGCATGCAAGATAGTTGCTGATCTAAAATAAAACAAAGATCTGCATATACTAGAGATCAAAAACAAAAGCTGTTCTGATGAAGAATTCCGAAATTAAAAATTTTTGACTCGCTCTCTTCCTACAGAGGATTAGGAAAAAGTGAATTCTGAAATGAATTCCTGATGAAGGGCTTATGACCGAAACATAAACTTTCCTGCTCCTTGGATGTGCTCTAACCTGCTGTGCTATTCGAGGGCCAAACTTTCGACTTTCTTCCTTCAAATGGTACCAGACCCGTCGGGTTTTGCCTGCAAACGCTTTTATATCTAATTTCCTGTTTAGAAGGTACACATTTTTTCCCTGCAGTATTGACTGCCATACACATCTCCCACCAGTGATTGCTTGTACTTCTTGTTTATAACCTCCAGTCAAATTGTTTCTGTGTAATCTGATTGCTAGGATGAGATGAATGGTAGATTCAGTGAGATCTTTCCTGAGGTCTTCCTTGATGTCACAAAACCTCGCTGCACTTTGTTCAAACAAAATATTAATTGGAAAGACAGAGAAGGATACGGGCCAAGTGCAGGGAATTGGGGTTAATGTGGATGGACATTTTGGTTAGTATGGACCAGTTTTGACTGAAGGGCCTGTTTCCGTGCATGACAGCAAATGAAAGTGGTTTGGGGTATAGACAGAGTGGGTGAGATTGAGCAACAATATCATGGAAGGATGTGCTCACAGGTTTCAGAATGCTGAGATACAGACATGTCGATAGCATCAGGCAAAATATGCCAGTATTACCAGGAATGATGGTGAACAGAATATAGGTGTGAGTTCAGATGATGGAGAGTTGTGGATGAGGATTTGTTCTGCAGCTCTGTAACAGTGAATGGGGTCAACAGAGTCTTCAACTCATCCGTGTGAATCTAACAATAATCTATCTTGGAGTAATTTTCATTGAGTGTGACAGGGGGATTCTCTGCACGAGGCCGAGCTAGTTTCCTGGTGCTATCTTATCGAACTCACCTCATTAACTACCCACCCTAACCCATGGTGTCACTCTCATTCAATGTTAACCCGATACTCCCACCCACTTTGGCTGGAGGTACCCACCATCGCCCAGATGCCGCTGGATATTCCATTATCCCTGGCACTGGTGCCATGTTTAAAAGGACAATAGGCACTCGATTGAGCTATCCTCAGTGTCGAGCTGCCATGTACAGTTTACACAGAGCATAGCAGATAAGGATCAATTACACCACGGTTTGTCAACAGGGTCACAGATATCTTGGCAGATGGGTTAGTACATCTCTTCCCAGTGTGGGCCACACCACCAGACCCACCGAGCATGATCAGAGCTCACCACCCAGCTCAGTGCAGTATCTGCAATCAGTAGCAATGTACAGCAATACAGGACACACATTGATAACATTCCCAACTCTGTGAGGATGAGGGTCATCGTATGCTGTCTGGTCACTCACACTCAATGTATGTCTGTTCCAGCACCGATACCCGAACAAGGCTCGTGCTCCACCACTTGCTCTTGCATGCAGCAACCACCCCCCCCCCCACCCTCCTTGTAATATCTCCACAGATTGTAGAATGCTCCGGAGAATGTTGATTATGGAATGTCCCAGATAATATTCCAAATAATTCCCAGTTTCAGGAAAATGGCAGTGCCCCCTGTGTAAAACATTAGGTGAAGGAACAGAGTATTTTTTTAAAAAATCATATGCAATTAAGATCCATAATGAGGCAATTTAGCCATTCAAATGTGCTGTACCATTTAGTAAGATCGGGGGTGATCTGACTGTCTCCTGAGCTTCACGTTGCAGGAATTTTCAATCATTCAGCCCCCTGGTTTCCTGTCACAAACCAGACAACACTCACGCACTTTCTACCCTGGGTTTCTTCAAGCATGTGTTTGGGAGGCATTTCCCATGGGGACCAACCCTCCAAAAAATATGTTCCATCAGCTTTTTACTTTCATACAATGGTTAGTATGCTTCACACAGACCAATCAAAAATGTACTCATATTTTATAGTTATCGACATTTACTTACAATTAGTAATTCTGGTTATTTCGCTTGGGTCAACTTATTCAACCAAAGATAGCATCCAATCAACTGTCTCGTTATAAAGTACAAATTCCAGCGGAGATTTTTTTTTTCCTCAGCCGTTATCTTGACTGTTATCCGAATTGTACCTTTTTTTCCTTCTTATCAAAGTTTATATTTTACTTTGACTTTGGCTATTGCTATCTATAGCAGTTACACAGTCTCGCAATCTGTTGGCTGGATGGCTGGCTTGTGATGCAGAGGAAAGCTAACAGCGCAGGTTCAATTCCCCACACAGACAGAGGTTGCCACGAAGGGCACACCATCTCAACATCATCCTGTCACCTGAGGTGTGATGACCCTTAAGATAAATCATAATTTGTGGTCTCACTCATGAGAAAGTGTTCCTTTGGGACTCAATTCTATCCATGTTAACATTTTCATTTTTCCAAAAATATTTTTTATTCAGAGAAAATGTTTTTAATGCTTCAATGAACCAATAAGTACCCAACTCAAAAAACAATGCAATTTGAACACAGTTACACCCATGTGCATGTACATAAAAGAGAACAAGGTAAATCAACGACCAAAAAAAGTTTAAAAATTAAAAAAACAAATAGTAGAACTCAGTGTAACAAAACTATAGCTCTCAACCTTCAAGAGCATTAACTAATACACATTCATTTGTTCGTAATTCTTCCTCTGTGGACATTAGATTCAGTAGTTAGGTTCGTCATAGCTATATAAATTCCTTATTAGAGTGGCAGATCAGCCTGTATCTTGGTAATTCAAAAAGGGCTGCCATGTCTTATAAAAATCCTCTATTTTATGGTGCAGCATACCTTTACAAAAGTCCAAAGGGCTATGCTTCATGACGAGGTTACGACAACCCAATAGACTGAGGGGGTTCTCAGACACCCAACACAACAGAATTTTTTTTTCTGAACACAGAGAGTGATGCTATCGAAGTATTCTTTTCATCTGCACATCTGAGTAAGGTAGACTCGGCAGGCCCAGGAAAAGGGAAACCTGATCCATCTCCAATTCGGTCTCCAAGATCCTCTCCATCCCATCGAACACCCTGCTCCTGTTGCGCCGGTGGAAGGTCAACAAGCAACGGGTAAGAATGTCCATAGTCATTCTGCATTTAAGACATACTCCCATCTTGAATTTTGAGAGAGGATCTAGGGCCAGATAGACTCTATGAAGAAGCTTCAACTACATGGCAAGAGTCTTCTTACAGATCGAAATCCTTCTTGCATTTTCACAAATATCCTCCCCTGTGTTCGAAGAGCTCTGGACGTCCAAATCTCTTTGCAGACCTCGGAAAGGCACAAAGTCTCGTCTGAGAGGCCACTCTCCAACAAATGAAAAAGGGTACTGACAGATAGTGTGTTCTTAGCACTAAGTTCCCTCTTCTCTGTATCGGATCTGTATAGGTCTGTTAAAAGCGTGGTTCTTTTTTGAATAACATCTCTGATCTGATGAAAAGAAAAATGAAGAGATCTCGACTCGGTAGTATATAGTTACGACTTATTTGATCCTTGTTTCTCCCTCAGGTAAATCATCATAGCAAGATACACCCCCGAGTTGCGCATAGTTTAAACATGGAATCCAGTATTCCCCGTCGGAAACACGGTACACCACATTTCGGGATAAGACATTAGGTTTAGCTATATTGGCCTCGATTGGACACATTGCCCTCCCGACTTGAAAATTATTGATACTCATTGGGAAATGGCACTAATTCGTACATGTCCTCATTTTGTCTATGAATAGCAGATTAATAAGGGAGCACTTTGCCTGAGAAGCTTCAATATGTAATCATATTGATGTCGAGGCCTCACTAACATTGGGTAAAGAAGAGCTTAATTAATAACTTTTAATATCCGGGAGAACCCCTCCCTAAAAACTGTGTGGACGTTGTAATTTGGTTAACATGATATTGGGTAGCTTATGGTGACAAATCAAAAAGGTAAATCATCCATTAAGTCTCCTAAATGTCTGCCTGGGAAACATGAAAAAAAAATTCACACGGGGTATAGCAAACATGGGAGGGAATTCATTTTAATAAGAGCTATCCGACCTAGCCAGGACACTGGAAGTGCCTCCTATCTTCGAAGGTTTTGTTTAATTTTGTCAAACAAATTGATGAATTCCAAGTTGAATATAAGTTCAAAGATAGGATTAATGAATATAACTAAATAGGGAATATCCCCATACCCCAGGACCATTGAAAAGAAAACCAGGATTCTTCATCAACATCAGGTATTTCCCCAAGATCGCCCATAGACATGACCTGCCACTTTGTTAAATAACTGGTATAGCCAGAAAAGTCACCATTCGAACTGATGCATTACATGAGGTGAGGTACCAAAATTGTGGGTTTTAACAAAAATATTAAACCATTATCTGCAGACAATGAAATCTTACATGACTTCTCTCCCACTTCTGGGGCAGAGATGTTGGGGTCCCTGCAGATGGCCTTCACCAATGTCTCAATCACCAACATTAACAACACTGGCGAAAGGGGTCGGCCTTGGACTGCCTCTAGCAATATTAATGTTATAGGATCGCACAACATTGGTGAGAAACGTAGCCAGAGGATCACTTTCAAGGACCCTCACCCACTTGATAAAAACTTTGCCTCGAGCAAATCATTCTAACATATAGAAGAGATACAGCCACTCAACCCAATGAAATTCCTCCTCTGCGTCTAAAGGGATCACTGATACCTGTAATTTGTTTTGGACACGCTGGGACCATATTGAGTAATCTCCAAATATTGTTAGTGTATCTGCAGCCCTTTATAAGCTGGTGTGGTCCAGTTTGACAATGGAAGGATACACATTTTCCAGTCGTAATGTAAGGATCTCAGACAGGATTTTGAAATCAATATTTAAAAGTGAGATGGGCCTATAAGAAGCAAAATCTTCCGGTTTCTTCGTTTTGTTAAGAATAAGAGAGACATGAACCTCTCTTAAGGATGGTGGGAGGCAGTCGTGACTGTGTGAGTGACTAACATGGTAAGCATCGGCCCCTACAATAGGTTTATAAAGTTCACATAAAATTCACTTAGAAATCCGCCAGGACCGGGCGCCTTTCCGCCCTGAAGCTGCTCTACACCCTCCAGCACTGACAATGATCCATTAAGGCAAGACACTTATTTGGGGGTTACCCCTGGAAGATCCAAGTTCTTGAAGAAAGACTCCATCGTAGTCCGCCTATCCTCATAATGCTCAGTCTGATATAATTCGGAGTAAAATCTCCGAAATGCTGCTTTAATCTTTATGGGATCGCAGGTAAGGGTCTCAGTGCCTTCCCTAATTGAGGTAATGGCTTTGGGGCTCTCTCTTTCCTCACAAGATAGGCTAAATACTTGCTCAGCTTATCACGATACTCAAACAGCCTTTGTTTTGCAAAAGTAAGTTCCTTCTTGGCTGTTTGTGTGAGCGTGGAATTCTCTGCAGACCGAAGCGTTGCGATCTTCTGCAGCCCAGCCACCGAGGGTCGATCACAGTATGTCCTCTCGGCTGCCTTCAAACGTGCCTGGAGCAAACGTTCCTGCTCCAGCTTCTGCCATATCGTAAGGAATAATTATTCCTTTGGCATAAACCTTAGCAATTTCCCATAGAATGGATGGGTTAGTGGTTGAATCTGAATTAATGGCTCAGAAAGATCTGAATTCATTACAGAAATACTCAATGTACTTTGTATCCTTAAGAATGAAGGGATCCATTCACCAGTGTCTCGAACCTACTATATTGCCCTTAATCTTAACCAATAAGTATACTGTTGCATGGTCAGAAATGGTAATATTCCCAATTGCACAGAACACCACCGAATTGAAGATTGCTGCAAGGTGTGGAAGACATCAACCCTAGTGTGGCATTTCTGCGTGTTGAAGATAAAAGTAACATCCCTATTTATGAGGTGGATCTGCCTCCATACATCCACCAGCCCCAGTTCCACACAAAAATCCACTAACTGCTTAGATTGGAAAGATGGCCCTGGGGATTTTGGGCATTCTGTCCACCGTGGGTGCAAAATACAATTAAAGTCTCCTCCTACAAAATTGTGCTGCGAAGAAAGATGACTTAATTTGGAAAATGCATCTCTCAGGGATTTAAGGCTGTGCACCAGGGGGCAATAAGCATTCAAAATACCATTTCTTCCCCATATATGTTTGAGGATTATGATCCTCCCGTGGGTGCCTAAGACAATCTCGTAATTTAAATGAAAGATTCTTCCTCTCCAGTATGGCTTCTCCCCTACTCCTAGTATTAAAAGACAAGAAATAAACCCGATCAAACCCACCTTGCTGTAATGTCAAATGTTCCTTGTCATCAAGGTGCATCTCCTCCAATAGGACAAGATCCACCCTCTCCTTGTTAAGGCTGGAAAGTACATTTTTCCTATTAACTGCCTCCCCTTAATGCTCCAGATGCACTATTTAATCATGACATTAACCATAACACACTGGAACAACATTTGAAATCCAGAGAGGAAGAACTCGATTTACAAATCGCTGAGCATCAATGTAAAAAGACTCATCGAACCTAAAAAAACATACTAACTAAAACTACTACAACTAACAAGCTTTCAAAACGTTCTACAACTAAATACGTATAAAAACAAACAAAAACAGGCTACGAAGTGCCAATGGCACTCAGGAGAGGCATTTACACCCATCCCCACGGGGTGCATTTGCACGTCACAAATCTTTATCTTCTGCAGCATTATCAATGCTACAACCCGGGCAATTAATCACAAAAATCGGGATTGAATTGTCCTTAGGTAGGCATTCAGTCTTCATGATCAGCTTCATAACTGCCTCCAGCTTGAGCAGAACCCGACACACAAACTAAGCACGAGAAAAACGAATAGTAATATTAATCAAGTTAAAAGTGTGTGCTCTACCCATCCCTGTCTGTAATTTAACATTACGTAATACCAGAAAGATTCAACAAACGTTCTTTAAAACGAGAGAAACATGATTATCGACATCTATTAAAGCATCCAGCCTGCTTTATAGTGTCCACAAAGTTTTCGCGTCCTCTGGAGCGTCAATGGATCTATTGAAAGATCCATCAGTGCATCGATCTATTGAAAGCATATGGAGCACCGCTGCGTTCATGAAGGAATACTGAATCTCAAGTTCCCTTAATCTTCTCTTGATATCATCAAACGATTTTCTTTCATGAATCACTACCGCTGAAAAGACCTGGAAGAACATAATCCTGGAGCCCTCGTCGGATCTTTTCCCTGTGTTCTGGAAGCTTCCATAAGTCTTTGTTTGTCCCTGCAACTATGTAATCGCAAAAGGACAGGGTGAGGGCGCTGGTCTGAGTCTGACCTGCGCTCCATAACCCGATGAACTGCCTCACTCTTCACCCGTCCCTCTTCAGCTTCGAAGTGAAGGAACACAGCAGGCAGTTCTCGAAAAAAAAACTCACTGGCTGATCACCTTATGTCTCCAGCAGACCGATGATATGAACATTCTTCATTCTGCCCCTGTTTTCGAGGTCGTCACCTTCTTCAGTTAAGGTACGGAGCTGTTTTCCAAGGGTGAGGATCCGCTCCTTAGAGGAATCGATCACTGACTCTGCCCCTGTAGTTTGACGCTCTACCTCATTCGTTCTGTTTCCAAGACTTTCAATTTGCTGCTCATATTTTTTGGAGCATGGCTGAGAGTGGTTCTAGCCTCCTGCTGAACTTTTCTTCAATCATGCCTTCAATCGGTGACCAAGGCCTGGTGAGTAACTGGGTCCATCGAACGAGCAGAGGGGGTTGCAGGTGCGGCCACAGGCATGCAGACAGCTTCGGACGGGTGCGCTGCGTCTTGGGACTTAGTCGATCCTTTCCCATGTTTTGTCATTCCACTTGACAAATTGGCATTATTCAGTATTCTGTAGCTCTTTTAGTGTTGACCTTTAAGTAAATGACTGTGGTGTGGTGGGATAGAGCATTACTGTGATGCAGAGCTCAGCAAAGCAGACCTTTCAGATCGCTGCAATCTTGTTTCCCCTTTAAAACTTTATCGATCTTATCCATTTTGTTTAATTCCTGGATTTCCTGGAGCCGTGTCATTCGGAACCACTGTCTACAGTTTCCCCAACACTGTACATTGCTGTTCGATAATCCTTGACTCCTTCGTGATTCGTGAACCTTGACTCAAAAGTACCCAGTATCTCTGCCTCCCATGTTCTGTGGGGAAGAGTGTCATTAGACTCACTGCACTATGAGAAAACAAAAATAAACAGACTCATCGGTGTGTGAGATTAGCTTTATTTTTGCATTCTTATCTGAGCAAGGATATAATAACACTGGAAGCAGTTCACTGATGTTTTACTTCATTTATTCCATGCATGAAGGGCTGACATTATGGCGACTTTAACAGGCTACCTTTGGAATGAGAGCTGATCTTATTGAAATACGCAAAGCCTTGAGGCGAGTGCATCAGGTATATTCCGACTGGGAGGTTGTATATCCCAATGTTGATGCCGTTGTCATTGAACCCCTACAGTGTGGCATCAGGACATTCGACCCATGGAGTCCACACCAACCAACCAGACATTATCCTATCCAGACCTGTCCCCCTACTCTATCCATGTAACCCTGCATTTCCCATGACTAACCCACTTAACCTACACATCCCTCGTCACACTGGGTAATTTAGCATGGCCAATCAAACTAAGCTGTATATCTTTGAACTGTGGGAGGAAATTGGAGAACTGGGAAGAAATGGGAAGAATGTTCAAACTTCACATAGATGGTTGGACGAGGTTGGAATTGAGTTCAGCTCCTTGTTGATATGAGGCAGCAGTACTAACCAAAAATCTACCATGCTGCTCCATTAGCCCTATTTGTTACCTGCGGCTGACGAAAGAAATCTGCCTGACTTGTTCCTATCACTGAACCTGACCCAGTCTGAGACCTTTATCATCGGTCATATCACCAACCTGGTTACATTTAAAATTTGTTGTGAGCAGTGGAGGACGGTACTAGAAAAGGAAACAGTGACAACCTGCAACCATAGTCAGAACCGGAGTGAGGAGAAATTCACACAGTGGGATTTCATTCGAGTGGGAATTCACATTCCCAGAAGTTTGGGATGGCTGAAACTTTATATTAATATTATCTAATATTATATTAACTTTTTATGGATTTGTCTGATTTTCTGTAGACAGATGAATGAGGGATAATGGTGCATGGAGAGAAAAGTGCAGACGGGAACACAATGAGAGGAGCCATGACCTTATTTACTAGTGGAGTAGTGTCAAAGGGCCGAATGGCCCATTCGTGTCCCTCAGCCCTATGTTCTGATGTTCCACTCAGCCCTTCGGATCTGCTGCTCAGGGGCAGATCGAGGCCACACCGATGGTTACGTTTAGTTTTGGAAATGCACTTGGAAATTCCAGGCTTCGTCAGGAAGTGACCCCCAGCCGCAATCCCTTTTTCCAGGCTTCCCCACTCTGTAGCTTCTGCTCTGGAATTGCTCTGAAGATTGCCCCCATATCCCATCCAGGGTTAACTCAGACAAATTTTCTCATTTCACGAATGCAACATTGTACAACACGACTTCCAGGATTAAACTAATTACTTTCCAAAATCATTACATAAGAATTTAAGAAGTAGGAACATGAGTCGGCTATTCGGCCCCTGAAGCCTGAACTCTCATTCAATAAGAAAATGGTTGATGTACTTCCGGACTCAAATCCACTTTCCTACCCAATTCCCTGAATCCCTCCACAACTCCCTGTGTTAGGGAATTCCAGACATTCACTACCTTATGAGAGAGGACATCATTTTTTACCTCAGATTGAAATCGATGTTCCTTATTCGGTATCTATGACCTCGAGATCGAGACTCGGGGAAACACCATCTCAGCATCTACCTAGTCAAGCTCCCTCTGTATCTTGTACATTTCAGTAATATCACCCTCATTCATTTCAACCGCAATTCATTTCACCATTTTAGATTTGTTCAATAATTCAACCCTTTCATCCCAGGAAGCTGTCTCATGAACCAACCTAGTTACTTGCTGCATCAGCATGCTGATGTTATGATTCAAACACAGGAAACACCAATCACTTTGCACTGCTACTTTTTGGGCGTCCTCTTCATTAAATAACAGCCTGCATTTTGGTTCTCAGCGTCATCTACAAACCCGGATGTATATTGCACTCAGCTTCCACCTTCAGGCTATCAGCATAGATTGTAAATAACTGATGCCATCGGACTGATATTATGTGGTGATCCAGTAGATATGTTTTTATCATAAAGATCCATTAATCCTGACTCTCCAATTTCTATGTATTAAGCAACTGTCATCCCATGCTAATATATTATTCATCATACTACGAGCCTCTGTCTTGTGACAGAGCGTTTATTTTGTGATACCTTATGAAAAATCTCTGGAAAGCCTCATGTTGACCAGTTCTCTTTATTAAATCTGCCAGTCACTTTCTCAGGGGTTCCTGATGAAGGGCTCCTGCCCGAAACATTTATTTTCCTGCTCCTTGAATGTTGCCTGACATGCTATGCTTTTCCAGCATGACTCTAATCTTGACATTCTCAGGGATCTCTAAAACATAATTTGTATGATTTCACAGGACAAAAATAGTTTCCACTTCATAAAACCATGCCAACTCTGCATTAAGCTTTTCTAAGTGCACTGCAATTCCTTCCTTAATAACAGGCTCATGCATATTCCCAGCAATAATGGTTAGGATAAATTGTTCCTGCCTTTTCTGTCTCATTACTTTCTTGAAGACAGGCGCCACATTGGAGGTTCTCCAGTTTCACTGGAACACTCCTGTAATCCAAAGAGTTATGGAATATTTTACACAATGCCGCTTGTCACTCTGTGACAACCTCTTTTAAAATTAACTATGAATTACTGCTGACCTGCCTACCCTTATTTTTATCTGTGAGTTAAAAACCTTGTTCCTTTTGTTAGAGACAGTTCAAGAACTTCGCTCCTGTTACCATTGACATGCTTACAGTACTTTCCCCATGAGGAGTGATTAAAAATACTAGTGTTAATTATCTGCCTGTTCCCTGTGGCCAGTTCTCCAGTCACACCCTCCTATTGGACTCAATGTACTTTCCTCACTTCACTTCTGCTTCAGCTCACACACACATCTTCAAGCTTTTTTATGTAGATGCGAAAGCTCATGATGCATGTTTTTATATTTCTTTCTAATTTATTACATCATATATTTTCGTACATTTTCCTCACTTTCTAGATTCATACAGTCATATCGTGCACAAAAGACCATTTGCTCAAACTTGTTCATGCTGACCAGGTTTTCTTAACTGAACTAATCCCATCTGCTTGCACTTGGCCTATATGCCTTAAAACGTTTCCCATTCATATGTTGGTCCAAATGTCTTTGAAATATTCCAGCTGTACAAGCATCTACCACTGTTTCTCTGGCAGCTCATAACATACATACATCGCCCTCTGTGTAAAAAATGTTGTCACTTTGTCCCTGTCAGGTTTCCCCCTTCCACCTTAATGCTATGCATTTGTGTTTGAACTCCCCGAACCTGCAGAAAAGACCTTCGCTATTCTCTCTATCCATGCCTCTCATGATATTATAAACGTCTAGAATGCCACCCGTCAAACTCGTACACTCCGTCTGATACTAACTTCAAGATCAAACGTTTAACGATAAGCACTGCAAATTGGGAAGAATATTAAAAATGACAGGTAAAGAAAACAACCCAAACTTCATACTGTTAGTTTTGTTCTATGTTACAAAACTAAGGCAGCATGAAACTCTTACTCGTGCTAATAAGAGGTCAAGCACCTGAATTCCATAGTGTGAAGGCAGTGATGATGTATACTATCAAAACGTATAGATCCAGATCTATTTAATACCACATGGTCAACATTCTCTCTCCTGTTCTCCTTATGGCCTTGTGTGGTTGTGTCTTCTTTATCTTACACTCAGTTAGAGAGAACCCCTTTCCCCCATTCACACCTTAATTGAAACCCATTTTGCATTATCTTCTCGTTCACCACTGCTAATAGCCTGTTTATCTTTTGCCACGCTCTCTTTTTCAAGTCACCCATCCCCCATCTCCGGTAAGGGATTAAAAAGCCCAGTTTCCAAACTTTTTCAGTTCTGAACAAGTCACACTGGGCTTTTTACGCCAACTCTGTTTCTCTGTCTCTACAGATTCTGCCAGTCCTGCTGAGTTTCTCCAGAAACGAATAGGCACCGCAAAAATTTTCAATTAAATAAATAACTATGAATACTGGAAATAAATACAAAAATTGCTGGAGAAACTGCGAGCTTTGTAGAGTGTCACTGGACCCGAAAGATTAACTCTGCATTCACTACAGAAGATGCCGCCAGACCTGGTTTCTTCAGCAATTTCTGTTTTTGAACAAGTTCCAATGACGTTTGTGAAAGCTGCTCAAACGCCCTGTCCAACATGGAGCGCCCTAGACTGGGAACTGAACGATAACGCAAAGTGCACACATTCATTCGCTCAGACACGGCATAAGGCTGGCATCACTGACACCACAGAGCTCTTGATCATGGTCAGGGAGAAAACCAGAGGGAAACACATTCAATTCAAACGCCGAAGATGGCATTACGTGAAAGGAAAAGGTTCAGAAGAATATGTTAAAGGATTTGAGTAATGTAACAAATTGGAAGCATGACACCAAGGAGAACAATAAGCAGAATGAGAATATGAAAATGGAAGTATTACTGCATCAGAAACCAGGTGAGGTCGCTGAGTACACTGATGGGTGAATGGGTCTCGATGTTACCTGGGGCACAGTCAGTAGAATTGAATTGCAGATATTGCAGGTCAAACTGGGCTATCACGTGATGCTGTCGACAACAGCAGCAACAGAAGCAGGATTGTATTCAAACATAATCTGTAACATTTTCCCAGGATATTCCATCAATCTACCATTACCATCAAACCGAGTGATGGTTCAGTGACGAGTGTGGGTGAACATGCCAAGGTCAGGACCACGTGTACCTAAAGCTGATGACAAACCATTACAGCTACGCCATTTGAGTGGTTTTATTCCAAACAGCAGAACTAACATCTGATAGAGAGGACGAAATGATCCCAAGACCAACAGATCAGATCTACGCTCTGCAGTCCTGCCACATCCAGACATAAACGTCGGTGTACTATTAAACTACTTACTGGAGGAGAGGACTCCAGAAATATCCCCATCCTAAATAATGGAACAGCCTTGTACATCAGTGAAAATGACAAGGATGTAGTATCTGCACCATCCTCAGCCAGAGGTGTTGAATGGATGATGCACCTCATCCTCGCCATGATATCCACAGAATCACAGATGGCAATGTTCAATCAATACGATTCGCTGAAGGTGACATGAAGAAACCGCTGAACACAGTAGATACGACAAAGGCAATGAGCCCTGACACCATTCCTGCAATAGGACTGAAGACTTGTGCTGCACAACAAGCCGTGTCCCTGGGGAAGCTGTTTCATTCCAGCTCCAACTCTGACAACTCCCTGGCAATGTGGAAAATTACTCAGCTATGTCCAGCCCCCGAAGAGGAGAATAATTACAATCTGACCATTTAACACCCCCTCAGTCCCTTTACGGTAATCAAATTGTTTGGAGTTCTATTTGACACAGCTGTCAAGCAGTCCAGAAATAACCCGCTCAGTGTGGTTTCCGATAGGTTCCTATGTGGAAATGTCACTGGATTACTAATCCAATACAGGATAATGCTCTGGCAGCTGGTGGAAGTTAAAAACAATTAATAAAATATCAAGATCTAGAATCTGGTGATTGTAACAGTGACCTTGTATCCAATGTTGATTGTAAACTTCGATCTCCTTCCCCAACGTACTTTCAGGAAGTGAATCTCCCGTGCTTTCCTTTTATGGTCTAAAAGTGACTCCAGACACACAGACATGTGATAAAGTCTTCAATGGTCCCTGAAACGGCCAAGCAAGACACTCTATTGTATCACACTGCTCCGAGGTCTAAATGAAAAAAAACAGACAGAATACCCGGCACCAGCCTCGATATCAGAAAAGAGAACGGGAATCACAGCCCTGCTGATCATGCAGAGACCTCCTTCCTAACATCTGAGAGCTTTTGACAACATTTACAGTGCTTTCCCACAGACTGCACAGAAACATCGGGAAAGGTCATACAACACATTGAGTCTTCCACATTCCAGTTCATCGAGAAAATCTCCTCAATGCAGTTTTCCCGACACAGTGTTCATATCTATTAAGACGTTTAAACATTGTGAAATATAAAATAAGAACTGTTCTAGTGCCTTCAATCCATCAACCTTGCTCCTCGATTCAATATACAAGCAGTTCTCTGATAACGCGGGTTTATTAAACTGATTTGACTGCAATGCGACTCGTGAATTGCACACCTTTTTTCTATAAAGTGAGCTCCCGTTCACTGTGACGCGACTCCTTGCCAGGCACCAGCTGAACAACAAAACCCAGCGTCAGGATCCTCTGTCAGCCAAATGCACCCTGTGAGTGTTCAGCTAAAACAGGAATGTAATCCGCTCTGCAAGCTTTGAACCTGAGCTTGAAATAGGGAATTGCTCTCTCCAGTTAGAAGGAGCTTTATTTCAAACCGGGGGAGAACCTTCAGGAGAACTGGAATTCCACGTTGGCATCACATGGTCAGTCAGTCCTGCACGCTTTCTGGTGAAGAGTTTGGTGAAAGGCATAGGGATGCAGCCAGTGACTGCATTGTCATTATTAGCACTATTTCATTACAATATATGATTTATCGGTTTAATTAGACTGTGCTCGTGTGTGTTAGACGAACTTTAATTTTTGTTTTTTACTGATATTTTGCAGTTCGCCCATTATCCTCTTTTCCCCATAGACCACATCATTAATATTGCATGATTTTCTGAAACACAGTGATGCACAGGAACACAGCTACCACGTTATTGGAGAACAACCTGTAATCGTATCTGATCCTCTATCTTCATTCGATACCCTGCTGTCTCCCTATCCCTTTAGTTTTTCAGAAATCAATATTTATATTCAGTGCCTTGGTTTCCACAGCTTGATCTGGGAGATAGTACCCCAGATTCACCAATCCCTGAGTGCAAACATTTATTCTCATCTCAATGCAGAGTGGCCTGTCTGTACCTAATGCTGTGGCCCCTTGTTTTGATGTCCCAGCCAGGGGAATTTTCACCCCTGTTTCTAATCTGTCTCGTCCTGACAGAGTTTTATATATTTCACTGAGATCTCCACTCATTTTCCTAAAGCCCATGGAATACAGGCCCAGTCGCCCCAAACTCTGCTCCCACAACAAGCCTGTCATCCCAGAGATCAGTCTGGTTATCCTTTACTGCTCTCCCTCAATGTCAGGTTTCTCCTTTATTAGGTAAGGAGACCAAAGCTGCACACAATACTGCACAATGTTCGAGATGAGGTCTCACCAAGGCCCTGCTCAGCTGCAGTAAAACACCCTTACCCCTGGATTCAAATCCCCCTGATATGAAGGTGAATACACGATTTATGTGCCAATATGTTTTCTGCTCCTGCAAAATTGCTTTCAGTGACCGGTGCACAGGGAGATCCGGATCCTTTTCAATGTTACAGCTCCCCACTTGTTGGGTCTGTGTACACTTGTCAGCGTCCCAATGCCATTCCCAGTGTTGACTTCTGGATTCAGATCTCATTGCCCTTCACTGACCTCGGAGGGCTGCACAGAAGGAAACAAAAATGCAGCTGAAGTCCCTGTATAGATCAACATTTTTCAAACAATCCCTTTTCAAATGATAGGCTCCCGTTCTGTTTTTACCATCAAAGGTCACAATATCACATATCCCCCATAGACCATACCCTCCACTCCCCCCCCCATTGCTGGCCATCTGCCGTGTATTTACCCAGACACTCCACTTGTCGCAATCACTTTGCAGTTTTTTGACATCCTGCTCACCCACTCACAATCCGATATTGTTTAGTGCCATCAGCAAACTTGGAATTATTGAATTTGATCCACTCAACAAAATATATGATGTGCATTCGGAATAGCTGGAGCCCAAACCCCGATCCTTGCTATATCCTCCAAGCCTTACTTTCAAAAAAACATATTATTTTATTTCTACTCACTGCTTCCAGCCAGCTGTCCCATTCTAAAACCACATTAGTCCCAGTCCCAGAGGATTTGAATTTGCATAATAGTCTTGGGCTTTATCAAAAGTCTTTCTGAAAATGCAATCATATTGCATTGATCGCTTCTCCATAATTATGATAAACGTCACTTTCTCAAACATGATTCCCATCTGATCAATCTCTGTTGACTTTGTCTGTGCTCATTACTTTCAGTTCCAATACTTCCTCTAAAACTGTCTGGTTACTAATTTCATTCTATTCCCTTTTTCTCAACAGACAAATGTTCACTAGTATTATTGGGAAGTTTTCTTTTTTGGTTTGTTTTCTTCTGTGAAGACATAACTAAAGTATTTGCTCCATAGTTCTGCCTTTTGCCTGTCCTCAATTCTCTGGTATCAGACTGTAAGAAAGCTGCACCTTTTTCCACTTAATTTTGCCATTGACATATTTTCAGAAGATATTACAAGTTCAATCTTAAAACCTTTGTTAATATACTCTTCAAAACTCATCAATTCCTGTCTTAAGCTAGTCAATGATTGACTTTCCACAGCCATCCAAACACAAAAGCTCAGACTTTGTCCCATCAGCAATACAGCACGGTCTACATTCGTCCCATTTTCCGACACAAGACCCGTAGCCGTGAATCCTATGGCATTTCAAGTGCACAGACGTGTATTTTCTAATGGTTGTGAAATTATCATGACAACTCCTCTCTCAAGAAGGGCATTCCTGATCACAACACCCTCTGGGTGAAATAATAAACCTCAATTCCCTCCAAATCTCAAACCCTTCACTTTAAAATGTGCTGCATTGTTCTTGGCCCTTTGACTAAAAGGAACAGCTGCTGCCTATCCACCCTGTCCATGCCCCTCGGAATCCTATCCTTCTGAATCACATCTCCCTCAGCCTTCTCTGCTCCAAACTAACCAATCCGACCTTATTCGGCTTCTCTCCATAGCTGATATGCTCCATTCCTGGGATCATCCTGGTGAATCTCCTCTGAGCCCCCTCCACTACAATCAGATCCTTCCCGTAGTATGGTTCACAGAACTACACAGAGTATTCCATCTTGGCCAAACCAAAGTTCCGCATAGCTCTTATAATTTATGCCTTGATGAATGAAGATTATGCTTATGGTCCCTTATGCTTTCTCACAATTGTGCATTAACGTATTTAGTCACATTCAGGGAAGTGTGGAGAAACACCCTCTGAGCTTCCTCGTGTGCTGCCATTCATTGAGTACTCCCTGTCCAGTTCCTTCATCCAGAGTGTATCACATCATGTTTATCAATGTTACATTACATCTGCCATTGCTCTGCTCATCTGACCATTCCATCTGTATCTTCCTATAACATTAGACCTTCCTCCTCACTGCCAACCACCCGGCCAATCTTTGTATCAAACACAAACTTAGTTGGCTCACTCCCACCATCCTCGCCTATAGTCACAGCTGCATCATTTATGAATACCACAAATAATAAGGTTAACGATCACACAATACCAGGTTAAAGTCCAACCGGTTTATTCGGATGCACTAACTTCGAAGCGCTGCTTCTTCATTAGGTGGTTGTGCGCTTTGAAAGCTCGTGCCTCTGAATAATCCTGCTGGACTATAATTTGGTGTTATGTGATTTTTAGGTTTGTTCACACCAGTCCAACACCAGCACCACCGAATCACAGCACTGATCCCTGTGATACACCATTGGCCATCGGTCTCGAGTCACACTAACAGCCTTCAATAACTACCCTCTGTCTGCTCACACTAAGTTGATTTGGATGCAACTTGACAAGGCATTAATGACTCGTACCTGTTCCCTTGTTATTCATTTCTGCTTGACACACTTGCAGAATATCTGGAGATTTTCCTTAATCATACCCTGCTAGCAGGTTTCTATGACCCTGTTATAGGCAGTTCTCACCGAGTGATGCATTTCCTCAAAATTACGGTCTTAAGTGGCCAATCCCTTATCTTGCCATTATTTGCCTTGAATTTGGATTAGGCAGCCAGAGAAGCGTCCTGTTAATTTCTAATTTGTCATATGTTTTTTGAATTTTTAAAATTTCACTGTGACCCACCTCTCATTCTTTGAAACACTCGAGAACATAGGCCGGGTTTCCTCATCAGACAATCTCGCCATCTGTGGGATTAATCTGGAGAACGTCCATTGCAATTTTATTGTGGTCAGTATATTCTTTCTCAGATTGGGTCACCAACACTGTACACAATGGATGCAGGTTTGCTTGCTGAGCTGGCAGGTTCATTTCCGGACGTTTCCTTACCTTACTCGGTAACATCTTCAGTGGACCTCTTGCAAAGCGATGCTGCACATTCCTGCTTTCTTTTAAAGGGTTTCTTTGGATTGTTGATGCCATTTCCTGTGGCGAAGTCACTTTCTGTTCATTTTCTCAGGGGGTGGTAGATGGGGTCTACCAACTAATATCACATCGAGTTAGACATCTGCCAGAAATACATGTGGATTCTCTCTATTGATCCTATTAATTTCTAAATATGCAGTGTTTTTGTTCCTGTTTGTTAGCATTCATGTCCTATTTTTGATTTCCTTATCAGTTTCATGGCCCTAGTTTCTGGATCGTGAATTTCTGAGAGTTCTCGGGTTTCTACAATGACTGAAATTCTTCTTCCTATGATTAATACATTTTCGAATTTGTTATGTTAAACATCATTGTGTCACTTTCCCTTTCTTTGGTGTTGGTACCTGAAATAAAAAGACTTTGCAATATTTCTATAAATTTCGTGGTCCTGACCAGATATATTAAGGTACACTGCAGGAGGACATAGAAGGAATTTCCTGAGCCCTAACTGATATTTTTGCACCATCGCTGGCCAACGGGTGAAGTCACGAAGGACTGGAGGACAGCGAATGCTTTGTCCTTATTCAAGAAGGTCTACAAAGAAAAACGTGGGAGCAATCGACCAGTAAACGTAAAATTTGTTGTAGGTAATTTACTTGAACAGGTTCTGAGAGATCAGATATAAATGCATGTGGAAAGTCAGGGTGTGATTAGGAGCAAGATTAGAGTGGTGCTAGAAAAGCACAGTAGGTCAAGCAGAATCCGAGGAACAGGAAAATCAACGTTTTGGGGAAAAGCCCATCATCAAACTCAGCACAGCTTTGTGCATGGGAGATCATGGCTCACACATTTGTTCGAATTCTTTGATTAAGTGACGAGCAACGTTGAGGAGGGAAGGATGGTGTATGTATGCTTTGTTGGTTCCATTAAGGCCTTCAATAAGTTCCACATGGTACGCTGATCTGGAAGGTTAGATCGAATGAAATTGAGGAGGAGCTGCCAAATTAGATACAAAATTGTCTTGATGGTGGGAAGCAGAGGGTAATAGTGGAAGGATGCTTGTCAGCCTGGAGGCCTGTGATTAATGGAAATCCTCACGGGTTAGTGCTGGGTCCACTATATTTTACATATATCTATGGTTTAGATGAGAATGAACAGACATGATTTGTAAGTTTGATTACAACAGTAAAATAGGCAGCATCATGGAGAGTGAGGAAGGTTATCAGAAATTTCAGAAAATACAGCAGTACCTTGATCACCTGGAGAAGTGGCTGAGAAATGGCAAATGGATTTTAATATAGATCAGTGTAAGTTCTTGCATTTTAGAAAGTCGAGTCAAGGTTCGAGTATCATGTGAATGGATGGGTCCTAAGGAGTGTAGTGGAACAGAGGGACCTTGGGATTCAGGTGCATGGTTCTCTGAAATTTGATTCAGAGGTAGACAGGGCAGTGAAGAAAGCGTGTGGCACACTGGCTTTCATCAGTGTATATCACTGAGTATGTAAATTCGGGAGTTACTGCAATTATACAGGATGGTGGTGAGGCCATACTGGGAGCGTTATGTTCAGCTGTGTTCACTTTGCTATGGGAAGGATGGCATTAAACTGGAAAGAGTGCAAAAGAAATCCCAAGAATGTTGCAAAGCACTCAATGGTCTGAGTTATAGGGAGAGATGTATGAGGCTGAGGGGGAATCTGAGAGAAGTGTATAAGATCATGGGAATGACGGACAGAGTGAATGCACTCAGTTCAGTTCCTTTTTCCAGGGTTAGGCAATCTCGGACAAGAGGGCATCAGTTTAAGGTCAGAGGGGAAACAATAAAAGGGAACCTGAGGACCAACTGCTTTTCACACATGGGTGATACGCATATGGAATGATGTGCCAGCGGAAGAGGTTGAGGAGGGAACATTCGCAACATTTAAAAGGCATTTGTACAAATACACGGGCATGAAAGGATGAGAAAGATACGGGCCATGTCAGGGAAATGGAGTTAGCGTGAATGGACATTTTGGTCAGAATGGACGTGTTTGGGCCGAAGGGCCTGTCTCTGTGTTGCCTGACTCTATGACTCCAACAAACATTACTTGCCTCCCACTGTATGTTATATTGTACTTTCCCAATTCACTGGAGGGAACTTCACCCTTTTGCCTCCAGGCTACCATGATGTTTAACCAGAACGTTCAAGCATTCTATATTCATGCAGACACAGTGTAAACTGCACCTTATTAAAGTCCCTATTCATTCAAAGCTGATTCAGAGCAAGGTTATGAATTCTTCCTTCTGATCACACATCACCAAACCGAAAATAAACTGCTCCATAGTTTGCTTCACAACATACTCTTCAACCCGCCTCACATACACGTACATAATTTATTTTGCACAGCATAAGCAGTCACTTAGTTAATGCAGTTTAGATGCAATTTGAGAACATCCAATAAAACTGCAGTATCCATGATACTTGCATATCTAATTTCCAGAGCATATGATGCTCAGATTTTCTGTAACCGATATATAACACACCAATATTTGCTGCGTCTGCTCTTTGTAAGTTATACATAAATTGATTTTGTGGAATCTGAGGGACAGGTCTGTGTCATTATTAGTGATAGACTTGGACAGGACATTCGGGGAGGCTCACCTCGACGCTGAGATGATCTGAAGATATCTCCATCAATACAGGACAAGCATCAATATCCTCCCCGCTGTCTTAGGATAATGGTCACCGAATTCTCTCTGCTCCGTCACCCTCTCTGTATATCTGTTATAGCACCTACCCCCAGAAAATCCTCATGCTCTATCTCCAAATAAGGCTCAGGCACGACCACTCTCACTATTGAATTCAGCAACTTCCTTCCCAAACTTTTTCTGTCACCTACGCAATACGCCCACACATTAATAATGCTATATGGATTCAAAACTGTCGACTGTCTCATTCCGGGCGACTCACAATTCCTCCCAGATCAACCTCCACCAGCACTAGCAACAAGGCCATCCACTCCTGCCCTCACTCCTTCCGTCCCTTTCTTCTTTTCCAAGAGAAACAGCCTGGAATAGGACAGAAATGGCCACGCCGGGTGGTGGAGTGCCCAATATCTATTCCCTCACCCCCCCTCTACACCCGTCATGTGGGGAGGAACCTAGTACAAGGTGAAGCGGACTGGGATGCCTCGCATGAAATTTCTGAAACATCCATGTCCCACTGACCGAGTAAGGAGCAGTGCTCAGTGAAAGACAATTCTCACTGTAAACACACTGGCATTTCGAACGACAGTCCTTTAACTCCCTCCACCCCCCCGATCAAATACAGTTACCTCACTGCACAGAGATGGAGACACAGAAATACACACAATTATTGGTATCACACCAATATACCAACAAACACAATACATACAAGGGAAAAGGCATACACACACGTAGAAACACACGCAGACATATAGAGTCACACACAAATAGACACAAACATAGATAGAAACACACAGGCTGATACACAGAAAGACAATCGGAGATGCACAAATACACAGATGACAAGCAGATGGACAAACATACGCACACGTAGAGACAGATACAAATTGATAAGTTTTTGTTTTATAACGGAATCAAGGATTCTTGGCGGAAGGCAGGAGAATGAGGTTGAGGAACATATAAGAAATTATTGAATGGCAGATCAGACTCGATGATCCGAATGGCCTCATTCTGCTCCTTTTTTCATGTGGTGCTATGCTAACAGGTATTCTCTTCCTGAGACAGCAGCAGAGGCTGGGTTTGATACATATTTAATTGGAAAGGTTCAGCAGGAATTTGGGACAGGTTTGGACTATGGAATGGTTTATATTTATTCCTAATTATTCTGTCCTTTTATCTGTAAAGAGGTGGTGATTTGATGTTCAGTTCACAAAGTTTTAAAATAACAGGTCCCACAAAGAAATAAGGACGTACCTTTCACTTTAGCATTGTGCTACCTATGGTGTCCTCATCCTCAGGGAGCAGTGAATACTCGTTTATAGAGTCAGAGAGATGCACAGCATGGAAACAGACCTTTCAGTCCAACCCGTCCATGCCGACCAGATATCTCAACCCAACCTAGACCCCCTGCCGGCAACCGGCCCATATACTTCCAAACCCTTCCAATTCGTAACCCCATCCAAAACGCCTCTTAAATGTTGCAACTGTACCAGCCTCCACTACTTCCTCATTCCATACAAGTACACCCTCTGGGTGAAAAACGTTGCTGCTTAGGTCTCTTTTGTATCTTTCCCCTCTCATCCTAAACCTACGCCCTCTAGCTCTGGGCTCCCAGACACCAGGGAAAAGACTTTGCCTATTTACACTATCCATGCCCCTCATAATTTTGTAAACCTCTATAAAGTCACCCCTCAGCCTCTGATGCTCCATTTAAAACAGTCCCAGCCTGTTCAGCCTCTCCCTGCAGCTCAAATCCTCTAACCCTGGTAAAATCTTTGTAAATCTTTTCTGAACTCATTCAAGCTTCACAACATCTTTCCCATAGGAGCGAGAACAGAACTGCACGCATATTCCAACAATGGCCTCAACAATGTCCTGTACAGCAGCAACAGGACCTCCCACCTCTTGTACTCAGTACTCTGACCAATAAAGGAAAGCATACCAAACACCTTCTTCACTATCCAATCTACCTGCGCCTCCATTTTCAAAGAGCTATGAAACTCCACTTCCAAGGTCTCTTTGTTCTCCCTAGGACCTTACCATTAAGTGTATAAGTCTGCGCTTGACTAATCTTTGTTGGACAGGAGAGTCATTGTTTATTGGGAACAGACAGGAGACGGATGGACAGACACACTCGGATCAGCCATGAGCATTCTGAATGGTGCCACCAAATGACCAACTGTTGCCCCTACCCGTGTGTTGTTCCCTCAATCCACCCTCGAGGCTATTACATTGTAGGGGACAGGATCGATACAATGAGACAGGAGGAGACCATTCTGTCACTCTAAGGAATTGCACAGCAATATAGAATGAAGTCATTCAGTTCGTTGAGTACATTACACAGCCCAGCAGGAGGCCATTCAACACGCCTGAACGCCAACCCAGGAGCAGGGAACATTGACTCTCCTGTCCAGCAAAGATCAGTCGCTAACAGGAAATCGAGAGGAGAGACAAATGTTTATTTTCAGGCTGCAAAGCTGTAACTGATGGAGTGCCTCAGAGATCACTGTGGGGTCATCAATGATCAACAATTTGGATCAAAGATCTGAAAGAAGGGGAGGGTATTGCTTGGAGCTCAATTAGCTCGTAAACCAAGATATTTGTTTCATGTGTCATCAAATGAAGGTAGTGAGTCTGCAATGTTTAGGGAAGGTTAGTGAGCAAACCTTCAGCAGAAATAACAGAGGGTAGGTTGTCTATTTTAGCATGAAGAATAAAACAATGGTAAACAATGTAAATGCAGAGAGATTGCAGAACTCTGTGATTCAGGCGGTTTCCATGCTCTTGGGACATGAATCATATGAAGTCAGTCTGCAGATGCAGCAAGTGATTTGGAAGGTAAGCGGAATGATGTTGTTTTTGGCAAAAGGTATCAGATTTAATGGCAGGAATGTTTAACTGCATCGGAACAGGGCATGGCTGAGACCACATTTGATGCACTGTGTGCTGTTTTGATCCCCGAAACTAAAATGAAAGGATTTAATTCTTTTCGAAGATTTTCAAAGAGGTTTCCCTTTACTCATTCCTGGAATGCCGGCCTTTTGTTATGGGGGATTATCAGTTTCGATTTTAGCTGAGAAATAGTATTGAATCATCCATGACTTTCTGAAAAGTGTATCAATTGGATGCATATTATCCCTTGTCAGGAAGACTAAAGCTAGAGAATAAATTTTAAGAAAAAGATGCATTGATATTAACAGACATACTATGAAGACACCTACCAATATTTACAACTTACACAGACACCTGTAAGCATGTCAACAAATTATAAAGTGGGGACTTTTTTGCATTTGAAACGAATGCACTTGCATATAATCTATAATCGGGCTTTCCAGAGAATGTTCCAGAAGAGCACACATGGTCCAGTTTGGTGTTCATTATTGTATGTTTCAACACAGAGAGGGAGAAAAATGTCCCCTGCCTGAGAATCAGCAGCCTATTGATCTCTCTCTCTTAAGTTGTTCCATCCGAGAGCAAAGTGTTAGACCATAAAATCCCTGTGTTATCATTACCACTTGTGAAGGATTTCTGGTGAGAATTCACTGGAATCTCTCCACTGCCTGAAACAAAAGAAATTCAACCAAATTCAACTGTTCCAGAGTGAAACCCCACTACCAGTAGCTTGTGTGAGCAGAATAACTTCAAAGGCAGAATAACGTTTGGGGCACTCTATCATTTTACCATTTGTTATGAGTTCAACTTTCTGTGTCTCACACTTTTCTAGAAAATGACCTACTCTGAGACCTACATCATTGGTCACATCACAAAACTGGTTGCATTTAAGATTGGTGTAACCAGTGGAGGAGTGGGACTGGAAAAGGACGGAGTAACCTTTCAACATTGGTTGAAACACAAATGAGAAATTTTCAAAGGGCTGATCAAGTGGAAATTCCCTTCCCCAAAAGTTTGTGGTGCCTGTATGCTTGCATTTATTCAAAGTTATATTTGGTGACATTTGACAGACAAGTGAATGTCGGAAAATGGCATACAGACAGAAAAATGCTGCTGAGACCACATTCACATCGCCCATGGAGTTTGTGAGTGGTGGAGCGGTGACAAAGTGTCTAATAGCCCACTCCTGCTGCTCAGTCCTATGTCCCTATGTTCTATTCAGCTTCTCACAGCTCCTGATATTAGCAGATGGAGGCCACCTGCTCCAAATACCTGGTCCACCGTAACACAGGATATCATTCAATCCCTCAAGACTGTCACACATGGTTTGGTGTGGGTTGGAAAATGTTATTTGGAAAACTAGGCTGGTTTTGAAAGAAGCCTCTGGTGTCTTTACAGAGCGTGTCCTCTCTGCAACATGTGCTTCATTTGTTGGTCATGTTGGAGACCCAGATTCACTGTGAATACAGCCCCCATACCTCACCCTGAGATGACTCACAAAATACTTTATTCTCTGTGACTGCAACATTCAATAACAGAACGTTCAGGAAAATTACAATTATTAACTTTGTAATTACAGAATATGAGAACATAAGAAGCAAGATTAGGTGACTCGGACGATTAACCCATTGTATACCATCATGGTTGACCTACTGTTAGCAATAACTGGTCTTTAATGTCCAATTCTTCACACCCTTTCACTCTCCAACAGGCCAAAAATTCATGTACCACCTCTTTGAATACTTTCAGTGATGTAACCCTCCTCACTATCTCGCCCAGATACTTCCAGGCATTGATTACCCTCTATGAGAGGAAAACTCTCCTAACACATACACCATCATCTATTGATATGAACAAGAGGTGAACACAGGGGCTCAGGAAAGAGTGAATGGCCTCGCTAACAAGGTAGCATTTGACTGTGGATGGCATCAGGACCACGTACTTAGTTGAGCTGAATGGGAATCAGGTGTACCCTACCCACTGGTTGGGGTCTTTCAGAGCCCAAAGGAAGATGTTTGTGTTCGGTGACCGACAATCCTCTCAGTCCTGGGACATCTCAGCAGGAGATCCTCAGGGTAGCTGCCTCAAAACAAAGACCTTCAGCTGCTTCATCACTGTCTCTCCTTATCATAAGTTCAGAAATGAGGATGGTCACTGACGATCACCCAATGTTCAGGACAATGTGTCACACCTCAGCTCCTGAAACAGTCTGTGTTCATATGCAATAAGAACCGGACAGCTTTCAGGCTTGTGCTGTTAAAGTGTCGGTAACATTCATGTAACAGCAAGGCCAGACACTCTAAATTTCCACAGTTAAATGAAGAGCTCATTCAGCATCTCAGGCACATTAGAAACGGATATGTGGAAGCCATTCAGCCCATATAAGCTACTGAACAAAGAGAGGGATAGCCCATTCAATCCTCCTGCCTGTTCCACAGGAAGAAGGGGATTCTGGTTACCAAATCAAGCTGTTAAACAGGAGCAGGCAGGGCCAAGTCAGACCCATGGGACCTGAAGGAGGCCATTCAGCACCTCAAGACACTTAAACAGGAACAGGAGGGTGCCATTGATGCTCCAACCTGACAAATCAATGGAGCATAGAACACATTCAGAGACGGATCCACGATGTTCTTCATGGCTTCATTACCTGTGGGACACTTGACACTTTGACGTGGTTTGCTGGCAGTGAGGAAGGTAGCCAGATGCTTTGTCTGAAGTCTCAGAGAGGCATCTTCCGCCTCTGAGACACAGACCCATGTTCTCCATGGACATCAGAAACTGGTGGGAATAGTTATCTGTTTTATAATGAAGATATTGTGGCTATTGTCGGGATTGTGGATAACATGACGTTTAATGCAGGATCACACACTAAATGCACTGTATTAATGTGGGGAGAGTTTATTCAATGGCTGACCCTCTGTCTCTCTCAATCAACATGTGGAGTGGGGGTGGGATGAGGAGAACGTCCTCAGAGGCTCCTTACCTATTGAGAATCATTTAACCCGAGTAAATAAAAGCCATGGAATTTATCATCGTATCAGTCCCTGTTTAGAACATCATGAGTGACTGTCCATCTCCCTTAAGGTTCAATACAATCATCTCTTATTCTCTCACAGAGCTTCACTCGCTGCTCATGGTGCCATCATCCCAGGGATTAGTCTGGTGAAACTTGAGAGAAAGTCTATCCACTGTACCCCAAATACTGCCTCAACAACACTCTCAGGGATGATCGCAATAATCATTTTCGCTCACATAGACATCGCCGTTTCTTTCCTGTGCCACAAGAAGCCATTCCTTCTCTATGCACTATGACTGACATGGAATGGATAAGTTCCTTACATCTGTATGTCAGCATCAATAAAGCCAACACCAGAGATGCGTATGGAGATGTGCGTCACTCTCGGGGAGAATTTCAATGAGATTGAATACACCTTAAAGAGGGGATGATCACCTACCTGAATAGAAATGAGCTCTCGGAATACGGGAAACAGGCAGAGGAAGGGAGCTATATTTACTTCTGTTCGTCTCTCACAGGATGTATGCAGCCCTGGTCAGGGCAGCATGTTATGCCGAGCTTGAAGTGAGTGTTTATTTCAGCTGTTCCACAGGACAGTAAAGAGAAAAGCACATTCCTGTGGGATTGTAGTGTTACAACACAGGTTACATTCTCCTGCTTAATGTAAAACCAGCAACAGGGAAAAGATTTATCCACTGCAGTAATCCATGATAATTCTAGAGTCCAAAACTATTTGAAGTAAAAATTAACAACTTTATTTCTTAAAGAATAACAGGGAATAATAGACGAACGAATATTTACAGCTTCTTCGTCTAAGCTATATTTTATCTCTCCGCACCCCCCCCCCACCACTATACTAGCCCGATTAGACTCCTAATTAAGATTTACAAAACAAAACTCCTAATCTCAAAATGAAGAAGCTTTCGGTTCTTCTCCATATTCCTGTCTTCTTTTCTTCTTTGAGATTCTGCTTTTACCAGTTACTAATCAATAAAGGAATCGAGAGGAGAACTATTTTTCAGGCAGTCTATGCATGCTGGTAACTTGGCAGTTCTCCTCTCAACTGTCAATTTCCCGCGGTCTTGTACCCCCCAAACCATTGGAATGTGTCATTGGCTTTTAGGATTATCAATATACTAACTTCAAACTTGATTGGAGGTGAGCACTTTGGGTTATAACTTAAACTGCTTGGCTGAATTTGTTTTTGTCTTGAGAAAAATAAGCTAATCGACCAAATATTACATAAAATCTATTTTTCGGAAGACTTGGTGCTGTCAGGTAGTTATTGCTGGCTTTTAATTCTGTTAAAGGTGCAGAACACCCACATGTTCATCAGAGAAGTCACACTGAAACCTGACTAGGAAAGAATGACACATTGTCTTCGCTTAAGGACTTGGGGCAACCAGATGGGCTTTTATGGCAAATGAAAATAGTTGCTTTTAATTTCCCTCATGAGATATCAACAGACTATTATTCTGTGGCTCTCGAGTATGAGTCTTGAACACCATAAACTGTCGTCCCGTTTGTACAGAGAACAAATTACACATCCTCAAGAGCAATTTTTTAGTAACGGATATATGGTTAGAAGGAACTTGAAACTGTTGCATCTAGATTAAATAAAGGGACAAATTATGGTTTATTCAGAAGTTGCAATGAGACTGAGACGAGACTGGGATATCATGACGGTGGTATTGGACAGGATTGGTGAGTGGGGACGAGATGGAGATGTAAATCTGTGAAGGACAAAATGGATTATGGAGTCTGAGAACAGTCTGGTTCCTTCTTGCATATCAGTGAGTAATTGAGAAATAGTAGTTGATACTGATTAATATAAGGAAAGGAGGTTTTGTTTGTAACTGAAGACATTGTCTTGCACTTTCCAAATTTTGGATATCATGAGCAGAAATTCAGTTCAACCCAGTTTAGTAGAGAAATATAATGACTTACCAGGAACACCAACTATAGCGAGGATGGGATAGTAACCACCTTGAATAATCCAAAGGAGAACCTCGATCCGTGATGCTAATGATATCCAAGGCCGAGAAAGATAGTAAAGACCCGAGGATAAACTCCTATCTGTTATTGTAATATTCCAGTCTATTATTCTCAGATTCTGATAGATTGTTGAACCATTCCAGTCTAATGATCTCAGATTCTGATCCATTGTTGTACCATTCCAGTTTACTGATTTTAGATTCTGATTCACTATTAGAACATTCCAATCGAAGGTCCTCACATTCTGAACCATTATTGTAACGTTCCAGATTAATGTTCTCAGATTCTGATGTCTGCTCCCCCTCTCTCTCGAGCTGATGATCCCAGTTAGTGCTGTCAGTGATGCTCCTATTCATATTTTGGGATAACACACTGAAAAGAGCCCATTTATCATTCAACGATGGAAACTCTCCACTGGGATAATTAGGATCCACGGAGATTGACATTAATCACAGTCACTGAACAAATAGCTCCAGTTAACCCCTTTCAATTTCACATTGATTTTAATAAAATTCAAAAGAACGTTTAAAATTTATACATTTGGCATGAGATATGTGGGAGTGACTGAGGGACAGAATATTGGAGATGGTAGATTGAATGCGTGCAATCATTCAATCTGCCTTGGATATGGAATAATGACAAAGGATTGTCAGAAGATAAACAAGTTTCTACATTTATAAATGGAAATATACAATCTGCATCTACTGATCAGTGATTATAATGTCAGTAAAATATGCAGAGAACTTTTCTAGTCCAGAATCTGACAGGAAAATGTCCCTACGATAACATGAGTGATAACGGACAACTGACATGGACATGTTAACAGAGAATATGACGTGACACACAATTCAGATGGTTATTCGAGAATCAGAGAGGGCAGGTGAGGGTCATGCTGTTAATGTTATCGATGTCAATCAACTGTGATTAAGTACCATTGGATTTCAATTGCAGTGTGATAATGATATTGGGGACATGGCTGCTGAGACTGGAGTGAGGAAACATGATATTTCCCACTCATCAGTAGTGAAACGTTACTCTTTGTAAATCATTTGAAGATCAAATTTCAGGATAACGCTCCAATGAGGAATGAGGAGAGCCAATATTAACCATACGACCATAAGACATTGGAGCAGAAATTTGGCCATTAGGCCCATTGAGCCTACTCCACCATTCAATGATGGCTGTTAAGCTTCTCAACCGCATTCTCCCACTTTCTACCTGTAACCCTTGATCCCCTTTACAGTCAAGAACCTATCTGTCTCAGTCTTAAATGTACTCAATGATATAGACTCGACAGCCCTCTGTGGTAGTGAATTCCATCGATTCACCGCTCTCTGGCTGGAGATGTTTCTCTTTATCTCTGTTTGGAAAGGTCTTCTCTTTATTCTATCTCTTCTGGTACTAGTCTCTCCTGCCATTGGATACATCTTCCCAAAATCCACTCTGTCCCAGGAGATGTAGCATTCTGTAAGTTTCAATTAGACGTCCTAGCATCTTTCTGAACTCTATCAAATACAGACCCAGAGACCTGAAAGATTCTTCATATGTCAAGTTTTTCATTCCTGGCACCATTCTCGTGAATCTCGTCTGAAAACGGTCCAAGACCAGTACATCCTTCCTGAGATATGAGACCCAAAGCTGCGCGCAATAATCCAAATGTAGCCTGACCAAAGCCTTGTAGAGCCTTAGAAGTACATCCCTGCTTTTATATTTAAGCCTTCTTGAAATAAATGCCCTCATTGCATTTGCCTTCTTAACTACTGACAACCTGCAACGTTACCTTTCAAGACTCCTGGACTAGAACGCCCGAGTCTTTTTGCACTTCAGATTTCTGAATTTGCTTGCTATTTACAAAATAGTCTATGCCTCTATTCATCCTGGTAAAATGCTTTTCCACACTTTTCCACATTGTACTCCATCTGCCACTTCTTTGATCACTTTCCAAACCTGTAAAAATCCTTCAGCACTGAAAGTTAGGACCGCAGATCCTGGAGATCAGAGTCAAAACGTGTGGTCATAGAAAAGTACAGCCTGGCAGGAAGCATCCGAGGAGCAGGAGATTCGACGTTTCAGGCATAAAGCCTTCATCAGGAATGTGGAGTGGGCGGAAGGTGCCAGAGAGATAAATGAGAGGGGCTGGTGCTGGGAGGAAGGTAGCTTGGAAGGTGACAGCTAGATGAAGGTGGGTGGTGATAGTGATAGGTCAGAGTGGAAGGTGGATTGGATAGATGGGAAGGAAGATGGACAGCTAGAACAGTTCAATAGGGTGGTTCTGAGTTGGAGAGTTTGATCTGGGATAAGGTGGAGGGAGGGGAGATGAGGAAACTGGTAAGATTGTCCTTGATACCGTGTGTTTGAAGGGTCCAAAGGCAGAAGAAGATGCGTTCTTCCTTCAGACGTCAGGTGGCTAGAATTTGACAGTGGATGAGGCCACAAACCTGCAAAGCCTTGGAGGAGTCGGAGGGGGAGTTGAAATATTCAGCCACAGGGCAGTGGGGTTGTTGGGTGTGTGTGTCCGAGAGTGTTCCCTGAACCGTTCTGCAAGTTGATGTCCTGTCTCGCCAATGTAGTGGAGGCCAGGAGCAATGGACAGACTAGAAGAGGTGTTTGGATGCACAGGATGTTATCTACCTGATGTGGAAGAATCCTTTGGGGTCTTGGGTGGAGGTGAGGAGGGAGGTGTTTGCACACGTTTCATACCTGTTGTAGTGGCAAGGGAAATTGCCGGGAGTGGAAGGTGGCTTGTTGGGGTTGCGTGGAACTGATGAGGAAGCTGTGAGGGAATGGTCCCAGCAGTATGATGATAGGTGTAGGGAGGGAAGTATATCTCTGGTGGTGGGGTCTTACTGTTGGTGGCAGAAATGGCGGAGGATGATGCGTTGTATCCTGAGGTTGGAGGGATGGAAGGCATGCACCAGAGAGGTTCTAACTTGTTGTAGTTGGAAGGGTGAAGCTCAAGGCCGGAGTTTTGGGCAGTTGAGGAGATGTGCCAGAGCACCCTCCTGCAGCAAAACCACCTCTTCAATGCTACCTGTCCCTCTATCTATCTTTGCACAGTTTGAAAGCTTGGCCAGAATGTCCTCAGTTCCTTCATATCGATAATGAATGCACAAAGTGAAAAGTTGTGGTCCCAAAACTCAGTCTTGTGGAACACCACTAGTCACTGGCTGCCATCCTGAGAAAGGCACTTTAATCCACACTCTCTGCTTTCTGTCAGACAGCCAAACGTCAACTTCCACCTCGCCTCTATCACCATGGACCCATATCTTTCTCAATAGTCTCATGCATGGCACCTTGTCAAAGGATTCTTGATGTGCAGATGGATAACATCTATTGGTTCTCCTTGATCAAATCTGCACATTACTCCCTCAATGTATTCTAGCAGGTGTGTCAGGCATGACTTCCCCTTGATGAAACCATGCTGACTCTGTCATATTTTACCAAAGACCTCCAAGAATTCAGAAATCCCATTCTTCACGATGAATTCCATGATGTTACCCACAACCAAGTCTGCGAATCAGTCTGCAGTTTTCCATCTTCTGCCTAACTCCCTTATTAAACCGGGTGTCATGTTTGCAATTATACAGCCACTTGGCCCTTTCCTGATTTTAGTCAATCCTGAAAGATTACCACTTTCGCTTTCACTAACTCTTCAGCGATCTCCCTTACAAGGCTGGGGTGTAGTCCATCTGGTCCAGGTGAGTTATCCACATTCAGGCCATTCCATTTTCTAACATGTTCTTCTTGGTGATGGCCACTGTATTTAGGACTGCCCTCTCACTCTTTTCAATTCTTGGGAAATTACTCGTGTATGCCACCGTGAAGACTGATGCAAAATTCCTCAGCCATTTCTTTGCTTCCCACTACTGTCTTTCCAGCATCATTTCCCAGTGGTCCATATTCACATTTACGTCTCTTTTGCACTTTATCTATCTAAATAATCTCTTACAGTTTCCTTTATATTACTGGTTAGCTTACCCCCATACTTAATGTTCTCCCTCCTTATTTATTTTTTCTTGCCTTCTGTTGGCCTCAATTCTCCAGTTCCACACTGCCCTTCACTCTGCTTACTCTTTTGTTTATATGCAATCCCTGACTTCCCTTGTCAGCCCTGGTTACCTCATCCTCCCTGTACCATACCTCTATTACTCAGCACACATCTCTGCAGTGTCTTTTAAATTATCATGGAATCTCCAGCCATTGCTGTTACCCTGTCTTTCCGGCTAGACGCCTGTCCCGGTCAATTCTACCCAGCTTCTCCCTTATGCCTCTCCAGTTGTCTTTATTCAGCTGAAATACTCTTAACTCTGATTCTATCTTCTCTCTCAAATTTCAGAATAAATTCAACCATGTTCTGATCACTGCTTCTGAAGTTATCCTTCACCTTAAGCTCCCTTGTCTAGCCTGCGTCATTAAATCCAGTGTCATCTGTTCCCGAGTGGGCTCCACCACATGATGCTCCAAAAAGCCATCCCGTAGATATTCCTCAAATTCCTTTTCTTGCGATTCACTACCAACCTGGTTTCCCATTTCACTTGCATATTGAAATCCCCCTATGATCACTGTAACGTTGCCTTTCCTCCAGATCTTTTCCATCTCCTGGTGTATCTTGTGCCCCAGCTCCTGACGACTCTTTGGAGGCCTGTGCAAGTCTCCAACTGTGGTTGTCTTACCTTTGTGGTTCCTCAATTCTCCCATGCAGATTCTACACCATCTGACCTTACTTCCTTTCTTATTGTTGATTAAATTTCATTTCTTATTAATAATGTAAATCCACTGTCTCGATCTTTTCGATACGATATATGTCCTTGAATATCCTTATCCCCTTTCAGCCACTTCTCTGTGATGCCCATTACGTCATACCTACCAATTTCAATCTATGCCACAAGCTCATTTACCCTATTCCTTATACTGCTCGCATTCAGATTTAACCCTTCAATCTTGTGTTAACGTTTCCTCTTCTATTGCCATTTGTTTGTTCAGTGTGATTGAAGTTTGATTGCTTACACTTTCCATACACTCTGTTCTATTTGCGTCTATGCTGAAGATTTTAATAACCTCTCTTGAGCTCTGTGCTCTTACCTCCTCTTTTCTCATTAAACCCTATAACGAAACCCCTACCCCGCGCGCACACACACACACACTCCTAATCAGTTTAAAGCTCTGTCTACATCCTTGGTTAGGATTCACTTGGACTCTGGTCCCAGCACGGTTCAGACGAAGACTGTCCAATCAGAACAAGTTATTTCTTCCTCAGTAATAAAATGTGTTTAAAGTTTGTGAGAAGACTTGTAGCTCGGATGCTCGTTGTTGTGGTTCTGTTCGCCGAGCTGGGAATTTGTGTTGCAGACGTTTCGACCCCTGTCTAGGTGACATCCTCAGTGCTTGGGAGCCTCCTGTGAAGAGCTTCTGTGATGTTTCCTTCAGCATTTATAGTGGTTTGAATCTGTCGCTTCCAGTTGTCAGTTCCAGCTGTCCGTTGCAGTGGTCGGTATATTGGGTCCAGGTCGATGTGCTTATTGCTTGAATCTGTGGATGAGTGCCATGCCTCTTGGAATTCCCTGGCTGCTCTCTGTTTGGTTTGTCCTATAATAGTAGTGTTGTCCCAGTCGAATTCATGTTGCTTGTCATCTGCGTGTGTGGCTACTCAGGATAGCTGGTCGTGTCGTTTCATGGCTAGATGGTGTTCATGGATGCGGATCGTTAGCTGTCTTCCTCTTTGTCCTATGTAGTGTTTTGTGCAGTCCTTGCATGGGGTTTTGAACACTACATTGGTTTTGCTCATGCTGGGTATCGGGTCCTTCATTCTGGTGAATTGTTGTCTGAGAGTGGCTGTTGGTTTGTGTGCTGTTATGAGTCCTAGTGTTCGCAGTAGTCTGGCTGTCAGTTCAGAAATTTTTTTTTATGTATGGTAGTGTGGCTAGTCCTTTGGGTCGTGGCATGTCCTCGTTCCATTGTCTTTCCCTTAGACATCTGTTGATGAAATTGCGGGGGCATCCGTTTTTGGCGAATACATTGTACAGGTGTTCATCTTCCTCTTTTTGCAGTTCTGGTTTACTGCAGTGTGTTGTGGCCCTTTTGAATAGTGTCTTGATGCAACTTCTTTTGTGTGTGTTGGGGTGGTTGCTTTCGTAGTTCAGGATTTGGTCTGTGTGTGTGGCTTTCCTGTAAACCTTTGTGGTGAATTCTCCGTTCAGTGTTCTTTGTATCGTCACGTCGAGGAATGGGAGTTGGTTGTCCTTTTCTTACTCTCTCGTGAATCGGTTTCCTGTGAGTGTGGCGTTGATGATCCTGTGCAATTTCAACAACAGATGCCTAAGGGAAAGACAACGGAACGAGGACATTCCGCAACCCAAAGGATTAGCCACACTACCATACATAAAAAAAAATTCTGAACTGACAGCCAGACTACTGCGACCACTAGGACTCAAAACAGCACACAAACCAACAGCCACTCTCAGATAACTCACCAGGACGAAGGACCCGATACCCAGCATGAGCAAAACCAATGTAGTGTACAAAATCCCATGCAAGGACTGCACAAAACACTACATAAGACAAACAGGAAGACAGCTAACGATCCGCATCCATGAACACCAACTCGCCACGAAACGACACGACCAGCTATCCTTCGTGGCCACACACGCAGATGACAAGCATCATGAATTCAACTGGGAGAACACTACTATTATTGGACAAGCCAAACAGAGAACAGCCAGGGAATTCCTAGAGGTATGGCACTCATCCACAGATTCAAACAATAAGCACATCGACCTGGACCCAATATACCGACCACTGCAGCGGACAGCTGGAACTGACAACCGGAAGCGGCAGATTCAAACCACTATAAATGCCGGAGGAAAAATCACAGAAGCTCTTCACAGGAGGCTCCCAAGCACTGAGGATATCACCTAGTCAGGGGACAAAACGTCTGCAACACAAATTCCCAGCTCGGCGAACAGAACCACAACAATAAAATGTGTTTATTCAACACAAAATACTGGGACAAAAAACAAGCGTTTCAGCACATACCAAAACATGAAAAATACAAAGAGACAAGTCTGTTAAAATTCACTTACGATGTGGAGCTATATGAATTGAAATGTGAATTACAAAACCACGGACGAGGTATTCAAGCTTTATTGGTCATTATTTGACCCACAGCTGAGGTACTGATTTCCCCCCAGTCAGTGATCCACCTCACTGAGACTCTCTCGCACTGTCTCACACATTGTCTAGAGTGACTACAAGTTCCTGTTGGCCCAGAATTTTTAAATTAATTCACCTTCTCCCTGGAACCAATCTATTGCTTTTTTGGAAGTTGTTCAGCAGTCAGCAACCCGCCTCTGTGAAATTATTGGCGATAAATGATCTGGGATGACAGCATAGTGCTCACAGAGTACGGCACCAGACAAAGGGCTTGCAGTCTGTGGGAATTTCTAAATAAAATTTCTGCATGTTTGTCCTCATGCTGTCTTCTGATCTAACTTCACACTCGTCTGACACCCCTTGATCTCACTCACTCTGTCACTCCATTTTCCCTCCATTCCTTTTATCTCTCTTCACTTCCTTTTTCTCTGTTAATTTTTCTCTCTCTCACGCACACACATACACACAGTTCTCTCTGTTTTCAAATTGTGATGTTGGAGAGCTCATCGTTGTACAATTGGCTAAACGGCTTCGTTCAGTGCTCTATTAATTGTGAAGCTCTCTGAACCACTATGAAGACTTCAGCACAATAAAGACATCAGGTGCCTGGAGAGACAAGCTGGTCCTGCGAAGGGCACAGTGCAGAATCATCCTTTATCTCTTCCTGTTGCCTGTTATGCAGTGGCCTTGAAATATCTGTTCAAACAAAATAGATTAAAATTCGTGCAGGCTGGAGGACGATCACCAGATGATTATGCTGTCAGGATTCAACAAGCAGTTCCCACATACAAAATGTGGATTTGCCTGATAGCAGCTCCTCCCAATTGACACGGCCTAGCTCTGCCTGATGCTCACGTAATTTGCCTTCCGCCAATTCAGTAGCTTCACACAAGGTCCTGACTTATCCATGTTCGTAACTATCTTAAATCTGAAGGAGCTGTGACCACTGTTTCTAAAATTATGTCCCACTGAAAGGCCAGTCACCTGGCCAGGATCATTAGCCAATACGAGATCCAGTATGGCTCTTCCTCTCGTTGGACAATCCACATACTGTTGCATTTAATAAATTCTGCCCCGTCTAAGCCTCTTGCTCCAAGGGACTCCTAGTTATTACTGGAGATCTTAAAGTCACTCACTATGACCACTCTTTTTTTAATACACTTTTCCTTAATCGACGTAAATATCTGTTCCTCAATCCCTCCGTGGCTGTTGGGGGGGCGGTTTATAGTAACGCAGTGCTTGCAGCCATCTTATTTTTGAGCTTTAACCATATTGCTGCAGTGGATAATCCCTCCTGTATGTCCTCTTCAAGTACAGATGTAGCATTCTCCCGATTATTAAAACACCTCGTCCACCTCTTTTACCTTTCTCTCCATCTCGCATAAAACAATGAAACCCTGGAATGTTAAATGGCCTGTCCTTTCCCTCTCTCAACCAAGTCTCTGTAAAGCTGCAACATCATAGTCCCATGCACGGATTCAGGCTGTCAGTTCATAAATACACTTCAGCCCAACTCCATCAGATCCTGACCTGATATTTGGTTTGAGTTTCCCTGATGTAAATTCTCCTCGTCTATTCTCTGGTAATAGGAGATTAGAAAAGACTGTCAGTAAAGCAGAAAATATTGCAAACAGACAATTTCTGTTTCCTCCATTGTCCCTTCCATATGTACATTTCATCACACACTGTCCAATTCCAATAAACTGCTGGATAATTATTATGCTTCAAACAACAGTGTCCAGCCTCTCAATGCACATGCTTCAACTCTCTCTGGACCCATTGGATTGACAGTTTTCTGATCCCTCTCTCAACCAAATCTCTGTAATAGTTATATCATAGTTATATGTACTCATTCAAACTCCAAACTCCAAGCTCATCTGTCTTGCCTGTCATACTGCTCACATTAAAATCAGCACACTTCCGACTGCCAGTCCCATTGTGTTCACTCCCCTCTGCCAGTTTGTTGTTGGTCTTCGCTGTTCTGGGATTAGTCTCCAACTACTCTTCAGTCATGTGCTTGTGGACGTACTGCTCTGGCTCCCCCCTACCCCCCCCACCCCACCACCACTCTAGTTTAAACCCTCCTGAGTGACAATAACAAACCTGCCTGCCAGGAGATTGCTGCCAGTTCACGTCCATCCCGTCCTTCTTCTGTATTTCATACTGACCCAGGAGTCCCAATGACCCACATATCGGAGATTGCTGCCAGTTCAGATGCATCCAGTCCTTCTTGTGTATATCCTACCGATCCGGGAATCCCAATGATCCACATACTGCCTACCCTACCAGCTCTTTGGCCATGTTTTTAACTATACTGCCTTCCTATTCCTAACTTCACTGGCACGTGGCATAATCTAGTCTCTTCAACATTCAAAAATCCTTTCAGCATAACTCCGGCACGATCTTTACTTTGAAATGGATAGACTTGACAATAAAAACTTAGTGTGATCTCAATAACTATGAAAGTGGAGCCCAACGAATCAGTCGCAATGACCATAGGATCTGATATCTATCACCTTCACCAAACCTGTGTGACAAGGTATACATATGGAGTATATATTTGTAGATGGACGTGGATAAACAGAAATTAGTCCAAAAGTCCTGAAAATGTCACAACAGATGGCTGTCATTCAGCCTGTTTACTCTGCTTTGCTGTTCAATTGGACTTTAGCTATTCTGTTCCTTTTAATGGCTGGGGCTTTACCCCGGATCCCTAGCGTGTCAGAAAGTGCCCAGTGTCTTTGTGCACTCCTTGCGTAGGGGGCATCCAGTGCCAGGCGATGGGGTGTGGGGAACCCCGGGATGGCTCGGTGAAAGGCTGCATGTAATAACGGATGGCCTCAGGGCTCGAGAGAGACGGAGAAGATAATCAGAGACATGCACTCACATCAGTAGCTGGGCAAGATTCCCATGTACTCGGGGAGCCCGAGCACCAGTGCCACTTTTACAATAAACCCGTCATATTAGCAGCAATTCTCCATCAAATACAAGTAAATATACTGCAGATGGCAGAAACCTGAAACAAACATAGAAACATACTGTGAAGAGAGAAACGAGTTAATTCTCCCAATGCAGACACAGGGAGATTGTAAAAAACTCCACAAAAACAGGGTCCAGAGATTGGAATTATTCTTATTTGAATGAAAATCGTCTTATCAGTGATAGGCAACATGGTTTTGTGCAGAGAAGATCATGTCTTACCAAATCAATAGATTTCTTTGAGGAAGTGACAAAGTTGATTGATGAAGGAGGCACTGTAGATGTCATGTACGTGGACTTCAGGAAGGCGTTTGGTATGTTTCCCCATGGTCGGGGCATGTCGAAAGTGAAGTCACATGATGCACGAGCTGGTGGATAAAGAACTGGCTGGGCAACAGGAGGCAGAGAGTAGTAAAGGGAGGGAGTTTCTCAAAATGGAGAACTGTGACCAGTGGTTTATTTTAAGATGTTTCTGGAAAGAAACATGAATGGGCTGGGAACAAAGCGATACAGATCCTTAGAAATTAGGCGACAGGTTTAGATAGAGGATTTGGATCGGCGCAGGCTCGGACCACCGAATGGCCTGTTTCTGTACTGGAATGTTCTTTGTTATAAGATTAGCAATGACCCATCAGACCCCAGTAATGGTCTCCTCCAACCTCTTCCCTAAGACTAAAAGGTACAAAAGCTTGAAAACACTGAGCAGCTGGTTCAGGAACAGCTTCTTCCTGACTGTTATTAGACTGATGAGTGGACTCCCTAATCTCAGATAATGCTGATCTTGTTCCTGCTGATCTCGACTCGCACACGCCCTGTGCATCGTAACCTGCATGGCTCTCAAACATATTTTATAGCCATTGTTCTGTACATCATGGTTTACTATGCTTTGTCTGCATTTCTTGGTAAAGGTCAAAGTAAATCCTCACCTCCCTTCCCCAGTTACAACAGTGCTCACTCCCAGCTGTCTCTGGTCCTCAGCCCCAGAACCTCCCATTCACCACCCCCAGCACACTGTGACCCCATCTCCACTCCCTGTGTGCTTTATATCTGACTATTTCTCTCACACTGTCTGTTTCCTTGTATTTTCCTTTTATCTGTCTTCTGTTTCTTTCCCATAACTTACTATCTCCCCTTCTCCCTGTTCTTGTGAATGATTGTTTCTTATTTTGTTTCCTTTCTCTGTTCTACTGACTGTCCTTCTGTTTGCCTTGCTGTGTTCTCTCTCTCCTTCTACGTGTCCATCTCTTTCTCTCTCGTTGTGATGGTGATGGCTTCTCTATTCTTTTGAAGTATGTGATGGCTCTTTGGTTGGATGTTGGCAATCCAATAAATTCAATTATGTTTTGGTATCTTAAACATAATTTAAATTTATTGGTTAAATTTCAATTGTTGTCAAAACAGCAACCAGAATGTAGATATCCATTTAACAACCAATTGTTACATCTAAATATTTTGGAACTGCCTTCTCCCAGTGCTCTGCATACTGGCAACTGAAAGCATTCTATTCACGTGCATAATAGTGTGACGGTAACTGCTCTTCCCAGGACCATAAGAAACTACAGACGGTTTTGTGCACAGCCCAGACTATCATGGAGGACAACCTTCCACCCATTTATACTTCTCATTGTCAGCGAAAGTCTAGCAACATCAAATATCTCTCCCAAACTGGTAATGATCTCCTACAACCTCTTCCAAAAGGGAGGAGATACAGAGACTTGAAAACATGGACCAGTATGCTCAGGAACACCTTCTTCCCCACCCTAATTAGACTGGCGAATTGACATCTCTAACTTTTCAAATAATATTAATCTTGCTAAATTCGATCTTGAATCGCACTGCTCCTGTGCAGCTGTCACCTTGTATGCCTCACTCTGTCTAAGTGCCCTGTGAGGCTCAAGGTCTTCTCAAGGGCAATCAAAAAAAGTGAACTAATGCTGGCACAGACAGCGATACCTATATCCCATTAATAAATATAAGAACATGACAATACTCAGGGAACACAGACAGGTGGGATCAAATCGCTTTAAACATGATCTTAGATAGATAGAGATTTCCCTTGGTATCTGAAAGTAGAGTGTTCCTACAAAACCTTTCGCAAGCTGATATGGTGTAAAGTGTGGTATCATTAATTTATGTGGGGAAAATTTACTTTTCTTGTTAAAAGTGAAAATCCTCTTCGGATTTCTTTTGATTAGTGAAAACAGGACGTAATGGAGGTTTTTCGGAAAGGGAAATGGCAAAAAGCGAATTTTTTAAAAGTGGGGGATACGTGTAGCAGCATGGGCGTGATATTCAGCAAGATGTGAAAAGTTAAAAATAAATGAGGTGATTCTCACATTTTATTTCCATCCCAGCTGATCATCATTCCCTTTGTTTGCTCTTTGTCTTCTATCTCTCTCTTTCTCTATCGATTCAACTCACTCCTCCTGCCCTTCAAAGCAGACTTCCCTGTCACCAGCATTGTTCACACTATTTTCCAGCTGCTTTCAGTTCAGAAAAGCTTCCCAGCACTTCTGATCTTTTCCTTGCATTATTTATGCAATTTCAGATCTCCAGCATCTTTCAAATTTGTTTAACCTTCAAATTTGTTATTCCATGGGAAGTCGGCATCTCTGCCCAGGGCAGCATTTGTTAATCATCACTAATTTCCTGACTCTGACGACATTCCACTAGCCAATAGAAAGTCAAGCACATTGATATGGGTCTGAAGTCACACTTAACCCAGAGCGGGTAGTAACATTAGATTTCTTTACCGAAGGTCATCAGTGAAACAGGAAAATGCTCAGACAAAATGTGGTTTTATAGTTGTTTTTCGTGAAATTCACTTTTATTCCAATTCTTATCATTTTTATTTAAGTTCTGCCATCAGCTGTGGTAGGACTTGAAACAAATCGCTTGAAACAATGTCTTTCGTTTAATAAGCTTTGCTCCTGAATTATGTCCAGCGACATTCCTACTCTGATACATTGTCCTAATCATGAAGGAACGTCCGAGACAAGAACAATTTTGTGATTAAAATACTTGTAACTGGAAAAGTGGCCAGAAGAGAGCTTGAAACATAAAGTCTGAATTTTACCAACGAGCAGACAATGGTTTGTTCAGCCACAGCACTGACGCAGAGATGGAGACTGGGGATATTATGAGCTGGTAGTGGACAGCGTTCGTGACAGAGAGAACAAGATACATAAATCAGTTCAGGGCAAAAAGAGATCTCGAGGTTGTGCACAGTTTTGTTCTCAGATGTAAGGGAGTGGTCTGTAATTCAGATGAATGGAAACTGCAATTGAAATTGAAGATAAAAGTTTCTTTCATTGGCAAATACAGATAACAGAAATTGCAATGAAGTTCAAAATAGTCTCAGGGATTAATGAATGGACAGATTTAGAGAACTCCAACAATAGCGAGAATAGGTTATGATTTGGAGATGCCGGTTTTGGACCGGGGTGTACAAAGTTAAAAATCACACAACAGCAGGTTATAGTCCAACAGGTTTAATTGGAAGCACACTAGATTTCGGAGCGTCGCCCCTCCACCATAGGTTAGTAACACACTCTCCACCCCGCACAATCAGCACCACTAATATCCGATAAGGTAGACATTTCCAACAAAGGAAAATGTTGAAAAGACACAAGGAAAGCCTCCTCTCCATTGGTATAATTATCCAGTCCATTATTCGCAGATTCAGACCTGTCCTCTCCACGTCTGTGCAGCTGCTGATCTCTGTTACTGTTGGAGCTGATGCATCGGCTCCAAGGCTGGGACAGCGCACTGAGTGAAGCCCCTCACCAATAGGGCACAGTGACAATGCATGGAGACTGACATCAATTGCGGTAACTGAGCAAACAGCTCTAGCTTTCAATACAGCACATTCAGTTCACAATATATCCGGACTGGACTGGACTTGATGCTGACATTGCTCGCTATTGGTCACATCTCCCATCAATTCCTCGAGTGAAGTCAGTTGTGAGGGAGAATGATGGAAGTTCTCTGATCGCAGGCTAGATGACTCTGCTCTGTTGTACGTTTGCAACGCTGTCACCATCTTACCCGGAATCTCTGCCCCTCCACAAAATCAAGAAACACAGTCAGGATGTTGGTACTGTGCTGATCTCTCCTTCACGGGAACAAACCCCAGCCAACAGACTGTCACTGGGCACAGTCGCCCTGAACATAGACAGGAAGGGTGGACTTCTCTGAATGGTCCTCTCACTGCGCTAATAAAGAAACGTTGTACCTTCCGTATAGAATATGCTTCAGTAATTAATTTATACAAATTGACAAACATCTTAATGCAGTTTTATTTGCTGTAAAGCAATAATTTTTCACCTTTTTCCCCCTCAGCCCAAAACCAAAAGTGAACTTATTCATTAAGACTTATGAATTAATGAGTCAGATTTACCTAGTCGATCGGGCGGAATGGGGATATTGGCTGAGTAGACTGCATGGGGAGTACAATGATATTCCCCAGTCATCATCACTCTTAACGTCAGATAGAATTAAATGTAGTTCACACCAAGGAACGAGCCAACGCTTGGGATATGTAATGCTCAATGACAATGTGAACTGAACCGGATAATTTTAAATGTGATAAAGTGAACTATATTTTATATACACACCATTTAATCATTGGGAAAACAGATTGAGCAGTGTCACCGCATCTGAAGCATTAACTTTGATGTCTCTTCACAGATACAGCCAGACCTGCTGAGCTTTCCCTCCAACGTCTGTTTTTGTTTGAGATTGATCATGTTGTTCATATCTGGCAGGATGCTCACAATTAAAAGCAGATGCTAATAACAAAATGTACTGGGGCATGGTGACAATACAAGAGAATGACAGTAGAAATATCGCTCATTCCAAACTGGAAGAGACAATGAGCTGAGTTTTCACCACCTTTGCTGTAATAATTCTATGTTATGCATTGAAAGCTTTTGGAGATTGGGGAGACAAGCTTGTTCAATGAAGGACACAGAGTGCTCCATCATCAAAAATCTATCGCTATTATTTCATGAAGTTCAGCTGCCTCTAAAATGTATTTTCAAACAAAATAGATTTCCTGAGATTTACAAGATGTTCAGATTTTCTTTTTACTTTCGATCTTAAAGAAGAAACAGATTTCGGCTGTAATTCGGGTATCGCAGACACACCAACAGTAATAGAAACATGAAAGTACCACATTGTCCAAATATTACCAAGGTCAACATGTAGACCTGTCAAGAAACATGCAATATAGTGATAATGGAAACATGAAATGCAAACAGAAAATGCTGGATAAACAAAAAAGCTGAGGATGTGTCTGCAGAGAGCAGCACAATTAACATATGTAATATGATGTGACACTGTTCTGAAAAGTTCTATTAGAATCAAAGGTTAATTTTTTTGCATCTCTGTTCAGATGTTGCCAGATTTACTGAGTTTCGCTCCAGCTCTTTTGATTTCTTTCTTCTTTCTGAACTGTGACAAAGTGTCTGATCTGAATGATAGCAGCAAAGCTGTTATCTTCGTTGAATCTCGAGTAATTTGTTATTGATTTTAAATGCGAAATTACAAAGTTCCTATGTTTGACAGGGCTCTAAATATCGATGACGTATTGCATTGTGAGACCTTGCGATGAAAATGTTGAAACAAAACAGAAGTTGCTGTAAACGCTCAGCAGGTCTGGCATCATCTGTGCAAAGAAATCAGAGTTAACGTTTCAGGTCCAGTGCCCCATCCTCAGAACTGATAGTAACACGGAAAATGTTGGTGTATATGCAGAAGAGACTGGATAGCTCTTAATGGAGACTGTTAGTAGCTAACAATAGGGTGTGAGTAATGGAAGGCTATGTGACAACTCGGCCTGGTGTATGGATAGGGGGATAGGACATTGGGGATTTCAGGCCCGAAAATTATTGAACTTGATTTTGAATCTAAAGGACTGCAGAGTCCGCACATGGAAAATGAGGTGTAGTTCTTTCAGCTTGCGTTGAATTTGCCTGGAACACTGCAGCAAGCCTGACACAGAGATATTGGTCAAGGAACAGGATGGGCTGTTAAACTGGCAGGCAACTGAAAGCTCAGAGTCATCTGCAGCGGTCCAACTTGGATGTTCTGTGAAGCGGTCACCCAGTCTACCCTTCATTTCCCCAATGTAGAGGACACCACATTGTGAGCAGTGCATGTAGTAGATCGGATTGTGGGAATTGTTGATAAGGTGCTGCTTCACCTGGAAGGTAAAGTTGGGCCCTTTGATACTGATGAGGAGGGAGGTAAATGGGAATGTGTCACACCTCCGGCAGGGGAAAGTGAAGTGGACCTGTGGTGGGAGTGAATAAAGAGTAGACCGGTGTATCCTGGAGGGAAAAATCCCTCTAGACGGGAGAGGTGAATATGTGCAGGTGGGGACATCTCGCTGGAGGTGGGGGAAATGTGGGCTGATGATCCTCTGCATGTGAATGCTGCTGGGATAGTAGGCAAGTGCAAGGGAAACTCTGTTGCGAGAGGGAAGGGGAGGGTGAGGTTAGAAGTGCAGGAGATGGGTCAGACACGGTTGAGGACCCTGTTGACAACAGTCATGGGGAATCCCTTGATTGAGGAACAAGGTGGACATTTGAAAGGCTTCCTTGTTGAATTTAGTATCATCAGAAGCAATGTGGTGGAGACGGAGGAACTGGGGGAATTTGAATTGACTCTATTCAGGAAACCAGGTGTGAGGATGTATACTCCAGGAAGCTGTGGGAGTCGGTGGGATAATACCGGATATCAGTTGCCTGGCTATCCCCAGAAATGGAAGCAAAAATGTTGAGGAAAGGAAGTAAGGAGCCAGAGATCGACCAGGTGAAAGTGATGGAGACTTTCAAATTCCAAGCGAAAACGGTGAACTTTTCCAATTCCGGACAAGAGAGAGATGCAGCAGCAATGATATCATCTATGTATCGGACAAAGATTTGTGGATGGGTGCTGGAGTAGAACTGGAACAGGGAATGGTCGACGTCCCCCAGGAAGAAACAGGCAGAACTGGGGCCCAAGTGTGTATCCGTGCACTTCCTCTGTGTGGCAGGAGCAGGCTGAAGCAATGGGTCTGCCCGGGCAGTTCTGTTTGTGAATTTTTGAGAGGAGATAGAAGCGAGCTCTGCTATCAGAGGATCATCAGCTCGGGGGCAGTTAGGGGCGTTGGGCGAGTGGGGCAGAAATCTCCAGATGAAATGTGGTCAGTTATCATAGTTGATACAATTGCCTGATGTGCCATGGTAGGGTCATGGTCCAGGGGGAGATTAGATGAAGTACCTGAGAGTGGGTTTTCAACCTTTGCAATGTCGAGGTCAGTCCACCAGACTTTGGCAGCACTATCCTTGTCGGCACAGGCTGAACAACACAGTCAGGTTTGGACCTAAGCACATGGAGTATAGGCTGTTCGGACATTGATAGTATGGATTTGGTGCGGCAAGTGCAGAGAAATTACGACAACCAATGTCATGTTGAGATTTCTCAATGAACCGATTTGGTTCAGGTAAAGGCCAGAGGGAGGAGTCCAGGTGGAGGGGGAGTGTTGCAGCTCGGTAACGGCGTATATGGGACAGGGAGAGGAATCTTGCTGAAAGAAATGGGCACTGAGGCGAACGCAGTGGAAGAGCTCAACTAAATGTCATGCCTAAAATTCATTAAAGTGGGGGCACAGAGAGGCAATGTTCAGATATTTGCTGAGTACAGAACATTCAGCATCAGAGAGTGAAAGTTAAGGAGGTGAATAAACGACAGGAGGTGGAGTTGGGGGAGGGCATGGAGTCAGTCGGCAGGTATAAGAGGGGAGGAAGGTTCCAGAGGGTCAAGGGCATCTCTACCTTGTTGCAAATTGTGTGCCCAGTACATCTGTTTAGCACGACGAATGAGCCGGTGAATAAATTAGAATTGTGGAGTGGTGGAGCCTTGAGAGAATATAATGCGATTCTGCTGGACAGAGAAAACGTTGATCTCAGTGGTACTGATATCGCATGATCAGACCTCAGAAAGTTAATAATTGAATATAATTGGGAAGGTATACTTATTGTAACATCCTGATTTCAATGGAGTGACACTCAAGCAGCAAGGTCTCATGTTTTTCGGAGACTTTAGACCAAGCTTTAAAATATAATATGTCTTGATGTTATTAACAAGAAAAAATTATCCATGGTTTTGGAAGGCACTAGCAAGGGTAGAGTTTATTTGTCATTCTCAATAGCTCTGGGGAAAGTGTCATTGTTCAGTGAGGAAATTACCAGCGCAGAATTTCCTGCGATTCCCAGTGACCACAGTTTACTCAGGATCTCTGATGTCACATGAGTCAAATACTACTTTAATGCAATGCAGGTGACTCTGATCTCACCTCAACTGACATTGGAAGATCAGTTAAATGAATAAAGAATAAAAGGCCAGTGCACAGCCTGTTAGAACAATGTGCTCACTCTACTCACAATGTTTAAGGTAAAACTGATGCATGGATTTCTGACTGTGAGGAGAGGTTTGTCCTATTCGTGATGAGGCTGTTTGGTTAAGCGCTGTGACAGAGAGACAGAAAGACACTCCACTCTGTACTATGGGGAACAAAACCACCCTGTTCACGGTGCATCAGACGGTGACAGACACACATTATTGTCAGTTCCTATTGGACATTGATCATCTCAATCTCATCATTCACTGATGGTCAATAGCAGCCCAGAAGCCAGCGGCTCCCATCATCCCAATTGGAAAGCAAAATGGGGAAGGAATGGCCAGAGAAAGAGGGAGTAACTGGGGAATTGGTGTAACTTACAGGGGAGTGGCAGAAGAAGAGTGTGAAGGGAGATCATCAGTGGAAGAGTATGTAGCAACAGGAGGGATAGTGCAAGGGAAGTAGGACTGTAAGAAAAGAGTAGGACGGAGGGGGAAGAAAGGCAGATGAAGTTTTAGTGACAGGGAAAAGCTTGCTTTTGAGGAAGTGAGATTGGATGAGAAAACATCACTGTACAAGAAAATCGGGATCGGGATTCCATTCAAAATTAAGAAAGGATTTCTTGTACTTTCTCTTCTATCACTTGATTCTTGTTCATGTTGTACATGTACTATATATTTCTATATCTCCATCAAGAACAGACGATATGTTTCTTTCTCCCCTACGGTGGTGTTTCAATATTTTTGATTTTTTTTACAGTATATATTTGCTTCCAATTCAAGGTGCTTATGAGAATATGATTTGATCTTCTGCAGTTTGCCCATAATATAGAATTTATTGGAATATTTATCCTCATCACACTCGCTGATTAAAACAAACAATGAATGAGTGCATGTCCATCCTGCAGATGAAAAATTTCTTCAGCTCTGGCTATTGCAGCGAATGTTACAAAGAACAGTGCCACGCAAAATGCTAATGTTCTACCGCAAAATGCCAAATCCTAGTTTATCCTAAATTATTTACAATGTTTATAAACAAAACATGCAGAGGGGCGGTGTGTAAAAGGTGAATTCAACTCTGTGTCGAAAATGTTAATTGTGGATCCCTCATAAAATGTGTTAACTACATCACTCATAAATTCACCAAAATAGGAAAAGCAAGAGACTGTAATTGTCCAATCATCATCTAAATAACATCTGGCGAACAGGAAGGAAATCACTGGTTGTTTGTGATATTCAGAAATGACGATTGTGAGAATGTGGAGGTGGGGAGCAGTGAAATGATTATCAATGTTATGGATGACACAAAGATGGGCTGGGTGGGTCACAGTCAGGAGGGAAGTGTTAGGCTATAGGAGGATAGAAACAGATTATTCAGATAGCCAGATCAATGGCCTGATGAAATTTAACACCGATAATTTGGGAAGATGCAAGTCAGAAGTAACAAGACAAGTGAGTACTCAAAAGTGAGTATGAAAGAGGAGGGCAAAATTTGCTCCTTTTTTCTTTGCAGCAGGGAAAGTTGAGGAGGAAATATGGTACAGGTGTACAAGAGCAAATGGGGTATGGAGGAGATGAACAGACAGCAGCTGTTTTCCTTCGTCAAAGGATCAAAACAAAGAGACACACTTTGAAAGTGAATGTCAGGGGATTGAGAGAGGGTTTGTGGAATGTGTTTAGAACTGAGTGGATGGTATGAATCTGGAATGCGTTGTCTAGGAGGGTGGTTGATGCAGGTAACCTCACAAACGTTTAAAATGTCTTTGGATGTGCACTTGCTGGCACAGACGTGATAGGCCTGTTTTTCATTGCATGATTCTTTACAGTGGCAGCCATGAGCATCTGGTATATTCTGAAACAATTAACAATGGCAGTTGCTGCTTTGTCCTTTGACTGTACTCAGTAAGTGGCTATATTACAAACCAGCATCATCTCATGAATCTTCAGCACTCACTCAACCAAAGGCAGCCCAGCCATCTCTGGGACCATCCAGTGGAATCATATGCTCAGTGGATGCTGTCCAACAACACTGACACTACTCTAGCTGTATGCAACCATTATTAAAGCTACAGCCATAATATGAAGACAGATTTTCCTCCATTATAATTGAGACCTCTAGCAATAAAGGTGTTATTTATCTAAAGCATAATAAATTCTTTCCCAGGTATTCACTTTTACAAGCAACAAGTTTTCCTGTGTTTTGCTGCCAGTTGTTTATCATGGAATTCCCCAGCCCAACCTCTTTCCCATTTAACATTTTCTTGTGCACTGTCTCCCTGATCCCACACACCTCACTCCCTCACATCCCTCCACACTCTCCATCCTTACTTGTTAATCTCTGAAAAACCTGAGCCTCCTCTCTATAATTTATTCCAACTCCCAACTCACTGTTTTGATTCCTTCTCTCGGCACGGTCATTAGACTGGCCGTGCCTGATGTCCTATTCACCTAATCTGCTCAGTTCCTGATCTTCTGCTTTGGTTCTCACTCTCCTGGTTTATTCAAATCCATCGGACTTGTACTAGAAAACATCCCCACAAGGATGATGGTGCTTGTACAGTTAAGATACAATCTGTCTTTTTTGTACAGGTCCCCACCTGTCCTGGAAGAGATCCCAATGATACAACAATCTGGAACTCTCACCCCTGAACTAGATTTTTAACAACATGTTAAGCGCTAGTGCCTTCCTCATCCTTCTCTCTTTTCCACATGGCACGGGAGTAATCCAGGGATTATTGAGGATTATTCTTTCTCTTTCTCGCTCGCTGTCTCTCTCTCTCCCTCTCATATACACACACACATTCAAACACACACAGAAAGACACTATATTACTTTGCAAAAGAATGCAAATAACCTTAAAATAATCGGAATGACAAGTGGAATGAAGTATTTAGTTAAAGGGAGGATGAGAGAAATTGTGCTTCTTCTGAATGTCAGTTTGCTCGCTGAGCTGGAGAGTTCATTTTCAGATGGTTCATCAGTGTACTCGGGAACATTATCAGTGAGCCTCCGGTGAAGTGCTGGTATTATGTCCCACTTGCTATTTATGTGTTTAGGTTTCCTTGAGTCAGTGATATAATTTCCAGTATTGGTGATTGTATGTCGGGTTCTTTTTGTCAGAGAGTGTTCGATGGAATCAAAATCGATATGTTTGCTGATAGAGTTCAGGTTGGAATGCTATTTTTCTAGGAATTCTCGTGCGTGTCTCTGTTTGGCTTGTCCTAGATGGATATGCAGACCCAGTCTAAATCGTGTACATTCTCATCTATAAGTAAGGATACTAGTGATAGTGGGTCATGTCTTTTTCTTCTGGCCAGTTGTTGTTCATGTATCCAGGTGGCTAGTTTTCTGACTGTTTTTCCGATGTAGTGCTTGTAACAGTTCTTGCAAGGCTTATTCTTGCTTGAGCAGAACAGACAAATATGTGAACTTATTGCAGTGCTCAAAAGTATGAAAAAGAGTTGTAGAGTAAAACAGGAATACTCTGTTTCCGTTAGTTGGCATTACAGCATCAAGGAGTTCTAATTTCAAGCTTGTCAGCAAAAGAGCCAGGAATGAGACAAGGAAAAACTTCGTTATTGAGAGAGTTGTTAGGATTTGGAATGGAACTGCCTGGGAGAGTTGTGGATGAACATTAAAAAATAGAACTGGATATGCATTTGGAAATATGAATTTAACACCTGCAGAGATAGGGCTGGCAAATGGGATGGACTTGGGAGACATTCCTGGAGCTGATGCACACACTCTATCATGTGTCTGATGCGAATAAAATTCAGGATCCGATTATTTCCCATTGTAAATACTCACGAATATCTGATTATTTAGTGCAGCATAAGCATTTAAAATGCAACTACTGCAAAGGTCAGCTTCATTAAATAATCTAATTATTGATCAGAATATGAATGTTTGAAATGTTGAATTCCAATTACGAAAACAAATCTGTCATTGCTTTGGCACAAATCTCTTTGAAAAGGTTTGACTTTTCACTTACACGATAAAATGCTCATCGTTTTTGTTCACTGTCTGCATTTCAAATTAAATAACATTCTTTCTAAAAGTTAAACGTTTTCAAATTATCGTTCACTAAAATTTGATAGCACAAATCATTTAGTTAGTTTAATATTCACAGAGCATGTTGAACTATAGCCATTTCTAATTCGCTGACAAATAGCTGAAGCTTGTACATTTCAGTGAGAAATTGAACTGATTGATTATATATAAATATAGAAGAATGCTAATTCTATTTGATTATTCAATCGTTCGCTCGCCCTGAACATGTAATCATTCAGAAGCCAACCCCTTTCAAAATGTTGGAGTGACAATGCATTGTTTTGAATCCTGACATTGTGTGTGTAATTCTGATCACCAAAAGAGTTACATCCATGTTGTTTGTTTGATACAAAATAAAATGTACATTCTTTATTTCTGTGTTAGAAAATCTTGACAGGAGTTTATATTTTTGTTCCATAAATATAGAATCAGCCTAATTCTTTTCAGAGATTATCGTTCAGTCAAATAATCATAGTTGACATCTTATTTTTGCGCAATTCACGAAACATAGCAAACATCTGATTAATAACAGATTGTATCTGAAGAAAACAGCAGCAAATGACAAGTCAAGAATTACGTTAATAACTGAACTTGGCGGAGCCTGTCTGGTGTAGGGCACGTCACATATTGCACTGGCATTCAGGTGAATGGAACAATGAACAACATAACTGGACGTTTTGGCTTACGCCCCTCCCCAGCTTTCTAATTTCACTCAGATCACTCCCTCACACATTCAACAATTGAAAAGAATCCAGAGGCTGGGTGAAACATAAAACACAGAACAGTACAGCTTATTGCAAACCCTTCAAGCCTTGACGTCCTGCCGAACTTTTATCCTACTCGAAGTTCAGACTAACTGACATACCCTTCATTGTACTATCATTCATGTTTCTATCCAATAGTCACTTAAATATCCGTAATGCAGCTGACTTCACTAACGCTGCTGGCAGTGCATTCCAAGCACCCACCACTCTCTGTTTAAAGAACCTACCTCTGACATCTCCTCAAACCTTCTTCTAATCATACTAAACTTATGCCCGCTCGAGATAGCCATTTCCAACCTGCGAAAAAGTCTCTGGCTACGAACTCTGCCTATATCTCTCATCATCTTATACCCGTCTATGCAGTCAACTCCCATTCTTTGTTGCTCCAAGGAGAAAAGCCCTAGCTCCCTCAACGCTTCTTTGTCAGACATGCCATCCAGTCTCGGAAGCATCCTGGTAAATCTCCCCGACACCCTCTACGAAGTCTCAACATCTTTGCAGTAATGAGGCGACTAGAACTGAATACAATATTCTAAGTGTAGTCCCAAGAGAGATTTTTGGCGCTGCAGCATAACCTTGCGGCTCTTAAACTCAATCCCTGGCTAATGAAAACACCATACATCTTAACAACCTTATTAGCTTGGGTGACAACATTGAGCATCCTATGATATGGACCACACGATCCCTATGGTCCTCCAGTCTGCCAATAATCCTGCCTTTAAACCTGTATGCTGCATTCGAATTCGACCTTAAAAAATGAATCGCTTTACACTTATCCAAGTTGAACTCCATCTTCCATTTACCAGCCAATCCTGTCAATGTCCAATTACAACCTAAGACAGCCCTTAACATTATCCATAACTCTAACATCTTTATTACATTGTAAAACTTACTAAAGCAACCTTTCACTTTATCATCCAAGTCATTTGTAAAAATCACAAAGGACAGCAGTCACAGAACCGATTCCTGAATTACGCTACTGGTCACCAATCTCCAGGATGAATCCTTTCCATGTTCTACCACCATCAGTCTTCTACAGGTCAGACAATTTGTATCCACACACACAGATTTCCCTGTTTCCTTGTACCCCATGCCTCCTTACTTTCTGAATGAGTCGATCTTATGGTAATTTTATCAACCACCTTGCTAAAATCCATATACATCACATCCACTGTTCTACCTTCATCAATGTGGTTGACCCCATCCTGAAAGAATTCAATAAGTTCTGTGAGGCATGATTGTCCCTCAAAACGCCATGCTGACTATCTCTAATCAAACTATCACTTTCCAAGTAATCATAAATTCTGTTTCTCAGAATCCTCTCCAATACTTTTCCCAATACAGAAGTAAGACTGACTGGCCAGTATTTCGCAGGATTATCCCTATTGCCTTTCCTGAACAAGGGAATAATTTTTGTCACCCTCCAATCATCAGGCAATGCTTCAATGGACAGTGGGGACGCAAGGATCATCTCCAAAGGCGCAGCAATCTCTTCCCTCACTTCCTCTGGTAACCTCGGGTGCCTCCTGCCTGGTCCAGGGAACTTATCTATCCTTATGTTTGTACTTCAATCAGTCTGTACTCACCTTACTTTGTCTACCCCCTGTCCAAACAACTGATTGACTGCTTTCCATTTCAGGGCTATATACAGTGCTGCCCTCCTGAGCAAGTACCATTCCAAATTTCCCATGGAATGGAAAAAATGTGAATGCACCAATGTCTTCCTGATGAAGGGACTGTACTCAAAGTTTTCACTCTCCTGCTCCTCGGATGCTGCCTGACTCGCTGCGCTTTACCAGCACCATACTTTTCGACTCTGATCTCCAGCATCTGCAGTCCTCACTTTTTCCATTACTGAGGACTGACCCCTCTACACACGAAGCAAAGTAAAGTATTTGGAGCTGACTGTTCAGTTCTGGAACGTTGCATTTGATTAACACATTAATTAAGAAAGAAATTACAATTCAACAATTATTCATTCAGTCCCAGAGTTACAGTTTTAGTTCATGGAAAGGCAGTTTGATAACAAACAGTAAATGACTGAAGAACTGCGAGATACAGAGTATTCCATGTGCTATATTCCAGGCTGGATGTCCTTTACCTTAATGTTGGGAATATTATCGGACCGACAGGTGTGATAAGGGAATGAGATGACATTTTTGCAGTGTGACATTTTTGCCATCACAGAGATGTGTTTGAGGGTGGTCAGGGCTGACAACTCAATATTCTGTGGTACAAGAACTATGGGCAGCACAGGAGAAGGGTAAAAGAGAAGGTGGAGTTGCCTTATTAATTATGGAGTCAATGACTGCAGTTAGCTAGCATCATATCTTGGAAGGGTATTCAAATGACGCTTTGTGGGTTGAGGTTATGATCAAAACGATGACAGAGGCACTGCTGGGGATATATTACCGACTCTCAGATAAAAGAAAATACAGCAGCAGATATATAAGCAATTCACTGAGGTGTGTAAAAACAATAACAGGATTATTATATTTAGACATTTCAATTCCAAATATTCATTAGGACAGTGTTTATTTTTAAAAGAGGGGAAGATGACTTGAAATTTATTCCAGAGAGACTCTTATATCAACATGGAGCAGATACAACGATGGGCGGAGCAGTGCATAGGCTTCACTGTGGGGAGCAAAGCCAGTCAGGTGCCAGGCAGGTTTGGGAGAGCATTCCAGGACCAGTGACCGTGACTAAAGCATTTTTAGCTTGTTAAGGAAAAGACCAAAAGAAAAAGGCTTGAAAATTAAAAATAATTTGGATGTTGGAGGCAGATCTTACCAAGAGAAAGACAGGATCTGGCCACAGTACAGTTACTTCTGGGTGAAACTGTAACAGAACAGCGTATAGGTGGGGGCGGGGGGGGGGGGATCACATGCTCACAATGGAATTGATGAGAGTGTCACCACAACATGTTACACCAAAGATGAAATGTAGGAAAACCAGCCCGGAGAGCCTGGGATATCTACACATATTCAGAATGGAATTAACAATGAAAGAGAAGCTTAAAACAGGCATAAAGGGAGCAGGTCAATGGAGGTCCCAGAAGAGGAGAGAACGTGAAGGTCTAAACTCAAGAAAGTAAGTAAAAGAGCAAAAATAGGGTGGGGGTGCAGCGGTGATAAAAATATTAGTGGGCAGTATTTTCAAGACTCGAAAGACATTTTATCGGTTTATTAAGGGTAAGAGGGATAACAAGAGAAAGAATAGGGAGTATTAGGATCCGAGGAGGCAACCTGTGCATAGAGCCAGAGAATATGTCAAAGACATATTACATATTGGTCTTCAATTTGGAGGAGCAGTTACTGTATTCAACGTCTGTTCCTGACAGTGTGACCTTGAGTAAATTGACACAGAAGCTGAGGAAGAATTGGAAGTTGGTGTATGATAATATGTGGCCAAATCAATTGATCCGGATGAACTGTATCTTAGACTGATGTGGAAGATGAGGGAGGAGATTACAGGTTCTTAAAAATTGTGTTTCTTTTTTTTTTAGTTTTGCCTCTGGCCACAAAGTTGGTATGATCGAATATGATAACATCTAATGTAGGTTTAACTTCCACACAGAGTGCTGGAAAAAAAAGCCATGGGATTAAAGACCACCAAGTCTCACCTCAGTGGGAGGGAAACAATTGTAGAAAATTGAGATAGCTGTTGAGGAATGATCACTAAATATGTTCAAGGCTGAGATGGACAGAGTTTTAAACAAGGGTTACAGGGAAAATGCTGGAAAATGGAATTGAAGGTTATCAGAATAAATGTACCCTAATTGAAAGGAAAAAACAGAGTCAGCGAGCGGATGGGCATTATATCGCTCATATGTCTAATGGTAAACCTTTTCAAAAAGCCTGTATTCACTGGAACACCAGCATCTCTCCCTCCAGAATGAGACACAGTTTGGAAAGCAATCAATAGATTCAAAGAATTCACAAATGCAGTGCTAATAGACAGAAAAGATCAGAAGACTGCGACAACGTGGATTGGCTCTCAGGATGAATATTTGCATCCGTGCAGTCACCACGACGAGAAAGAAAATCTCAGCAAGACACCCTCCAAGTCCAAGTATGGGTCTGGTGTCAAGGGGTGCTTAAGTCCCAAACAATGCATCACTGCAGTGTTTTCCTCCTGCCTTAACCAAAACTAAATATGGAGTGGTCTATTGACGTGCTGTTAGTGGCAGAATAGGTAGTAATGCTTTGTTTCCAGAGGCTTTGGTGAGCAGAGGCTCAGCAAAAGGTACAGGTAAGCTCACGTAAAGTCTTTTTAATGTTAGTTTGACAACAGTTGAGATGGCAGTTAGGGCAGTTGCACGTTCCACCTGCGGGACGTGGAGCTCAGGGAGATTTCCTTTGTCCCTGATGACTACCCGTGTGGGCAGTGCAACCAGCTGCAGCTCCTGGGAGACAGTGTTCAGGATCTGGAGTTGGCTGTTCTCCGGATCATCCAGATACAGAGCACTTCAGAGGTAAGAGCTTTCGTGAGGTCCCTCCCTTCGCCGTGTTTCTTTAAAGACTGTCATATCCCAGTCCCATGTAAAGATCCACGCCCTGAGTTCATCAGCCTTACCTGTCAGCGGTGTTGCATTTAAATAAACACAATTTAATCCGCAGGCGTTCCTTGCTTCCTGTCATGTTCCAGGCAAAGAGTAGCTGAACGACAACCAGGAATGGGGCAGGGAGTAGGCAGAGAGTGCATGAATCCCCTGTGGCATTCCTCTCGAAAACAAGTATACCATTTTTGATACTGACTTTGTGGTGTTGGGAAATGGGTGTCAGGAAATGACCGTAGGGGAAAGCAGCAGTAGCCAGCTTAGTTGCATTACGACTGGGTCTGGAGAGCAATGGGAAAGGATAAAGGTAAACAGGGTCTTCGATATAAGAGATTCTGTGGCCTCAAACGGCAAACCAGGATGGTGTGTTGCATCTCAGTTGTCAGTGTCCAGGATGTCTCTGAGTGTCTACTGGAGTTGGGGGGGGTGGGGAGGTGTGAACTATTAGAAGTCATTATGCACGTTGGCACAAATGACACAGGTAGACATAGGAATGTGGTCCTTCAGAGTGATTACTGAGAGCTCGAAGAAAAGTTATAAAACAGGACCTTGACAGACGCCTGATGACTTCCATTGTCATGAACTAGTGTAGGTAAGAACAGGAAGATATGGCGGATAAGTATGTGACTAAAGAATTGGTGCAGGGGTGGCATTCATATTTTTAGATCATTGGGAGCTTTTCTGTGACAGAGTTGACCTGTTCAAGAGGGACTGGTGGCACATGCACTGGACGGGGGAACCAATATTTTCGCAGCCAGTTTTGATCGTGCGACAAGGGAGTGTTTAAACGAGATTGGCAGGAGGTGGTATCCTCAAGAGCAGGGAGACAAATATGAGGGTGGAAGGAAATACAGTATTCAGAAATAGTACGTTGAAGAGACAGACCAGGCTGGAACATGATAGGGAGCAAGGAATTTCCTGTTGATTAACTTGCATTTATTTCAATGTGAAAGAGCTGATAGGTAAAGCCAATGAATTCAGGGTGTGGATAGATAATCGGCACTGGATAGTCTAGCTATTACAGAAACATGGCTGAGGGATGGGTAGGACTGACCTTGAATGTAAAAGGATAAATGCATTAGGAGGGACAGAGATGGTGGAAAGTGGGAGGGGAGTAGCATTTCTAATCAACGGGAGTAGAAAGCACTGATCAGAGATAAAATAACTGATGAATCATCCAGTGAGGCTTTGTGGGTGGAACTAAGAAATAAGAAGCGGATGGTTGCATTATTGGAGTGGTACTATAGACCCCCTAACAGTCAACAGGAATTACAGTAACAAAAATATCTAGAGAGTTTTGGGAGACTTGCAGGAACATTCGGGTTGTCATAATAGGGGTTTTAATTTTTGTAACAGATTGGAACTACCGGAGCATTAAGGGATTTGATGGGATGGAATCAATTAAATGCGTTAGGAAAGTTTCCTCAAGCAGTATATAGAGGGTCCTAATCGGGAAGGGGCAGTATTTGACCTACTCTTACGAAATATATCAGGATAGGTGAGTGAGGTGACAGTAGATGTGCACTTTGGGACCAGTGACCATAGTTCTGTTAATTTGAAAATAGTTATGGAGAGGGAAGAAACTGGTCCACAGATTCAAGTTCTAAATTGGGGCAAGGTCAATTTTGATAGACTCAGACTGGCGTTTGCAGGGGTTGATCGAAGTAGTCTGTTTGCAAGCAAAGGGACCTCCAGCAAGTTGGAGCTTAAGATCTATATGTTCCTGTGAGGATGAAAGGAACGTTGACAGGAATGAGGAACACTGGATAACAAGAAATGTTTAGGCTTTGCCCAAACAAAATGTGGAGGCGTGGCTCAGGTAGAGGCAGCTCGGATCACGGAAATCCCTGGAGGTGTACAGGGATATCGGAGTTTACTGAAGAAGGAAATCAGGGTTGCGAAAGGGGGTATGAGATAACCTTGCCTGAGAAAATCAGGGTGAATGCAAAGAGGCACTTTAAGTATATTAAAGGAAAATCATTAACTAAAGAGAGAATAAGACCCCTCAAAGACCGAAGTGGACATGCATGTGTAGTACCATAAGAGATAGGCGATGTCCTCAACAAATATTTCTCCTCTATATTTACAGTGGAGAAAGATATGAATATATGGGAATTTGGGGAAATTAGTGGTGATATCTTAGGGACAGTCTGTATCACAGTCGAGGAGGTAATTTATGTACTAGAATCTTTGAAGTTGGAGAAATCTCATGGTCCTTACCAGATATATCCAAGAACACTGAAAGGGGCAAGAGAAGAATTTGCGGGGGCCGTGGCTGATAATTTTGATCATCAGTTACCACAGGTGAGATCCCAGAAGACTGAAGGATAGCAAATGTGCACATAATCAAGAAGGACTGAAAACATAAAGCCTGGGAAATACAGACCAGTCAGCTTAACATCTATGGTAGGTAAATTACTTGAGACGATTCTGAAGCATAAGTTTTACATGCAATCGGAAAACAGGGTTCCATTTGGAATAGTAAGCATGGCTTTTTGAGTGGAAGTTCATGCCTGAAGAATTTGTTAAATTTCTTTGATGATGTGACCAGGAAGGTTGACTAGGGCGGGCCAGTAGACGTCCAAATGTGTGGTGCTGGACAAGAACAGCAGGTCAGGCAGCATTGGAGGAGAAGGAAAATCGACGTTTTGGGCACATGCCTATCATCAGGAATGTCCAAGGTTTCGATACTCCTGCTTCTTGAATGCTGTCTGACCAGCTAGGCATTTCCAGTGCCACACTTTGCAACTCTGATCTCCAGCATCTGCAGTGCTCACTTTCTCCAAGGGTGGTAGATCTGGTCTATATGGATTTCAGTTACACCAGAACAGGATAAGGCTTTTCAGCCCCTGGAGTATGATATACAGTTACAGGAGGAGGCCAATCAGCCCTCAAGGCAATAGAACTAGACCCATTCTAGATCATGCAGCAACAGTATCAGGCTATTCAGCTACTTGAAGTCAATAACACAGGAAATGGAAGAGGCAACAAAATGACTGGCCTATGGGGTACACTGGAATAACACAAGACTATATAGCCTGTAAAGCCTGCCCTTCCCTTCAATAAGGTCAGGGCTGATCTCTTCCGGCATTAATTTCTCTTCTCTGCCCAATTCTTCGTAGCCCTCAACTCCCTGATGTGTCAAGATCCATTAACACCATTCTGCTCCCCCAAACAGTTCAGACATGTAGCTGTCTGGGATAGGAGGAGGCGGTGTGGTGAGGTGGGGAACACAGGTAGAGGGTACCACCGGGTTGGTCAATGGGAAGAATGAATCCAGTTGACAGCTGGAAGATGGGTTGATCAGAGGAAAGGAAGGAGGAGAGGCTGGGAAGGGAGTGGGGGTATTGGAAGGGAGGTTACTAGAAATTGGAAAACTCAATGTTGAGTCTCCGGGCTGTAGGCTGCACCGGTGGAATATGAAGTGTTGTTCCTCCAGTTTGTGCTTTGGTTCGTTGTGGCAATGGAGGAGGTCAAGGATGACCATGTCGGAAATGGAGTGGGAGGGGGAATTGAAATCGGAGGTGATTGGGAGATCAAATCAGCCCTTTACATGCCCAGCTGAGATGCTCAGCAAAGCATTCCATTTAGTTTACATTTGGTCTCCCTGATATATAGAAGACCACAACAGTAGCACCAGATACAGTTAACTGGGTTGGATCCCATCACCTGACACATCTTCCACAATGACCAATAACTTCGCTAATTTTGGTTCGTGCCACACTCCCCACCAAACCCGCCAAGCCCCAATGGCATCTGACCCTGCAGATGAAAAGAATGCATCACCTGCTGGCACACCACCTCCCTCATCTCATCCAAGGCCCCAAACAGTCCTTCCACGTGAAACAGAGATAACCTGCCTCTCCTTCAACCTAGATTACTGCATCAGGTGCACCTGGTGTGGTCTTCTCTACATCGGGGAGAGCAACGTAAACTAAGGGCTCATTTCGCCGAGCATCAAGACCGGGCCTACAGCGGCCGACCTGAACTCCCAGGCACCACCCATTTCAATTCCCCTTCCCAATTCCTTTCCAACATGACCTCCTTGGCCTCCTCTGTTGCCACAGTGAGTCAGACCGCAAATTGGACGAACAACATCTTACCTTCTGCCTGGTTAGCCTACAACCTGGAGGACTCAACATTGGGTTCTCCAATTTGGAATAACCTTACCAGCCATGGCCCTACTCCCTTTCCAGCTCCGCCTCCTCCCTTCCATTCTACCAAATGACCCCACCTTCTAGCTCCCAACCGGATTCATCCCTCCCATCGACCAAACAAGTTGGACCCACCACTTGTGTCCACCTATCTGCTACCTCACCATCCTGCTGCTCTCCCCTCCCCAACCACTCCCTTCCCTCTTTATCTGCAGTTCCACCTACCCCCACCCGCACTCCTGAAGAACGGGTATACTTGAAGTGTTGACTTCTCCACCTCCTGATGCGGCCTGGCTTGCTGTTTCTTCCAGCCTCCTGTTTGTCTAATGTTACACAGGAAGATAAGGAATCTAGTCAGCACAACACGCAGGTAAGCAGCTACCACCGGTCACCCAATAATGAACCTCTTCCCTGGAACGAGGAAGAGGACATTCAGCCACCCGAGACATTGACAAATGAACAGAAGAGGCCATTCAGCCCGTCCAAACAGTTACACTGAAATAGGAGGATGTAATTGATGCTGCAACACTACAAACTAATGAAGCAGAGGCTGCATAGACAGACTGCTCCATGTTGTGCCTCCTGGCTCCTTTGCTCATGTTTCACGCGTGTTACATTAACATGGTTTGCTGATGGTAAGGAGGCACACCGGATGGTTTTTGGCACATCTCAAGGAGGCATCTTCCATCTCCGAGAAGACAAGGCTTGTCTTCTGTATGGATGTCAGAAGCTTTTGGGAATGACCAACCCTGTCTGAATGTGGCTGCTGACAAGTTTATGAACAACATGATGCTCAGTTCAGGGTCTCACTCCAACCGTGCATTGAGACGGAGAGAGTTTGGTCAGAGCCTGGAGCTGTCTCTCAATCAACATGGGGGCTCCCTAGGGACATGTAAACTATCACAGAGTCATAGAGTTCAACAGGACCTTTAGCCCAAATTGGTCCATTCAGACTGAAATGTACATCCATGCTAACTCCATTTTCCTGTACTTGGCCCATGTCCTTCTTAACATTCCCTATCATATATTTGTCCAAATGAGAAAACATAAATTGCGGGAAACACGTAATATTTAACCGTATCAATGCTTAGTTTTGAAAATAATGAATATTGGTCCATAACGCTCAAGTTTTATTGCAATCACTTTTTATTCTTTTTTCACATTACAGATTAAGCACTCATTTCCTTCACACTCTCCTCGTGGTACCTTCAACGCAGGGATTACTCTGGCGCATTGCCTGTATTCTGTCTCATTGTGGCAAGGAGATCATTCCTCATAAAGGAGAGAAAATCTGTTCACAGCGTCCCAAGTACTGTTTCAATATCACTTTACAAATTCAGTAAGGTGTCTTCATACTTATACTTCCATCATTTTGCAATGAAGGACACTGTAGATTACTGTGCTGATTACCTACTGCTCCGTATGAATTCTATCAGTGTCTCATGTCCAAGGACATCCAGCTCCTTTTCACCAAGAGCACTTCCCATCATCTCACCTTCTCATAAATACAAACTGAGAAGGATGGTATGTTTTGCCAAATCATTTTGTTACCTTGAAAAACGCTATGCTTTCAGCACAGCCACGCCAACAACAACACCACTATTGCCGTTGGAGATGGTTGCAGATGCAGTGGAGGTGATGGCTTCGCTGTATTTTCTGTGAAATAATAACCCAGAGACCCAGGTGGTAACCGAGACTCCAGTTTCGATTCCCACCACGGCAAATGTTGGAATTTGCATTCAATCAAATATCAGGAATTGAGAATCGAATGAAACCATTGTGTTTGTCCTACCTGGAACACTAATGCACTTCAGAGAAGGAAATCTACTGTCTTCACCCGGTCGGACTTACATGCAACTCCAGACCACAGCACTGTGGTTAACACACAGTTGTAGTTTGAATTGGCCAATCCAGCCGCTCGGTTATATCATTCACTAAAATTTTCAAATAAATGAAACCGGGCGGACCACAGCACAGACTACTGAAAGCCCACAGGCTGCAGTGGGTCAGGGAGGCGGCTCCCCAACACCTTCTCAAGGACAATCAGGAAAGGAATTAATTACTGGCCCAACATCCCATTACTGAATAAAAGAAGATGATGACACTCAAGGAAGAGAGACAAAGGGACATAGCTCACTTCAAACTGGGACTTTGTTGTACACCTCACATGGGCATGCATTTCAGTAATATGGGAACAGGAGAAAAATAAATAAGATTAGTCTGGACTATTATTTCCACTCCAGCTAATCATCAACAGTCCCTCTGTTTGTTTCTTTCTCTCTACCTCTCTCTTTCTCTATCTATTCAACTCACTCCTTCTCCCTTTCACAATAGCCATCCCTGTCATCAACATCAAACACACTATTTCCCAGCTGCATTCAGTTCTGATGTATGGTGATTGGACGCAAAACATCACTTCTATTTTTCCCTCGACCTGAGGCTGCCAAATCTGTTCAGTTTCTCTGGCACTTACTCGTTCCTTTTGTTTCTGATCTCTAGAGGCATTTTTTTTCCTCAACCTTTTATGGGATATCTGCATCATTGACAGGGCAGCATTTGTGGACCTCACTAAATGCCTTTTACTGTGAGGCTATTCCTTAAGGTATTGGGTCTGACGTCAGTCTTAATTCAGTCCAGGCAATAATGTGAGATTTAATCACCAAAGGACAACAGTGAAATGGATAAACTTATTGACAAAGTGCTGGTGGGATTATACTAGTAAAATTCACTTTTATTTCCAGTTCCTGTCATTTGAATTTAAGTTCTGTCATCATCTGCGATAGGATTTGAAACAGTGCCCACAGTGTAGTTACCTGGGCCACTGAATTACGTGGCCAGCGACATTACTACTCTGACACCGTGTCCCTGTCATGAATTTACTTTACAGACAAGAACAAGATTTTGATGGAAACATTTGTAACGGAAAGAGTGATTAGAAGAGAACAGGAACCATAAAGTCTGACTTTTACCAAGGTTTCGATAATGGTTTATTTCGCTCTCGCACTGACGTCAAGATGGGGTCTGGCGATACCATGGAGCTGGGAGTGGGTAGCTTTGGTGATGGAGAGAATACCAAGACATAAATCAATTCGGGGAAAATAGGTACTTTGTGATTGTGAATAGTCTTGTTTTCAGATGTTTGTGTGTGCGGGGGTGTGGTCGGTTCTGAAATTTGTGGGTAATGAATGCATTTGCATTTGAGACTGAAGACAATAGTTTCAGTATTTACTAAATATAGATAACAGAAATAGCACTGAAGTTCACCATGGGATTAATAAATCGATAGTGATGGGGAGACTTACCAGGAACACCAACAATAGCGAGCATGGGATAGTAACCAGCCTGAATAATCAGCAGTACACCTAATATCCTGTCTGGTAATATGTGCCAATACCAGGAAAGATACAAAAGAACCCAAGATAAACTCCTGTCCATTGTTGCAGCATTCCAGTCTATTTTTCTTAGATTCTGAACGATTGATGCGTCATTCCAGTCGACTGTTCTCAGATTCCGATCCATTGTTTGCATATTCCAGTCTAATGCTCTCAGATTCTGATCCACTGCTGAAACATTCCATCTACTGTTCTCAGATTCTGGCCCATTGTTGGAACATTCCAGTCTATGGTTCTCAGATTCTGATCTCTCCTTTCCCTGTCGCTGCAACTGCTGATCCTTCTCAGTGTTGCTGGTGATACATCTGCATCAATAATGGGTTATAGCATTGGAAGAAGCCCCGTACAAATAGAAGAGGAAAACCATCCAGTGACATAATTAGGATCCATGGAGACTGACATCAATCACAGTCATTGAACAAACAGATCCAGATAACTCCTTTTGGAATACGACCTTAAGTTCAAAATAACAACTGGATTGAATTGAATGTTGACATCGCTGGCTAATGGTCACATCTCCCATTTCCGTTTGTTCTCGTGGAGTTAATTGTGAGAGAGAATTATGGACGTTTTCTTTTCACGGGTTAGATGATTCTGCTGTGTTATTCATTTGCAATACTGTAACCACCTGAACGCTCCACCATGACCATCCACAAAAAAAATCACAATCTAGATGTGGTTTCCATGCTGGTCTCTCCTTGACTAGAACAGAAGCCAAGCAACAGATTCTCAGTGGATATATTTGCCCTGACCATACACAGAAAGTGTGGATCTGTCTGGACATTCCACTCGTGACAATGCTGAATCTTCATCACACAATATGATTGAGCACTGTTTTATGTCAACTCACAAACACCGTAATACATTATATTGGCTTCAAAGCGGTAAGACTTACATTTTTGGAATTCAGTCCAAAGCCAAATGTGGCATGTTCTCACAAAGCCAGTCCTTTTACAGGGTTATGTTGTCCTTGGTTGTTTTGAAAGAGGGTCTAAAAGACCCAAGATTCCAATATGTCAGAATTTTGAAAGGTTCGTTGGGGTCCTTTTGTTTATACCTAACAGATAATGCCTCATCCAAGAAGCCTTTCAAGTCTCTAAAAAGTACCCTGTATAATCAAGAGGACGTGTCCAGCTCCCTAGCTGGACAGGTTACATCAGTTCGGGGGTTAGTTGAGTCAGAGTCACTGGACGCTCTCTGCCTCCTTCTGACCTTCCGACATTATAACCTGTAAGCAGTCATGTCAGTTTTATTCTTGGTGCTAAGGGGTTTTGTTTGTGGGATTGTTGCAAGTATATTGGAACAGCATCCTTAAATCGGGATAGCCTGTCAGGTTCGGATACGATACGTTATTCAGGTATTCTATTTTCGGTTCCTTATGTTTAATTTGGTAATTTGGCAAATAAATGTCATTTGTTTAAAACTCGGCAGTCTGACTAGCTAATTCACTCTGGGAATATCAGCTATACACTAACCTTCAACAAGTAGCAAATGTATCGTCTGGCTACCTGCTTAAAATGTTTTGAGGGTTCGGCTCTGGTCCATAACAGATGAGGGGCCTTCGCGGAATTTAGACAGCGAGTGGCAGGTGATATTGTCTCTTATTTCGTGTGTTGATTTGGTGAGTAAACAGACCTTTAGATAGCAATGGTTCCTGCAGGAACAAAGCTTGTTTTGGAGGTGGAGGAAGTGACCTTGGGGGTCTTACAAAATGCACATAAGTCCAAGCCGCAGGAATTAGTAGACAAAGTGAGTTAAAGCTACCGTCTGATGTGAGGAAAGTTGAGATGAATGCAGCAGTAGCTCAGCATTCCAATTTGCTGGAAACTCCATCAGGATCTGTGGAGATGACTAAACTTCAATCGCAAAAGAGGCAGCTTGAGTTGGAAGCAGAGGTGAAGCAGTTTGAGCTACGAATAAAATCAGAAGAGGAAGAAAGATAACGAATAGGTTTAACAGAGGAAAGAGAAAAAAATAGCTTCAGCAGGAGAGAAAGAAAAAGAGGGAGCATTTGAGCTTCCGAGGTGGACACTTAGAATGGAAAGTCAGCTGAAAAGGATGAGGATGAAGGCTGAAGGTCAGCTTAGCGAGGTACAGACTGAAGATGGGTAAACCCATGGTGAGTCCAAAGCCTGGTGAGAAATGTGTTTCAGTATATTCACAGCTTGCCTAGATTAATGAGGAGGAAAGTGGCGAAAGAATTTCAGTGGGCAGTGACCATGTAGGTTTTGTTGACCCAAACAAAACTTGTAGGTAGAGCTAGTGAGGTACATGCAACACTATCAGAGGAGGGATCTGGGGAATATGAGGAGAGGAAAATGTACATATGAGCATGTGCCAAAAGCCTACAGACAACGTGAGGAATTTAAGGAAGGATCCTGGTCGAATCCATATTGAGTTTGAAAGAATCAAACAAAGTAATTTTGATAGATGGATAAGAGCTTTAAAAAGAGAGCAAACCTACAATGCTCTGAGAGAGACAATTACTTTGGAGGAGTTTAAGCATTCACATAGTGCAAACCCATTTGGAAGATACTAGAGTAATAAAGGCAAGGCTGGCAGCTGAAGAGGCTGATGATTATGACTGGTGATTATTGTTTTAAAACTTGTTTTGGCTTCCAGAGTCAATTTCAGTCCATGATGGATAGAAATTGGGGCAAAGAGAAATCCCCACGTAGAAAGGGAGACGTCGATCTCGGTGAAGGCAATACTTTAAGGAGGCAGAGAAGATTTTTTAAAAAGCCTCCGGTGTTTTCATTGCAACAAATTAGGGCACATGAAATCACTGTTTTGGTGGATTCAGAAAAAAACACAGACGTAGGAAAAAGGAATAAATCTGGGAGTTTTGATGGAGCGGTAACAGAATGCACAGTGGATACTAGAAAGTTGCATAAGAGTGTACAATCTGATTGGAGTTTTGTTACGGAGGGAGTACCAGATCTGCTTATAAAATATACCTGCAAAGGGAAAGTTTATTCACATAGGGCAGTTAAAGAGAATGCAATATTAAGAGACACGGGATCCTCTGTGAATAGATAAGGAGATATGTACTCCTGAAGGAATATTTCCAGAAAAGGTACAGCGAAAGGCAATTCACCATGAGACAAAAGGTGCAAAATCATGTAAAGTGAGCATAGCGTGTCCAGAAAAGTGTGGGGAAATTGTGGTAGAGGTATTGGACAAACTCAGCTCCAGGAATACAATTTGTCCTTGCGGAAAATATAGCTGATTCAGTGGTAGGATTACTGCTACTCTCGTTGAAAAGCCAGTGGATATGCAGGCAACTGATTCAATATAGGAGTCTTATTCTTGAAATTTTCGTGATTGTGGGTAACGAAGTCCCAATGTCACGAGTTGAAACAGAAAATACCAAAAGTGTCAAGATAAGGAAGCTTAAGTGGCATAAACAGATAACTTGTTCCATCAGAAAGTTGAGACAAATCAGGAGCAAATAGGTGATCATGTAAATATTTTTTGCTCAGCGAAACTAATTGAGTCACAGCAGAAAGATAACAGTTTAAAGCAGTTGTATCAAAAAGCAATTACTTTAGGAATGTTGAATGTATCCTGAGCTTTATTACCTTAAAAATGATGTCCAAATGAGGAAATGGAGACTATCATATATTCAAGGAGATGAGAAATGAGAAGAGATTCATCAAATCATATTGCCAATGGGGTACAGAAACGAGGTGATGCGAATGGTGGATGAGTTACCACCGAGAAGTCAGTTCGGAGTGAGGAAAAAAAAACAGACTGAATTCAGAGACATTTTACTGGCCTTGACTGCAACAGGATGTAGTTGACTTTTGCCAGATGCATAATACATGTCATGTAATTGGAAAAACACAAGCGATAATAAAATCTGCACCTTTCTTAACTACTCCGGTATTTGAGGAACCTTTTACAGGAGTCTTAATTCATTGGCTAGGTCCCAGACCACAATCAAAAGAGTGGGCATCAGTATTTTTTTAACAATAATGGATGCATCGACTAGATTTCCAGAGGCCATCCCAAGGTGCAGTATCACAGCTAAAAGAATTGCAAAGGAATTACTCTTTTTTTAAAAAATAGATACGGACTACCAATGAAGATACAGTGAGATCAAGGTTCAAAGTTCACATCTAATTAATCACGATAATGTCTTAGGAATGAAGCAATTCAAATCTACCGCAAACATCCACAATTGCAGGGAGCCCTAGAAAGGTGACATTAAACATTAAAGACCATGTTGAGGGCTTATAATCAGGATTATCCAGATGATTAGGGTTAGGGAATTCCATTTGTACTTTTTGTGATCAGGGATGCCTCCAATTAACAGAGCAAATTCGTTTCATTGGAATGAGTTTTGGGGCATTAAGTGAGAGGACCATTAAAATTGATTAAGGAGAAAATAGTAAATTAGAGTTCAAAGGCCACACATTTGGACTCGGTCTCAAAATTTATGGAACGATTAATAGCGATGGGGAGTTGGCTAGATAGCATTTAAAAGAAATGAAACATGCAATAAAACAGGAAGCAGACAGGAAATTTTAAAAAATGCAATTTTGTTATCGGGGATAAGATATTACTGTTACTTCCAGTTATAGGTGAACCTTGAAAAGCAAGGTTTAGTAGACCTGATCAAACACAACGGATATTGAATGAGAGTAACTACTTGATAGGGACTCCAGAAAGAAAGAAATCTCACAGCGTATGTCATGTGAATATGCTCAAAATGTACTTTGACAGGTAGGGACAGCCAGAGAATGAGGTGTTAATGATTACGGCACAGAAGGAAAAAACAACCGGAGAGGATTCTGATTCGGACATTCCTCAAATTAAAGTGGACAATGAGGTAGTTGTTTCAAAATGTGTTGCTGGAAAAGCGCAGCAGGTCAGGCATCATCAAAGGAGAAGAAGAATCAACGTTCCGGGCATAATCCCTTGTTCAGGAATGAGGTGGGTGTGCCAAGCAGGCTAAGATAAAAGGTAGGGAGGAGGGACTTGGGAGAGGGGCATTGGGAATGCGATAGGTGGAAGGAGGTTCAGGTGAGGGTGATAGGCCGGAGAGGGGGTGGGGGCGGAGAGGTCGAGAAGAAGATTGCAAGTCAAGAAAGCGGTGCTTAGTCTGAGGGTTTGGACTGAGAAAAGGCTGGAGGAGGGGAAATGAGGAAGCTGGAGAAATCTGCATTCATCTCTTGTGGTTGGAGGGTTCCTAGGCAGAAGGTGAGTCGCTCTTCCTCCAGGCGTCGTGTTGCCATGGTCTGGTGATGGAGGAGTCCAAGGACCTGCATGTCCTTGGCGGAGTGGGAGGGGGAATTAAAGTGTTCAGCCACGGCGCGGTTGGGTTGGTTGGTCCGGGTGTCCCAGAGGTGTTGTCTGAAACGTTCTGCAAGTAGGCGGCCTGTCTCCCCAATGTATAGGAGGCCACATCGGGTGCAGTGGATGCACTAAATGATGTGTGTGGAGGTGCAGGTGAATTTCTTATGGATATTGAAGGATCCCTTGGGGCCTTGGAGGGAAGTGAGGGGGGAGGTGTGGGCGCAAGTTTTTCATATTTTGCAGTTGCAGGGGAAGGTGCCGGGATCTGAGGTTGCGTTGGTGGAGTGTGTGGATCTGACAAGGGAGTCACGGAAGGAGTGGTCTTTCCGAAACGCTGATAGGGGTGGGGAGGGAAATATATCCTTGGTGGTGGGGTCCATTTGGAGGTGGCAGAAATGACGAAGGATGATCCGATGTTACTGGAGGTTGGTGGGGTGGTAGGTGAGGACTAGTGGTGTTCTGTCCTGGTGGCGATTGGAGGGGCGGGGTTCAAGGGCGGAGAAGCGGAAAGTGGAGGATATGCGGTGAAGAGCATTGTCAATCACGTCTGAGGGGAAATTGCGGCGTTTGAAGAAGGAGGCCAGTGGATTGTTCGGTATTGGAATTGGTCCTCCTGGGAGCAGATGCGGTGAAGGCGAAGGAATTAGGAATATAATCCCACCTTTTCCTCCACTACATTGATGACTGTATCGGCGCTACCTCGTGCTCCCACGAGGAGATTGAACAGTTCATCCACTTTACGAACACCTTCCACCCAGACCTCAAATTTACCTGGAGAGTCTCAGACTCCTCCCTCCCCTTCCGAGACCTCTCCATCTCTATCTCGGACGACCGACTCAACACGGGCGTATACTATAAACCGACTGACTCCCACAGCTACCGAGACTACACCTCTTCCCACCCTGCCCCCTGTAAATACGCCATCCTACGTTTCATTCCAGCTCCAACTCTGACATGTCCCTGGCGATGAGGGAAATTAGTCAACTATATCCAGTCCCGGCATAGGAGAATAATTACAATCTGACCAATTACCACACCCTCAGTCCCATCTCGACAGACAAATTGGTGGGAATACTTTTCGATAAAGCTGTCAAGTAGCACCGAAATAATCAGGTCAGTGTGGTTTTTGATAGGTCCCCATGTGGAGATGGTGCTGCAGTGGACATATCATTGGTTTACGAATCCAGTCCAGGCCAATGATCTGGCAGCTGCTGGAAGTTAAAAATAATTAATAAAATATCGATACCTAAAATCTGGTGTCAGTAATAGTGTCCAATGTTGATTGTAAACATAGGTCTCCTTCCCCAAGTGATCTCCTGTGCTTTCTTGGCCTAAAAGTGACTCCAGACACACAAACATGGTCTCTGAATCGGCCAAGTGAGACACTCAATAGTATCAAACTACTCTGAGGTCTTAACGGATAAAACCTGACAGAACATCTAGCATCAACCTCGTTATCGGAAAAGGGAGTGAGAAACACAGTTCTGTCGACCCTGCATAGACATCCTTCCTAACATCTGAGAGCTTATGACAACATTTACAGAGCATTCCCACAGACTGAACAGAAACATCGGGAGAGGAGGAGGTCATTCAGCACATTGAGCTTTCCGCATACTATTTCATGGCCGAACATCTCCTCAAAGCAGTTTTCCCCACACAATGTTAATATCCCAAAATATGTTTAAACATTATGAAATATAGTGCCTTCGGCCCATCAATATATAGGGAGTTCTCTGATAACACGTGTTTATTAAGTATGATTTGACTGCAATCTGATTCGTGAACCATTTTCTAGAAAGTGAACTAACATCCCTGCTTCCAATCTGTCACACCCTGTCAGAGTTTATATATCTCACTGATATCTCCACTCATTTTCCTAAAGCCCATGGAATATAGGCCCAGTCACCCCAAACTCTGCTCCCACAACTAACTGTCATCCCAGAGATCAGTCTGTATCTTTCACTGCACTACCACAATGTCAGATTTGCCCTTTATTAGGTCAGGACACCAAAACTGCACACAATACTGCACAATGTTCGAGATGGGGTCCCACCAAGGCCCTGTACAGTTGCAGTAAATGACCCTTACTCCTGTATTCTAAATCACCCTGAAATGAAGGTGAATAAACCATTTATCTTCCTACCTGCTTTCTGCTCCTGCAATATTGCTTTCAGTGACTGGTGTACAGGCAGATCCATATTCTTTTCATTGTTACAGCTCTCTACTTGCTGGGTCTACGTACACTGTATACAGCGCGCCAATGCCATTCCCAGTATTGACTTCCGTGTTCAGAACTCACTGCCCGACATGGACTCGGAATGCTGCGCAGAAATAAACAAAAATGCAGCTTAAGTTCATTTATATATCAACAAAATTCAACCAATCCCTTTTCAAATGATAGGCTGCCATTCAATTGATCCCATCAATGTACACAACCTCTCATCTCTGCCATTGCTCTCCATCTGCCAGGTATTTGCCCAGTCACTCCACTTGTCTCAATCAATTTGGAGCCTTTTTTACATCCTCCTCATCCACTCACCAGCTGACATCGTTTAGAGCTGTCAGCAGTCTTGGGAATATTGCAATTGAGCCCCTCAACCAAAGATATGATGTGTATTGGGAATAGTTGGATGCCAAATCTCGATCCTTGTTATATCCTCCAAGCCTTCCATTCAAAAAACATGGTTTTGTTCATACTCACTGTTTCCTGCCAAATCTCCCATTCTAAAACCATGACCATATATTAGCCCCAGTCCCAAAGGATTCGAATTTGCACAATAGGCTTGGGGCTTTATCAAAAATCTTTCTGAAAATCCAATCGTATTGCGTTGATACCTTCTCCATAATTTTGCTAAAAGCCATTTTCCCAAACATGATTCCTATTTCATAAACCTCTGTTGACTTTGCCTATGCCCAATAATTTCAGTCCAATATTTTCTCTAAAATGTTTTAGTTACTAATTTCATTCTAATCCCTTTTTCTCACCAGACTAAAGTTCCCGAGTATTGCGAGGAAATGTTATTTTTGTTTTTTCTTCTTCTGTGAAGGCATAACGGAAGTATTTGCTCCATTGATCTGCTATTTACCTGTCCTCAATTATCTGGTATCAGACTGTAAGGAAGCTGTACCTTTTTTTCTTAATTTTGCCATTGGCGTATTTTCAGAAGATATTACAAGTTCACTCATATACACTGTGATAAGATATTCTTCAGAAAACCATCAATTCCTATCTTAAGCTGCTGAATGATTGACCTTCCACAGCCATATAATCACAGAAGCACAGACTCTGTACGATCAGAAATACAGCACGGTCTACATTAGCCCCACTTTCCAACACAAAACCTGTCGCCGTGAATCTTATGGCATTTCAAGTGCACAACCATGTATTTTCTAATGGTTTTGAGGTTACCATGACAATTCCCTCTCACGAAGTGCATCCCAGACCCAAACACACTTTGCTTGAAAAACAGTCCTCAAATCCTCAGTAAGCCTCAAACCCTTCACATTAAAAGTGTGTCCCTTTGATTGAAAGGACCAGCTGCTGTCTATCCACCCCATCCATATCCCTCGTAATCTTATCCTCCTGATTCACATCCCCCCACAGCCTTCTCTGCACCAAAGTAAACAATTCGAGCTTATCCAGGCTCTCTCCATAGCTGATACGCTCCATCCCAGGGAACATCCTGGTGAATCTCCTCTGCACCCCCTCCAGTACAATCACATCCTTCCTGTAATGTAGCTCCCAGAATTGCACACAGTATTCCATCTTGGCTAATGAAAGTTCCACATAGCTCTTATAATCTATGCTTCGATATGTGAAGGCTATGTTTACGCTCCCGTACGCTTTCTCAAATTATGTGTTACCCTGTCCAGCCAAATTCAGAGATGTGTGGAGAAGCACCCTCTCAGCTTCCTAGTGTGTTGCCATTCATTGAGTCCTTGCCTGTCTGGTTCCTTCTTCCAAAGTACATCACCTCATAGTTATCAGGGTTACATTCCATCTGCCATTGATCCACCCATCTGACCATTCCATCTGTATCTTCCTGCAACGTAAGACCTTCCTCTTCACTGCCAACTACCCGGCCAATCTTTGTATCAAACACAAACTTACTTAAGACACTCGCCACCCCTCGTCCATATTCACAGCTGCATCCTTTATGATAAGGTTTAAAATCAGAAAACATCAGCTTGTAGTCCAACAGGTTTATTTGGAGGCACGAGCTTTCAAAACGCTGCTTCTTCATCAGGTGGTTGTGCGCTTTGATGAAGCACTTCAAAAGCTAGTCCCACCGAATATACCTTTTGGAGTATAACCTGGTGTTATGCAAGTTTTAGCTTTGTCCACCCCAATCCAACACCAACACCTCCGAATCACAAATATTAAGAGACACAGCACTGATCCCCGTGGTGCACCATTGGACACTAGCCTCCAATCACACAAACAGCCCTCTACCACCACCCTCTGTCTCCGAACACTTCGGTTAATTTGGTTGCAACTTGGCAAGTCACTAATGAGTCCTACCTGTTCCCTAGTTATTCTGTTCTGCTGGAGACACTTGTAGAATATCTGGTGATTCTCCCGAATCTTTCCTACCAGTAGGTTTCCATGCCCCTGTATTAGTCACTCATTTCCAAATGATGAATTTCCTCCTAATTGCAGTCGTAACTGGCCTGTCCCAGATCCTGCCATTATTTGCCTTGAATGTGGAATAGACAGCGAGGGAAACGTTCTGTTAATTTCCAACTTGTCAAATGTTTTGTGAATTATCTAAATTTCACTGTGACCCACCTCTCATTCTTTGAAACTCTAGAGAACACAGGCCGAGTTTCCTCAACAGGCAATCTCACCATCTGAGGGATTAATCTGGAGAATGCCCACTGCACTTCCTCTCAGGTCAGTATATTCTGTCTGTGATTCGGTCACCAAAACTGTGCACAATACTCCAGCTACAGTCCCACCAACACGCTGTGAAACTGTTTCAACATGTCTTTACATCAATGTTCTGACTCCCTTAAATGAAGGCGAACCAAACTTTAACTTTCCACTTACATATATTCCTCCAAATACCCTTCACATTCATTGCATTTACGAACTCACTGAGATCTTATAGAAACCCTTCCGAAAATCCAATATATGCCACTTCTACTCTTTCCCCATTATCTATGCTATAAGAAACAACTTCAAGCAATTCCGAAGTTTACCAAGTATGATTTCTCTATCGGAAATGCATGCTGATTCTCTCCATTGTTGCTGCTAATTTCTAAATAGGAAAAATGTCACCCTGTGTAATAGATTCCAACAGTTTCCCTACAAATGTCAAGTTACCTGGTCTACAGTTCTCCACACTATGTCTTTTTCCCTATGTAGCTGTTTGGATCCCTTCCATTCATCTATAGTTTATCCACAATAGTTTCCGGTCTCTGCAGAATGTATAGGAAAATAAAACACAGTCATCGACAGTGCAATTAATACTACTATTGGTATTTATTTCTGGCAATTTGATATGAAGTACATCTGTTTCAGCAGACTTAGCAATGCTCAATCTAGCTACATGTTCAAGTACTACCTTGTTACTGATATGAATTGAGACTGTCTTTAGCTCCAGGAGTCCGATACGATAACTTGGCATTACTGGGTGATATTCTGTATCTTACTCCATGAAGACAGATGCAATGTAACTGGTTATTTTGTTGGCCATTTCCCTGTTCTGCACAAGGACCTCTCCTCTCCCGATTACAAATTTCCATATTTGACTTTGCTTTTATTTTGTTTCTTTTGAAATGTAGATCGCAGACTGATGCAGTCTTTGTGGTCCAGTTTGTTAGCAGGTATGTTCTCTTTTTGATTTCCTTTTCAGTTTCATGGCCTTCCATTTTTGTATCGTTAATTTCTGCGAATTCTCAGGTTTTCACAATAGCTGGAATTCTTCTGAAGTCACTTCCTACGATTAACATATTTTCTAATTTGTTATGTTAACCATCACTGAGTCACTTTCTCACTCTTTGGTGTTTGCACCTGAAATAAATAGATGTATGTTTCAGACTTTTCAGTATTTCTAAAAACTCCTGGTCCTGACCAGTTATATTCAGGAACACAGCAGGAGGATAGGGGGATAGAGAAAATATTGCGGGAGAACTGTTTGACTCTTTTCTATCATCACTGGCCAACGAGTGCCGTCCTGGACGACGGGAGTATAGCGAATACTGAGCCCGTATTCAAGAAACGCTACAAAGATAAACCTGGGAACTAAAGACAAGTAATCCGAAAATCTCGTGGGTAGGTTACTTTAGAAGATTGAGAGAGATTGGATATACATGCATTTGGAAAGGCAGGGTATGGTTCGGATTAAGACTAAAATGGTGCTGGAAAAGCAGAGCATGTCAGGCAACATCCGAGGAGCAAAAAAATCGATGTTTCTGGCAAAAGCCCTTCATCAAATTCAGCACAGGAGTTTGAGAGATCGTGACTCACAATTTTGTTGGAGTTCTTTGATAAAGTGACCAGCAACGTTGAGGAGGTCCGGGTGGTATACGTAGTCTAGATGGATTCCAGTAAGGCCTTCAGTAAGTTTCCACATGGTACTTTGCTCTGCAAGGTTAGATCGCATGGAATTGAGGGGGAGCTGGCAAATTAGCTACAAAATTGCCTTGATGGTAGGAAGGAGAGATTAATACTGGAAACATGCTGGTCAGACTGGCGGCCTCTGAATAGTGGAATGCCTCTGGGGTTGATGCTAGGACCACTACATATTACATATATCTATGAATTACATGAGAATGTACAGGCATGATTTGTAAGTTTGAAGACGGCACTAAAACAAGCGGCATCATGGAGAGTGAGGAAGGTTATCAGAAATTTCAGAAATTACAGCAGTACTTTTATCAGCTGGAGAAGTGGCTAAGAAATGAGAAATGGATTTTAATATAGATCAGTGTAAGTTCTTGCATTTTAGAAAGTCAAATCAAGTTTGGGGTTTCTTGGTGAATGGTTGGGTCCTAAGGAGTGTAGTGGAACAGAGGGACCTTGGAATTCAGGTGCATGGTTCTCTGGAAGTTGATTCAGATGTAGATAGTGAAGAAAGCTTTTGGCACACTGGCCTTAATCGGTTTATATCACTGAGTATCGAAATTAGAGAGTTATGATGCAGTTATACAGAATGCTAGTGAGGCCATATTGGTAGCGTTATGTTCAGTTTTGTTCACTTTGCTATAGGAAGGATGTTATTAAACTGGAAAGAGTGCAGAAAACATTTACAAGGATATTGCCCAGGTCTCAATGTTCTGCGTTATAGAAAGAGGTTGGACAAATTAGGACATTTTACTTTTGTGTGCATGAGGCTGAGGGAGGATCATATTGAAGTTTATAAGATCATGACAGGCATGGATAGAGTGAATGCGCACAGTCTTTTTTCCCAGGGTTGGGCAATCACAGATTAGAGGGCATCAGTTTAATGTCAGAGGGGAAAGAATTAAAGGGAACTTGAGGAATAACTTTTTTAACACAGGGGCTTTTACACATATGGAATGAGAAGTGGTTGAGACGGATACATTAACAATATTTCAAAGGCATTTGAACAAATACACGGATTGTAAAGGATTAGAAAGATACGGGACAATGACAGGGAAATGGGTTTAGCGTGGATGGGCATTTTGGTTGCAATTGACCAGTTTGGGCTGAAAGGCCTGTCTCTGTGCTGTCTGCCTCTATGACTCTAACAACCATTGCTTGTCTCCCACTGAACGTTATATTGTACTTTCCAAATTTACTGAAGATATCTTGACATTCTAGCCTCCAGTCTTCTGCGATGTTTGACGAGAATATTCAAGCATTATATATTGTATGCAGACACCTTGTAAACTGAACCTTATAAATGCCATTATTCCTTAAATGCTGCTTCAGACCAAGATTAATAATTCGTCCTTCTGACCACACCATATCAAATCCGAAATAACCTGCTCTCTAGTTTGCTTCACAACATACTCTTCAACCCACCTCATATACAATTACAGAACTTATTTTTCGCAGCTTCAGCAGTCACTTAGTTAACTCTGTTAACCATTCAATAAGACTGCGGTGTCCAGAATACTTGCCTATCTAATTTCCAGAGCATATGATGCTCCGATTTTCTGCTACCGTTTTGTTTTCGACATATAACACACCAATATTTGCTTCTCCTTGCTATCTGTAAACTCTACCTAAACTGATTCTTTGGAAGCTGAGGGACAGGTCTGTGTCGTTATTAGTGATAGACCTGGACAAGACATTTAGGGAAGCTCACCACGACGCTGAGATGATGTGAAGAAATGTCCCACAGTATTGGACAAGCAACAATATCCTCCTCGCTCTGTTACCATATACTCTCTGCTCCCTCACACTCACTGTATATCTGTTATAGCACCTAACCCCGAACAAGGTTCACGTTCTGTCTCCAAAGAAGACTCAGGCACTACCACTCTCACTAGTGAATTCAGCAACTAATAACACTATATGGATTCAAAACTGTCGACTGACTCATTCCAGACACCTCACAACTCCCCCCACCTACACCAGCACAACCAGCAGGGTCACCCATTCACACTCTCCCTCCATCCCTTTCTCCCATTCCAGGAGAAACAGCCTGGAATAGGATAGAAAGGTCCAAGCCGGGTCGTGGAGTGCCCGATATCCGTTCCCTCACTCCCCTCACCCCGCCATGTGGGGAGTACTCTTAAGGAGCTGGAGTGGATCAGGACGCCTCGTGTGGAGAATCTGAAACATCCACGTCCTACTGACCAGTTAAGAAGCAATGTTCAGTGAAAGACAATTCTCAGTTTAAACCCACTGGCAGCTCCCACAACAGTCACAACAGTCCTTTCATTTCCAAAAAAAAACAGCCACAGATACCTCACTTCACAGAGACGCGGACACAGACATACACAGACGAACACACACAATACTTACAAGGAGATAGGCATACACACACGTATAAACAGACTGACACCTATACAGTCACATACAAATAGACATAAATACAGATAGCAACACAGGCTGAAACACAGACAGACAGATGTAGACACGGAAACACACAGATAACAAGCACACAGACACACACACAGGCACACACACCCACACATACAGACACACAAACAGAGGCACAGACACACACATACAGACACACAAAAACACAGGCACAGACACACACACACATACAGATACACGCACAAACACTTACTCACATACAGACGCACAGGGGCACAGACAATAGTGTCATTAAGACACAAATTGATATGTTTTTGATTTGTAAGGGGATCAAGGATTCCAGGGAGAAGGCAGAAGAATGAGGTCGAGGTACTAATAAGAAATTATTGAACGGAATTTCAGACTCGATAGGCTGAATAGCCTCAATCTGCTCATTTCCTTAATGCTCCTGCGGTATTATGCTATCAGGCATTCTCTTCCTGAGACAGCAGCAGAGGATCGGCATGATAAATATTTGATTGGAAAGGGTCAATGGGAATGTGGGATAGGGTTGGCGTCCATAGTGGTTCATCTTTATTCCTAATTATTCTGTACTTATGTCTGAAAAGAGGTGGTGATTTGATGTTCAGTTAACACAGATTTAAAATAACAGTTGTCCCACAATGAAATAAGGATGTCCCTTTCACTTTAGTCTTGTGCTACCTGTGGTGTCCTCATCGTCAGGGAGCGGTGAAGACTCGGTTATAGAAGATATTCCAGACTGAGATCTTTACTGAACAGAAGGTTCAGTGTTTATTGGGAACAGACAGGAAATGGATGGTCAGGCGCACTCGGACCTGCCATGAGCATTCTGAATGGTGCTGCCGAATGGGCAACTTCTGCCACTACCCCATGTGTTCCCTCATTCCACCACTCGAGGCTATTACAGAGATATACTGCTGTCCCTACCCCATGTGTTGTTGCCTCAATCCACCCCTCGATGCTGTTACAGGGTAGTGGACTACTCCATTAAGTCAGACAGGATCGTTACAATGAGGCAGGAGGAGGCCATTATGCGCCTCTAAGGAATTACACAGGAATATAGAATGAAGTAATTCACCTCGTTCAGTGCACTACACAGTCCAGGAGGAGGCCTTTCAACCCACCTGAGCTGCTACACAGGAACAGGGAAGCTGTCGCCAACAGGAAATAGAGAGTAGAGACAAATGTTTATTTTCAGGCTGCAAAGCTGTAACTGATGGAGTGCCTCAGAGATCACTGTGGGGTCATCAATGATCAATAATATTTATCAAAGATCTGGAGGAATGGGAGGGATTGGTTTGGAGCTCAATTAGCTCGTACACCAAGATGGCCATTCAATGTGTCGTCAAATGGAGGTATGAGAGCTGCAAAGTGATACAGGCAGGGAAGGTTAGTGAGCAAACCTTCAGCAGAAATAACATAAGGTAAGTTATTTATTTTGGCATGAAAGATGAAAAAATGGTAAACAATTTAAATGGAGAGAGATTGCAGAACTCTGTGATACAGGAGGTTTCCATGTTCTTGCGACATGAATCATATGAAGTCAGATGTAGCAAGTGATTTGGAAGGTAAGTGGAATAATGCTGTTTTTGGCAAAAAAAGCATCGGGTTTAATTGCAGGAATGTTTTACTGCATCTGTACAGGGTATTTCTGAGACCACACCTAATACACTGTGTGCAGGTTTGATCCCCTAAACTAAAAGAAAAAGATATAATTCTTTTCGAAGATTTACTCATTCCTGGAAAGCAGGTCTTTTGTTATGGGGGATTATCAGTTTTGATCTTAGCTGAGAAATAGTATTGAACCATCCATGACTTTATGAAAAGTGTATAAACTTGATGCATATTATCTCCTGTCAGGGAGACTAAAGCTAGAGAATAAATTTTAAGGAAAAGATACATTGATATTAACACACATACTATGAAGACACCTACCAATATTTATAAATTACACAGACACACATAAGCATGCCATCAAATTATAAAGTGGGATATTTTGTGGACTGGAAGGAATTGTGCACAAGAGCAATGACGCACTTGCATATAATCCATAATCAGGTCTTCCAAAGAATGTTCCAGGAGATTGCACATGGTCCAGTTTGGTGGTCAGTTGACATAATTGTTTGTTCCAACACAGAAAGAGAGAAAAATGTTCCCTGTCTGAGAAGCAGCAGCCGATTGATCCCTCTCTCTTACTTTGTTCTGCCCGATAGCAAAGTGTGAGACCAGCCAATCCCTGAGTTATCTTTACCACATGTGAAGGATTCCTGGTGAGGATTCATTGGAATCTCTTCGCTGCCTGAAACGAAGGGAATTCAGCCAAATCCAACTGTTCCAGATAGAAATCCCACTAGCAGTAGCTTGTGTGAGCAGAGTAACTTCAAAGGCAGAATAACATTTGGGGCACTCTGTCATTTTACCATTTGTTATGAGTTCAACTTTCTGTGTCTCACATTTTTTTCTCGAAAATGACCTACTCTGAGATCTATATCATTGGCCACATCACTAATCTGGTTGCATTTAAGATTGGTGTAACCAGTGGAGGAGTAGGACTGGAAAAGGACATAGTGACCTTCCAACATTTATTGGATCACAAATGAGAAATTCTCAAAGGGCTGTTCAAGTAGAAATTCCCTTCCCCAGAGGATTGTGGTTTCTGGATGTTTGCATTTATTCAAAGTTGTTTTTGGTATGTAGTAAAATGGCGTACAGACAGAAACGTGCTGCTGAGACCAAACTCACATGGAGCGGTGATAAAGTATCTAATGGCCCACTCCTGCTGCTCAGTCCTATATTTCTGTGTTCTATTCAACCCCTCACAGCTCCTGCAAGGAGCAGATGGAGGCCACTTGTCCCAGATACCTGGTCAACAGTAACACAGGATCTCATCCAGTCCCTCAAGACTGTCACACATGGTTTGGTGTAGGTTGGAAAATGTTATTTGGTCAAAAGACGCCTCTGGTCTCTTTACAGAGTGTTTCCTCTCTGCAACTTGTGATTCATTTGTTGGTCATATTATAAACCCAGATTCACTGTGAATACAGTTCCCATACCTCAACCAGAGATGAGTTACAAAATACTTCACTCTCTCTGATTGCAAAGTTCAATAAAAGAACATTCAGGAAAATTACAAACATTAACTTTGCAATTACTGAATAGGAGGACAAAAGGAATAGGATCAGGTAATTCGGATGATCAAGCCATTGTATACCATCATGGCTGATCGACTGTTGACGTTAACTCTTCTTTAATGCCCAATTCTTCACCCTTTAGCTCTCTGACAGGTCAAAAATCCATCTACCTCCTACTTAAATGCTTTCAGTAATGTAGCTCCCCTAGCTCTCTAGCCCAGATAATTTCTAACAGTGATTACCTTCTGTGAGAGGAAAACACTCCCTCCACATACATTGTCACCTATTGATATGAACAAGAGGCGAACACAGGGTCTCAGGAAAGAGTGAATGGCTATGATACCAATGCAGTATTTGACTGAGGATGCCATTGAGACCACCTATTTATTTGAGCTGAATGGGAATCAGGTGCAACTTTCCACTGGACGGGGTCTTTCAGAACACAATAAGGTTTGGGGTCAGTCACCAACGATCCTCTCAGTCTTGGGACATCTCTGCAGGAGATCCTCACGTTAGCATCCTCAGCATAAACATCTTCAGTTGCTCCATCATTGTATTTTCCCATCATAAGATCGGAAGTGGGACTGAAGATCACACAATGTTCAGAACATTTTGTCCCCCATCAGCTCCTGAACCATTCTGTGCAGCAAGATCCGGTTTGTGCTGTTAAAGTGTCGGTAACAGGCAGTTAAAAGAGGAGCTCATTCAGCATTTCAAGGTGGTTGCACACGGGATTGAGCTAGCATTCAGGAACAGGAAAAGTGACAGCACATGCAATACTCCTGCCTGTTACACAGGAAGAAGACTGGTCTGTTCAGTGCATCGAGCTGTTAGACAGGAGCAGGTAGAGCCCAATCAGACCCTTAAATCTGTTCCATGAGACCAGGAGGAGGCTATTCATCCCCATGAGACAGTTATACAGGAACAAGAGGGGGTCATTGATATTCCAACATGACAAACCAAAGAAACCGGGACTGCACTGATAGAGGACCCCATGATGTTAATCATGGTTCCATTGTTTGTAGAACGTGTGCTGCTTTAACAAAGTTTGCTGGCAATGAGGAGGGAAGCCCAATGATTTGTGCCAAGTCTCAAGGAGGCATTTTCCATCGCCGAGAAGACGATGGGGGTCTCCGTGGGGGTCAGAATCTGGTGGAATAGTTAACAGTTTTAGCATGAAGGTATTGTGGCTGCTGTAGGGATTGCGGTTAACGAGACTTTCAATGTAGGACCGCACACCGAATGCACTGTCTTGATGTGGGGAGGGTTTATTCAAAGACTGGTCCTCTGTCTCTCTCATACAAAATGGGGATTGGGTGTGGCGTGAGGGGAATATTCTCAGATGCTCTTAAACTATTGACAGTCATGTAACCCGAGTAAAAAAGAAGCCATGGAATTTTTCACCGTATCAGTGTCTATTTAGAACATCGTGAGTGACTGTCCCTCCCCCAAGGTTCAATGTAATCGCCTCTCATTCTCTCACAACGCCGGAGATTAATCATCATTCTCTCCTCATGGCACCACCATCCCAGGGATTAGTCTGGTGGAACCTCATTGCACTCTCTCTGTGGCAAGGCGATCATTCCTTATAAAGGAGAGAAAGTCTGTCCACAATATCCCAAATGCTGCCTCAACAACACTCTCAGCAATGATCACAATAACTCTTTTTCATCTTAGACATCTCTGTTTCTTTCCTGTAGCGTAAAAAGACTTTCCTTCTCTCGACACTGCTGGAAAGAGTTAACTCTTTTATAATAACAGTATTGTTGTTGCAGTCGGGATTATGGATAACATGACGTTCATTGCAGGATCACGCATCAATTGAACTGTATTAATGTTGGGAGAGTTTATTCAAAAGCCTGAACCCCTCTCTCTCCCTCTCTCTCTCTCCTCTCTTTCTTCTCTCTTTCTCAGTCGAAATAGGGAGTGGGGGTGGTTAGGTGGAAAGTTCTCAGAGGCTCTTAAACTATCGATAATCATGTAATCTGAGTGAAAAAAAAGCCATGGAACTTATCACCGTATCAGTGTCTGTATAGAACATCATGAGTGATTGTCCATCCCCCTTAAGGTTCAATGCAATCACCTCTTATTCTCTCACTGAGCTTCACTTACTGTTCATTGTGCCATCATTCCAGGGATTAGTCTGGTGAGACTTGGGAGAAAGTCTTTCCACAGTACCCCAAATACTGCCTCAACAGCACTCTCAGGGATGATCACAAAGCACCTTTTCTCTCACTTAGACATCGCTATTTCTTTCCTGTGCCACAGAAAGCCATTCGTTCTCTATGCACTCCGACTGACATGGAAAATTATAAGTCCCTTACATCTGTACGTCAGCATCAATAAAGCCAGCACCAGAGATACCTATGGAGTTTTGCATCACATTCGGGGAGAATTTCAATGAGATTCAAAATACTTAAAATAGGTGATGATCATGTACCTGAATGGAAATGAGATGTAGCAATACAGAAAACAGGCAGAGAAAGGGAGCTACCTTTACTTCTGTTCTTCTCTCACAGGATGTATGAAGCCCTGGTCAGGGCAGCATTTTATGCAGATCTTGAACTGAGTTCAGCTGTTCCACAGGACCATAAAGAGTAAATCGCATAGCTGTGGGCTTGTAGTGTTACAACACAGGATAAATCTTCCTGCTTAATTAAAACCAGCAACAGAGAAAGGATTTATCCAATGCAGTAATCTGTTATAATTCTCGAGACCAAATCTATTTAAAGTAAAAATTAACAACTTTATTTCTTAACTTATAACAGAGAATAATAAACGAATGACTATTTACAACTTCTTCCTCAAACCTGTCTTTAATCTTCCCCCTCCACAATACTAGTCCTATGAGACTCCTAATTAAGATTTACAAAACAAAACGTCTTATCTCAAAATCAGGAAGCTTTCGGTTCTTCTCCATATTCCTGTATTTTTTTCTTCTTGGGGACTCTGCTTCACCAGTTAATAATCAATAAAGGTACCAATAGGAGAGCTATTTTCCAGGAAGTCTTTGCATGCTGGTAGCTTGGCAGTTCTCCTCTCAACTGTTCAATTTTCCATGGTCTTGTACCGCCAAACTATTGGGGACTGTATCATTGGCTTTTAAGATTGTCAATATAATAAATTCATACTTGGTTGAAGGTGGGTATTTTGGGGTATGATTTAAAATGTTTTGCTGAATTTGTTTTTGTTTTGAGACAATGAGCTAATCGGGTTGTTCGACCAAATGTAACATTATATCAATTTTTCAGAACACTTGGTGCTGTCAGTTAGTTATTGCTGGCTTTTAATTCTCTCAATGGTACAGTACACCCACGTGTTCATCACAGAAGTCACACCGAAAACTGACAAAGAAAGCATGACACATTGACTTCACTAGAGGTCTTGAGGCAAGCAGATTGGTTTTTATAACAAATGATAATGCTTGCTCTTAAACACCCCAAATTTCCTTCATGAGATATCAACAGACCATTATCCTGTGGCTCTAGATTATCAGTCAATGGCTTGACCACCATAAACTGTCTTCTCATACGTGCATATAACAAGTTAAACATTCTCAAGAGCAATTATTTAGTGACGGACATGTGGTTAGAAGGAACATGAAACTATTGCATTCGGATTGAACAAAGGCACAAAATGGTTTATTCAGATATTGCACTGAGAGTGAGGACGAGATTGGGATCTCATGATGGTGGTATTGGACAGGATTGGTGAGTGGGGAGGACATGGGGATGTAAATCTGTGAAGGACAAAATGGATTATGGAGTTTGAGAACAGTCTGGTTACTTTTCACATATCAGTGAGTAATTTATAAATAATAGTTTGATATTTATAATATATAAGGAAAGGAATTTTTGTTTGGAACTGAAGCCATTGACTTGCCCTTTCCAAAATCTATATATAATGAGCAGAACTTCAAGCCAACCCGGTTTAGTAGACAAATATAATGACTTGAAAGCTGAAAAATGTGTTGCTGGAAAAGCGCAGCAGGTCAGGCAGCATCCAAGGAGCAGGACAATCGACTTTTCGGACATAAGCACTTCTTCAGGAATTTATGCCCGAAACATCTATTGTCCTGCTCCTTGGATGCTGCCTGACCCGCTGCGCTTTTCCAGCAACACATTTTTCAGCTCTGATCTCCAGCATCTGCAGTCCTCACTTTCTCCGATTAAATATAATGACTTACCAGGAACACCAACTATAGCAAGGATGGGATAGTAACCACCTTGAATAATCCAAAGGATATCCTGGATCTCCCATGCTAATTATATCCAAGGCTGAGAAAGCCAGTAAAGACCTGAGGATAAACTCCTGTCCATTGTTGGAACATTCCAGTCTAATGTTCTCAGATTCTGATCGCTCCTCCCCGTCTCTCTCTCTTTCGAGCTCCTGATCCCTGTTAGTGCTGTCAGTGATGCTCCTACTCATACTATGGGATAGCACATTGAACAAAGCCCATTTATCTTTCAACAATGAAAACTCTCCATTGTGATAATTAGGATCCGCGGAGATTGACATTAATCACAGGCACTGAACAAATAACTTCAGTTAACCCCTTTGAATTCAATATTGATTTTATTAAAATTTTAAAAAAAGTTTAAAGTTACATATTTGGCATGGGATATGTGTAGGGTGGGGATGAACAGAGGGAAGAAATATTTGAGATGGTAGATTGATTGTATGTAAACATTCAATCTGCCTTTGATATGCGAGTAATGTCAAAGGATTGTCAGAACTTAAAAAAGTTTCTCCGTTTATAAGTCGAAACATGTAGTCTGTAACTACTGATCAGTGATTATAATGTCAGCAAAATATGGAGAGAAATTTCTAGTCCATAATCTGACAGGAAAATGTGCATACAACAACATGAGTGATAACAGACAAATGGCATGGATATGTTACCATAGAATATGATGTGACACACAATTCAGATGGTTATTCGAGGATCAGAGAGGGCAGGTAAGGGCCATGCTGTTCAAGTATCGATGTCAATCAACTATGATGAAGCAAATTTCACTGGATTTCTATTGCAGTGTGATTATGATACTGGGGACATGGCTGCTGAGACTGGAGGGAGGGAATATGATATTTCCCAGCTATCAGTATTGGCATTTTATTCTTCATATATCATATGAAGATCAAATTTCGGGATACAACTCCAATGACGAATGAGGAGAGCCAGTATTACCCATGCAACCAGAAGACAATGGAGCAGAAATCTGGCCATTAGGCCCATTTAGCCTGCTCCGCCATTCAATGATGGCTGTAAAGCTTCTCAACCGCATTTTCCCACTTTCTAAGTGTAACCCTTGATCCCCTTTACAATCAAGAACCTATCTGTCTCACTCTTAAATATACTCAATGACCTGGCTTCGACAGCCTTCTGTGGCGGTGAATTCCATAGATCCACCACTCGATGGCTGAAAAGGTTCGTCCGTATCTCTGTTCTGAAAGGTCTTCTCTTTACTCTGTCCTTTCGGGTCCTAGTCTCTCCTACCATTAGTAATACCTTCCCAAATTCCACTCTGTCCAGGCCATTCAGTATTCTATAAGTTTCGAGTAGACCTCCTAACATCTTCTGAATTCTATCATACATAGACCCAGAGCCCTCAAATGTTCTTCATATGTTAAGCCTTTCATTTCTGGGACCATTCTCGTGAATCTTTTTGGAAAACACTCCAGGGCCAGTACATCCTTCCTGAGATATGGGACCCGAAACTATGCACAATAATCCTAATGTGGCCTGACCAAAGCCTTATACAGCCTCAGAAGTACATCCCTGCTTTTATATTCATGCCCTCTTGAAATAAATGCCATCATTGTATTTGCCTTCCTAACTATTGACAACCTGCAAGATTACCTTTCGAGACTCCTGGACTGGAACTCCCTCGGCTTTTTGCACTTTTGACTTCAGAACCTGCTCGCTATGTAGAAAATATTCCATGTCTGTATTCTTCCTGGCAAAGTGCATGATGTCACACTTGGCCACGTTATACTCCATTTGCCACATCTTTGCTCACTACTCTAACCTGTACAAATCCTTCAGTAGGAGAAAGTGAAGACAGCAGATGCTGGAGATCAGAGTCAAAACGTGTGATGCTAGAAAAGCACAACCAGTCAGGCGGCATTCGAGGAGCCGGAGATTCAATGTTTCAGGCATAAAGTTTCATCAGGAACGAGGGGGTTGGGCGGAAGGGGGCTGAGAGAGAATTGGGAGGGGCTGGGGCTGGGAGGAATGTAGCTTGGACAGCGATAGCTGGATGAAGGTGAGTGGTGATAGCGAAAGTTCAGAGTGGAAGGTGGAGTGGATACATGGGAAGGAAGATGGACGGGTTGGAAAGTTCAAGAGGGTGGTACTGAACTAGAGGGTTAGATCTGGGATAAGATGGTTGGAGGGGAGAAGAGGAAATTGGCGAAATTGCCTTTGATACCGTGTGGTTGGAGGGTCCCTCAGTGGAAGATGATGCGTTCTTTCTCCCAGACTGGCTACTGGCTAGAAATTGGCCATGGAGGAGGAGGAAAACTTGCATGTCCTTGTTGTAGTGGGAGGGAGAGTTGAAGTATTCAAGGATAGGGAAGTGGGGTTGTTGGGTGTGTGTGTCCGAGTGTGTTAACTGAGCCGTTCTGCAAGTTGATGTCCTGTCTCGCCAATGGAGAGGAGATCCAGTGCAATGAACAGAGTAGATGTGGTGTTTGGATGCACAGGATTTTCTTTGCCTGATGTGGAAAGATCATTGGGATCTTGCATGGAGGTGAGGAGCGAGTGTTGACATAAGTTTCATTCCTCTTGTAGTGGCAAAGAAGGTGTTAGGAGTGGAAGGTGGCTGGGTGGGGTTGGGGGGCTTGAAACTCACGAGGGAGTTGTGAAGTGAATGCTCTCTATTGATATGTGTGGGGAGGGAATTATGCCTCAGGTGGTGGGGTCTGACTGTTGGTGGCTGAAATGGCGGAGTATGATGCATTGTATCCTGTGGTTGGTGGGATGGAAGGCTGAACCAGAGGGGTTCGCTCCTTGTTGTAGTTGGAAGGGTGGAGATCAAGGGCGGAGGTGCGGGAAATTGAGCAGACGAGCTAGAGCACCCTCCTGCAGTCGAACCACCTCTTCAATGCTACCTGTCCCTCTATCTAGTATTGCACTGTTTGAAAACCTAGCCAGAATCCCCTCAGTTCCTTCATGTAAATCATTAATGCATAAAGGGAAAAGTTGCGGTCCCAAAATTGAGTCTTGTGGAACACCACTTGTCCCTGGCTGCCATCCTGAGAAGGACTCTTTTATCCCAACTCTCTGTTTTCTGTCAGACAGCCATGCTACTATCAATGTTCGCACGTTGCTTCTAACACCATGGGCCCTTATCTTTCTCAATAGCTCCTGTGTGGCACCTTGTCAAAGGATTCTTGCGGAGCAAGCGGATAACATCTATTGTTCTTCTTGGTCTTATCTGCTCGTTACTCCCTCAATGAATTCTAACAGGTTTGTCAGGCCTGACCTACTCTTGATGAAACCATGTTGACTCTATTCTATTTTACCAAGGAAATTCAAGTATTCTGATATCCCATCCTTCACGATGGATTCCAGGTTGTTACCCACAACTAAGGTGACGCTAATCAGTCTGTAACTTTCCATTTTCTGTTTAACTCCCTTATTAAACGGGGTATGACATTAGCAATTTCCAGCCTCTTGGCCCTTTCCTGATTTTATTCATTCCTGAAAGATTACTACTTATACTTGCACTACCTCTTCAACTATCTCCCTTCCAAGGCTGGGGTGTAGTCCATCTGGTCCAGGTAATTTATCCACATTCAGGCCATTCAGTTTTCTGACATGTTATTCTTGACGATGGCCACCATACTCAGCTCTGCCTTCTCACTCTCTTCAACTTTTGTGAAATTATTCATGTCTTCCACCATGAAGACTGATGCAAAGTTCCTCATTCATTTGTTTGTTTCCCACTACCGTATCTCCAGCATCATTTTCTAGTGTCCAATATTACTTTTACCTCTCTTTTGCACTTTATATATCTAAAGAACCTCTTACAGTCTCCTTTACATTGCTGGTTCTGTTAACCCTATATTTAATCTTCTCCCTCCTTATTTTTTTGCCCTCTGTTGGTCTTTATAAGTTTTCCAATTCTCTCGTTTCCCACTGCCCTTCACCACGTTGTATGCTTGCGCTTTTGCTTGCATGCAACCCTTGACTTCCCTCGTCAGCCCTGGTTGCCTTATCCTCCCTGTATCATGCCTCTATTCCTCAGCATGAATCTCTGCAGTGTCTCCTGAATTAATCTTGGAATCACCTGCCATTGCTGTTCCACTGTCTTTCCTGCTATACCCCTCTCCACATATCGGAGATTGCTGCAAGTTCAGGTCCAAACTGTCCTTCTTGTTTAGGTCCTACCGACACGGGAATCCCAATGATCCATATATCAGAAGTGCTGCCTCCCCTGCCAGCTGATTGGCCATGTATTTAACTGTTCTACCTTCCCATTCCTAACCTAATTCACACGTGACATATTCTAGTGTCTTCAAAATTCAAATATCCTTTCAACAGAACTCTAGCAAGGCCTTTTCCTTAAAGTGGATTAGACTTGATAATAAAAACTTAAGTGTGACATCAGGAAAGTGGAGTCCACTGAATCAGTCCAATACCCAGAATATCTGAAATCTATCCCCGCCACTAAACCTGTTTGACAAGGTATACATGTGGATTAGTGGTGTTGCAAGAGCACCACTGAACTGCTGTACTCTTCCAGCACCACTAATCCAGAATTTGGTTTCCAGCATCTGCAGTCATTGTTTTTACCAAGGTATACATATGAACCATATATTTGTAGATGGATGAGGATAAACAGAAAAATAGAAAATGTCAGAGCAGATGGATGTCATGCAGCTTGTTTACTCTGCATTGCTATTCAATTGGACTTTAGTTATTCTGTTCCTTTCAATGGCAGGATCTTTACCCAGCATCCCCAGTCGGTCAGAAAGTGCCCAGTGTCGTTGTGTGCACATCTTGCGAAGGGAGTATCCAGTGCCAGGCAATGGGGTGTGGGGAGTCCCAGGGGTGGCAAAGGAAAGGCTGCATGCAGTGACGATGGACTGAGGGACTGAAAGGGATGGAATGGGTATCCAGGGACACTGCACACATGGAAGGGGCCGGGCAAGATTCCTAAACAACCAGGGAACCCGCGATGCACGGCTGCTTTTAAAAAAACCTGTCACGTTTGCTAGATTTCTCTGTCGAACCAAAGCAAAAAATACTGCAGATGGTAGAAATCCGAAGCCAACACAGAGACATACTGTGGAGAGACGAAAGAGTTAATGTTCCCAGTGCAGACACGGGAAGAATTTACAAAGTCAACATAGACAGGTTCCAGAGATTGGAATTGAACCCGAGTCCCTCGCACTTTGAAGCTGCAGTATTGTGTCACCGTGCCGCCCAATGATGGATAATCAGAGTTAGAGACATTGCTACTGTTCTCTGTAATTGGGATTGAGAGTCCTGAATGATGTGTTGCCTACCTGGTACTTGGGTTTGCGATATATCATCTGGGCTGCAGAAGAACTTGGATTGGGCGGGGAATGATCCAGTGGTCAGGATCCATGTAGGTACCAATGGCTGGACAAATAAATGACAGTGAAAAGAGCGACGGGTAATACAGGACTAAACTATCATATCGAAATGCATGCAGCATAAGGAATAAGGTAAATACGCTTGTGACTCATTCACAAATTGGCAGGTACGATATGGTCATTACAGTGATATCATTGCAAGAGGATCAGAATTTGGAACTGAATATTCAAGAATATTCATCCTGTCGAAAAGATAGGCAGGTGGACAGAGAGATAGAGTTGTTTCATTATTAAGAATGGAATTGAATTAATAATGAATAATAAGAAATGAAGTAAGGTCAGATCGTGTAGAATCTGTGTCGGTAGATTGAGGAATCAAAAAGGTGAAAAAAATGCAGTTAGAGTAGTGTACAGGGAGCTGGGGTGCAAGATACACCAGGAGCTAGAAAGTTCTGTACGAAAGTCAAAGTTACAATGATCATGTGGGATTTCATTATGCAGGTGGACTGGGAATTCAGGTTGGTAGTGGTTCGCAAGGAAAGGAATTTGTGGAATGTCTATGAGATGGCTTCTTGGAGCAGCTTGTACAGGTGAACTAGATGAAGGAGCTTAAGGTGAAGGAATTCTTAGCAGGCAGTGATCATAATATGATTGAACCTACTCTACAATTTCAGGTGGAGAAGGTAGAATCAGTCATTACGGTATTACAGCTGAATAAAGGCAATTACAGGGACATGAGGGAGGAGCAGGGTAGAATTGACCGGGAGACGGGCCCAGCAGGAAAGACAGTGAAATAGCAATGGCAGGAGATTTTTGGAATAATTCAGGATACAGCAGAGATTTATCCTGAGGAAAAAGAGGCATGGTACAAGGAGGATGAGGCAACCATAGCTGACTCAGGGACCTGAGCATAGCATAGGGACCTCAGGTATAGCATAAAAGCAAAATAGAAATGATATAATGTGACAAAGTGCAGAGGGAAATCTGAGGATTGGAAAGCTCACCAAGATAAAACTGAGGGCAAACAAAATAAAATAAGGAGGGAGATTATTAAGTCTGGGGTAATGTAAAGAAAGACTGTAACAGTTTCTGTCGATATATAGAGTACAAATGAGCGGCAAAAGTGAACATTGGACTGCTGGAAAATGATACTGGAGAGGTAGTAGTGGGGAACGAGAAAATGGCCAAGGAACTGAAGAATTACTTCGTATCAACGTTAACGATGGAAGACTCGAGTAATACATTAAACATTCAAGCGATTGAGAGGCTAGAGCTGAGTATGATGGCCACCACCATTGCAGAACATGCTAGAAAAGAATTTAAGTTGATTAAATAACCTTGACCAGATGGACTACATCCCAGTGTTATAAGGGAGATAGCTGAAGAGAGAAAGGAGGCGATCGTGGTGACCTTTCAGGAATCACTAGAGTAAAGAACTATCTCAGAACACTGGAAACCCACGAACGTGACCCCCCTATTTAACGAGGGAGTAAGGAAAAAGACAAAGATCCACAATGAATAGCTTAACTCGGTCGTGGGTAAGATCCTGGAATCCATTGTGAAGGATGAGATTTCTGAATACTTGGAAGTGTTTGGTAAAATAGGGCAAAGTCACTACGGTTTCATCAAGGGAAGGTCATGCTTGATAAATCTGTTGGAACCCTTTGAAGACGAAATGAGAAGGCTCGACCAAGCACATTTTTTCAAGAAGGTCTTGGACAAGGTTTAACACAAGAGATGACTGAGTACGATAGGGTCCATTGTATTGGAGGCAAAGTAGTGGCATTGGTAGAAGCTTGGCTGTCTCGGAGAAAGCAGAGAGTGGGGATGAAATGGTCCTTATCCGGAAGGCAGCTAGTGACAAGTGGTGTTCCATAAGGCTCAGTTTTGGAATCATAAATTTTAATCGTAACGTTAACAATCTAGATTTGGGAATGAAGGGCACTCTGGCTAAGTTTGCAGACCATGCAAAAATAGGCAAATGGACAGGTCATATTGAGGAGGCGGAGAGGCTGAAGAAGGATTTGGACAGGTAAAGAGATCGGCAGATGCATTCCAACGTCGCAAAGAGTGAGGTCATGCATTTTGGCACGAAGAATAGAGGCATGGTCTATTTTTTAAATGTGGAGAAAATTCAGAAATCAGAAGTGCAAAGGGACTTGCGAGTTCTAGTGCAGGGTTCTCTCAAGGTAAGCTTGCAGGTTGAGGCAGTAGTGAGGAGTGCAATTGCATTTACTATTGATGGCATTTATTATGAGAGGAATCGAATATAAAACAGGTTGTATACGGCTCTGAACAGACCACATTTGGAGTATTGTGCGTCATTTTGAGCCCATATCTCAGGAAGGATGTACTGGCCCTGGGGTATGTTCACAAGATCTTCACGAGAATGGTCGTAGGAATGAAAAGTTTATCGTATGAGGCATGTTTTAGGACTCTGGGTCTATACACGATAAAGTTTAGAAGGATGAGAGGGATTGTAACGGAAGCGTGCAGAACACCGAATGACCTGGACAGAGTGGATGTTGGTAAAATGTTTCCATTGGACTAGAAGCAGAGGGCACAGCATTAGATGAAAAGGAATACCCTTTGGAACAGTGATAAGGAGAAATGTCTTTAACCAGAGAATGGCGAATCTTTGAAATTTGTTGCCACAGAAGGCTGTGGGGGCCAGGTCATTGAGTATATTTGAGATGGAGATAGATAAGATTTTGATTATCCAGGGGATCAAGGGTTACAAGGAGAAGGTCGGAGAATGGGATTGAGAAACCTATCAGTGATTATTGAATGGCGGTGCAGACTCAATGGGCTAAATGGCCTACTTTCTGCTCCTATTTCTTATCGTCTTATGGTTTAAACCTCAAGGAGGCAGCTTGCATCTCCGAGAAGATGGATTCATGTTCTTCATGAAGGTCAGAAGCTGGAGGGAATAGTTAACTATTTTAGAATGAAGGTATTGTGGCTGCTATCAGGGTGGTTGATATTATGACATTCAGTGCAGGATCGCACACCAATTGCACTGATTTAATGTGGGGTGAGTTTATTCAAAACCTGGACCTCTCCTTCTCTGTCAATTACCGTGGGGAGTGAGAGTTGGGGTGGGAGGGCGTAACGTCCTTCGAGGCACTTAAACTATCCAGAATTATGGATCCTGAGTGATACAACAGTCATGGAATCTATAACCTTCTAATTGTCTGTTTAAAATATAATGAGTGATTGCCCATCCCCCCCAGGGTTCAATGCAATCACCTTAAATTCTCTCACAGCGCTACAGATCAACCTTTACTCACTCCTTATGGTGCCATTATCCCAGAGATTAATCTGGTGGAACTCCTTTTCACACTCTCTATGGTAAGATCACTTCTTATAAAGGATAGAAAGACTGTCCACAATGCCCCAAATACTGCCTCAACTACACTCTCAGGTTTGATCGCAAAAATTCCTTTCCCTCACTTAGCTGGCTCCATTCCTTTTGTGTGAAATAGGAAATCATTCATTTACGATGCAGTGTCACTAATTTGGAAGTTAAAACATCCTTATATCTGTAGGTCAGCATCAATAAAGCCAGCACCTGAGGTGCCTATTCAGATGGACATCACTCTAGGGGAGAAACTCAATCACAAAGAATCCATCTAAAACAGTGAATGGCCACCTACCTGAATGGAAATGAACTGCTGGAAAACGGGATACAGGCAGAGGAAGGGAGCTATCTTTCCCTTTGATCTACCCTTGCGGGATCTGTGCAGACCTGGTCAGGTCAGCATCTTATAGAGGTAAAAACAATGACTGCAGATGCTGGAAACCAGATTCTGGATTAGTGGTGCTGGAAGAGCACAGCAGTTCAGGCAAAATACAAGTAGCTTCGAAATCGATGTTTCAGGCCAAAGCCCTTCATCTTATGCCGACCTTGAACTGAGTGGCTAGTTCCACAAAACAGAAAAGAATAAAATACAATGCTGTGGGTTTGCAGTCAGACAGAAACCTTACCAGGGAAGGATGACCAACTGCTTTCTGTAATGGGCATGAGGCAAGCCGATAACAACAGATTATAATTCTGTGGCTCTAGATTATGAACCAATGATGTGACCACCATTCACTGTCATCCCATCTTTCAGATTCTGTGCAGAGAACAAGTTAAACATCTCAAGTGCAATTGTTTTGTAATGGACACGTGGTAGAAGGGACGTGAAACAGCTGTATCCGGAATTTACAAAGGCACAAAAGAAGGTTTAGTCAGGAATTGCATGAGGCTGAGGAGGACACTGGATTTCACAACGGTGGTACTGGAAAGGATTGGTGAGAGGGGAAGATATGGAGATGTAAACTGGGCAGGAGAAAATGAATCAAGGAGGTTGAGAACAGTCGGTTTCATCCTCGCATATTGGTCAGCAACTGGAATTGAGTAATTTGCTCGTTATAATTTCTAAGGAATGGAATCTTTGATTGAAAATGAAAACGTTGACTTGTAACTTTCCAAAATGTACATATAATGATCATAAATTCAGTTTAGACTGTTTCACTAGACAGCTCGAGTGACTTACCAGGAGCACCAACTATCGCAAGGATAGGATAGTAACCAGCTTGACTAACCATCAGTACATCTTCAATCCGCGATACTAATGATATCCAAGGCTGGGAAAGTCAGTAAATACCATAGGATAAACTCCTGTCCATTGTTGGAATATTCCAGTCAACTGCTATCAGTTTCTGATCTTTCCTCGCCCTCTGTCTGAAGCTACGGATCCCTGTTACTGGTGTAAGTGATGCACCTGATCATACGATGGGATAAAACACTGAAAGCATTACGTTATTGATAGAAGAGAGAACTTCTCTTGGAACGCATAGGATCCATGAAGACTGACATAATCACAATCGCTGAATAAACAGCTCAGTTAATCCCTTTCAATTCAATACTATTTCATTAAAATTCAAAATAACTTTGAACATTCATGCATTCTGGGTGTGATATGTGAGTATGACTGAAGGAAGGAATGTTGAAGATGGAAGATTGATTGTGTGTAATCATTCAGTCTGCCTTGGATATGGAAATAATGCCAGAGGTTTAACAGACAATGAACATGCTTCTCTGCTCATACATGGAGAAACAAATCCTGTAACTACAGATCAGTCAGTGCAATATCAGTAACACATTGAGAGAACATCTTTCATCCATGATCTGATGGCAATATGTGCCTGAGACAATGTGGTTTTATAACAAACAAACGGCATGGATATGTTAACGGGGATTTGTATGTGACAAACACAATTCAGATTGTTATTCCAGAATCAGAGAGGGCAAGTGTGGGTCATGTTGTTGATGTTATCGTTGCTAAAGAACTGTGATGAAGTATAATTTACTGGACTTCATTTACATTGTGATTATGACATTGGGGAAAAGAGAGAAGATGGCGAGGACTCGGGGACATGACTGTTCAGTCTGGGCGGAGGGACAGTGATGTTCCCCAATCACTAGCATTGGAACGTTACTCTTTATAACTCGTATGAAGAACAGATTCAAGTGTATATCTACAATGAGGAATTAGCAGAGACAATATTAATGAAATGCATTTATGCTATACAAAATACAGGGAAAAGTGATTTTCTGTACAGATGGAAATATGCAAACCACAAAGAGATACGGTTGTTAAAATGCACTCCTGAAAAGGAGCAAGATAAATTGAAAGGTGGGTTACAAAACTATGGAAGTGGTGTGTGATATTTATCAATCATTATTTGATCCACAGCTCAGATCCTGATTTCCCCTCTGTCAGTGTAATAGAAAAGAAACAAACTTAACATTTTCTATGAAACCTGAAAGAGAATGTTATGCTAATTCTAAAACTTTTCTGAACTTTGCAAACACTATGCTGAATTCTGCAGTCGAAGAGACAGCTTGACTTTACTGAACTTTGTACACATTCAACCTGGCCTGGCGAGCAGGCGAATTCAGCAGAAAAGCTAAGGAAAACAGAAAGAGAGTTATGTCCACGGCAAGGGAGTGAGAAAGTAAGAACTTGAATGTTTCCCGGCCCATGTCCTTGAGCATGTGATAAGAAGAGTACAAAAGGAATACGTTAATTATGTTCAGGGCCCTTACATAAGGTGTGTTTGCCAAGTGTATTGGCTCCCTGCAGTGGTTAAAAATAAAGCTTTTCCTTTGCTCTTGCTCATATCTGAGTCCAGTCAGATTAATTTCCACAACAGTCAGCGATCCACCTGATTGAGATTCTCTGGACCAGTCTCTCACACAGTGGGGGTTGTTATCGTTCCCTGCTGTTCCTGGCATAGTCTATTTTTTTAAAACCCACCTTCTCCATGGTACTGATCTATTGGTCGAATGGATTTTGTTCGCTGTCAGTAACCTAGCTCTGTGACATTATTGGGAATAAGTGATCTGGGATGACAGCCAGTATCAGCACACTGCTCACAGTGTATGACACCCAGACAGGGGGTTTGCAGTCCAGAGGAATTTCTAAATAAAACTTCTTACTTCTGTCTGTCATATATCTATCCATCTCATTACAGCCTTGGTTCAATCATAGAAAAAGGAGCTGAATTCCAGCCCTTGACATCATGCTACAGTCTTTCAAATGTGGCATGATGGAACCCCAGCAAAAAGGGCATTGCGGGCAAATACTCCATTATTGGTGTCATACCTGACAGATAGGAAGATGGTCATTGTTGTTGGAGGTCAGTCATCTCTGCTCCAGAACATTTCTGCAGTTGTCCCTCAGGAGAATGTGTATGTAGTTTTGCTCGCTGAGATGGAAGGTTCATTATCAGAGGTTTCATCATCATACTAGGTAACATCTTCAGTGACTCTTCAGATAAAACCTTGATCCAAGCAGCTTCAGCTGCTTCATCAATGACCTTCCCTCCATCATAAGTCAGATGTGGGGATATTTGACAATGACTGCACAATGTTCAGCACCATTCGCAAATGCTCAGATATGGAAGTAGTCCATGCCCAAATGCAACAAGATATGGACCCTCACCAGGCTTGGCCTGATAAGTGGCAAGTAACATTCACACCACACAGAGGCTAGACAATGAACATCACAAATAAGAAACAATATAACAACTTGTTAGTCAGCAGCATTATCATTACTAAATTCCCCACTGCCAATATCCTGGGAGTTATCATTGACCATACTCTCAACTGGACTCGCCACATAAATAAAAGAGCAGATCAGAGTCTAGGAATACTGTGCGAGTAACTCACCTCCTGACTTACCAAAGCCTGTCGATCATCTACAAGGCGGAAGTCAGGAATGAGTTGGAATTCTCCCACTTGCCTGAATGAGTGCCGCCCCAACAACACCAAGAAGCTTGACACCATCCTGGACAAAACAGTCCATTTGATTGGCATCACATCCACAAGCCTTCACTCACTCCACCAACGTCTCTCAGTAGTGGAAGTGTATACTATCTACTAGACACACTGCAGAAATTCCCCAAAGATCCTCAGACAGCACCTTCCAATCCCACGAACACTTACGTCTAGAATGACAAGGGCTGCAGACTTATGGGAATACCGCCACTTACAAATTCCCTTCCAAACCAGTCAACATCCTGATGTGGAAATATATCGCATTTCCTTCACTGTTGCTGGGAAAAGAAAACCCTGGAATTCCCTCCTTAATAGCATTGCGCGTCAACACACGCAGGTGGACTGTAGCGGTTCAAGAAGACAGCTCAGTACCACTTTCACAAGGAGGCAGCGAGGTACGGGCAAGAAATGGTGGGCCCATCCTGCAATGCCTGCATCCAAAAACAGATTTTTTAAAAAGTTCCAAGTTGAACATCTCAATGGGATAGGTTATCTGATTTGAACATGAATAGGAAAGCAGTGTTTCTTATATAGAACATTGTACACTTTTTGTTATTAGAAGGGTGTTCAGTGTTCGATGACTTATTGTTGCTGTGCGCTGTGATAAATTGCATCTGTTTTGTTTAATTCAACAACACTGGCGTAACAGGATCAATCCTTCGAAAATACCAGACTGAAAATGACGATCATCGGAGAGACAATGTACTCCCGCCAGATGAGACTCACAGATCGCTGTTTATATTCAACGTTTAATGGACTACTGTCCGACACTGAATCCTCCTACCCTCCATATCACAGCGGTTACTATTGAACAGAACGTGAAGTAAAATCAACATACAAATACAAGGGTTACAAGAGCAGGTCAGAGACTTACAATTCTGCACTGACGAATAGATCCTACTACCTAAAGAGCATGAGATATACCAATAGATTTAGGCCATTCGGCCCATTCCTACACTCTGAAACTGCCATTTTGTCATTGTCTGCTTGACTAGTGGAACTATCTTCTACACACTGACTGTGTCAATATTTACAGTGATCAACCAGTTTCTATCAGATACCTCACCTCCTATTCTTCTAAATTCCATCGAGTACACACACTGCCACCCATATGACAAATCACCTTCCCCAGGATGGATCACCTCCAACACCAGCAGATCTTTCCCTAGAGATCGTGCCCAAAGCAACTCCCAATATTCCAAATGCCGTCTGAACATAGCCCATTACATTCTCAGCAGTATGTCTCCTCTCTTGTATTCTACATCCCTTGAATTGAATGCTAACACTGCATTTGCTTTTCTAACTGTCAACTGAACCTGCACATTAACCGTAATAGAGGATGAGTGTTTCAAAATCCTTTTGTGCTTCAGATCCTTTTGTGCCTCCAGTCCGCCTATCAAAGTGTATAATCTCACACGATCCCATATTGTGTTCCATCAGCCACGTGTTTGCCCACAGTCCGAAACTGTCCAAGCTTTAATGCAGCCTCCCCACTTCATGAATATCACCTGCCCATCCAAACATCACTGTATCATCTCCAAACAGAGCAAAACTGCCCTCAGGTCCTTTGTTCAGGTGGTTCATGTAAATGGCACTTCCCGACTCCCTAAGAACTGTCCACCATTGAAAAAACACAGCACTCAAGGTAGTTGACTCCATTCAGGTTAAAGCAGTGGCTTGACTGGAATTATACCTTTACAATCTTCACTCCTGCACCATTGACACCCAGTAGGAGCACACCCTGCCCCCGTTTTGTTGTGAAATTACTCCGTTATGGTGACAAAGGACTTGATGGCGCACAATCCCAATCTAATGATGTCACTCTGCCTCAACACTAACTGGGTGTTGCTCATAGCAACCAATGTCACTGTGTGTTGATGATGATGGAGAGAGAGGGGGGAGGGAATGTCTATGATGAATGACTGTGTGACTGCCAGCGTGAAACCTGCCCTGACAGCCTCGGATGTACCTGTGCCTGCTATCACCACGGCAGATATGATCAGTCTTCCTGCAGGTCAAATCAATGAAAATGACAGACCTGCAGAGTGTTCCTGGCTGAGCACTCAGATGCTGTGAGGACCAACTGGCAGAGGTATTTAAAAACAACTTCTTCTTCTCCCTCCTGAAGCGAAAATCCCAACCCACTTCAAGAAGACCACCATCATCCTTGTAAGTGAGAAATCACATGCAACGTTCCTTAATGACTACCGCCCAGTGGCTCTAACTTCAATAAACATAAAGTACTTTGAGACGCTGATTATGGCCCACACTACCTTCAGTCTCCCAGCCTGACCTGCTGTCCTATAATGTGCCAATTGATGTAACGGGTCCTCAACAGATGCCATATACCTGCCCTGCCCTCATCCATGGAACATCTGGAAACAAGGATGCCTACACCAGACTCCTGGTCATTGACTACAGCTCCACCTTCAACATCATTATCCCCTCCAGGCTTATCTCAATACTCTGTGAACTTGATCATGGCTCCACCCTCTGCAACTGGATACTCTTGTTTCTGATACACAGACCACAATCTGTGAAGATAGTTGTCTGCACATTCTCCACAATAAAACTCAACACTGGAACTCCTGGAGGATGTGTTCTCAGCTCCCTAATGTACTCTCCGTGCACCCACAGCAGTGTCCTCAGCCCCCTACTGTACTCCCTGTATATCCACAGCTGTGCCCTCAGCCCCCTACTGTACTCCTTGTACACACATGTCTGTGCCCTCAGCCCTCTACTGTACTCCCTGTACACCCACGGCTGTGCCCTCAGCCTCCTACTCTAGTCCCTCTCCTCCCAAGGTTGTGTCCTCAGCCCCATACCCTACTCCCTCTCCTTCCATATCGCTGTCTTCACCCCTTACTGTATGCCCTGTACACACACGTCTGTGTTGTCAAATTCCAAGCAACACCAGCTACAAGTTCGCTGATGACATCACCAAATCAGGAGGGATATCAAACAACGATGAGTCAGAATACAGAAAGGAGATTGAGGGCTTAGTGGCATGGTGTAATGATAATAACCTCTCTCTCCAATTTGGCAATAGTCAGGAACTGATCATTGAGTTCAGAAAGAAAGGAGAGGAACACACCTTCATCTACATCAATGGTTGAGGCAGTGCAGAGCATCAACTCCCTTGGGGTGACGATAACTGACAACCTTCCCTCGTGTTCTTGCATAGGTGTGACAGTCAAGAAGGTTCAGTAGCGCCTCTTCTTCCTCAAGATGCTCAGGAAATTCAGCATGTACTACTTCTACAGATGCACCATTGAGAGCATACTGTCTGGGTGCATCACGGCTTCATACAGCAACGCTCTGCACAGGACCTGCAAGAAACTACAGAAGATTGGGTGCACAGCCAATCTCCCAATGATTGACTCTATTTACATGGCTCGTTACCGCAGAAAGGCTGCCAACATCTCGAACAAAGAACATAGAACAGTACAGCACAGAACAGGCCCTTCAGCCCAAGATGTTGTGCCGACCATTGATCCTCATGTATGGACCCTCAAACATCTGTGACCATATGCATGTCCAGCAGTCACTTAAATGTTCCCAATGACCTTGCTTCCACAACTGCTGTTGGCAACGCATTCCATGCTCTCACAACACTCTGTGTAAAGAACCCGCCTCTGACATCCCCTCTATAGTTTCCTCCTACCAGCTTAAAACTATGACCCCTCGTGGTAGCCATCTCTGCTCTGGGAAATAGTCTCTGGCTATCGACTCTATTTATGCCTCTCATTATCTTGTATAATCAGTTAGGTCCCATCTCCTCCTCCTTTTCTCCAATGAAAAAAGTCCGAGCTCAGTCAACCTCTCTTCATTAGATAAGCCCTCCAGTCCAGGCAGCATCCTGGTAAACCTCCTCTGAAACCTCTCCAAAGCACCAACATCTTTCCTATAATAGGGCGAACGGAACCTGGACACAGTATTCAAAGTGCAGTCTAACCAAATTTTCATAGAGCTGCAACAAGATCTCAGGACTCTTAAAATCAATCCCCTATTAATGAAAGCCAAAACACCACATGCTTTCTAAACAGCCCTGTCCACTTCGGTGACCATGTTAAGGGATCTATGTACCTGCACACCAAGATCCCTCTGTTCCTCCACACTGCCAAGAATCCTATCCTTAATCCTGTACTCAGTTTTCAAATTTGACCTTCCAAAATGCATCACCTCGCATTTTTCCAGGTTGAACTCCATCTGTCACCTCTCAGCCCATCTCTGCATCCTGTCAATGTTCAGCTGCAGCCTAGAACAGCCCTCTATGCTGTCAACGACACCTCCAACCTTTGTGTAATCTGCAAACTTGCTGACTCATCCTTCAATCACCTCACCCAAGTCATTAATTAAAATTACAAACAGGAGAGGCCCAAGGAGAAAGCTCTGTGGAACACCAATCACCACAGACTTCCAGGCAGAATATTTTCCTTCTAGTACCACTCACTGCCTTCTGTTGGCCAGCCAATTCTGCATCCAGACAGCTTGGTTCCCCTGTATCCCATTCCTCCGGACCTTCTCAATAAGCCTACCATGGGGAACCTTATCAAATGCCTTGCTGAAGTCGTTATACACCACGTCCACAGCTCGACCGTCATCAACGTTTCTAGTCACACCCTCAATGAACTCGATAAGTTTTGTGAGGCATGACCTGCCCCTCACAAAGCTGTGTTGACTGCATTTGATCAAGCCATGGTCTTCAAGATGGTCATAAATCCTATCCCTCAGAATCCTTTCTAACACCTTGCAGACGACAGACGTGAGACTTACTGGTCTGTAATTGCCGGGGTATCCCTATTTCCATTCTTGAAGAGAGGAATTACATTTGCCTCCCTCAAGTCCTCAGGTAGAGAGTGAGGATGCAAAGATCTTCGCAAGTGGTGAAGCAATTGCATTTCTCATTTCCCAAAGCAGCCGAGGACAAATCTGGTCCGGGCCTGGCGACCTTTCAATCTTAATGTTTGACAACATTTTCAGCACATCAGCTTCCCCTATCTCTATCCATTCAAGCATACACACCTGCTCTTAAAAGTTTTCATTCACTACAAAGTTCGTTTCTTTCGTAAAGACAGAAGCAAAAAACACATTTAGGGCTTCCCCTACCTCCTCAGACTCCACACAGAAGTTCTCTATGCTATCCCTGATCGGCGCTACTCTTTCTTTGACCATTCTCTTATTCCTCACGTAAATGTAAAATGCCTTTGTCTTATCCCTAATCCGTTCTGCCAAGCCTTTCTCGTGACCCCTCCTCGCTCTCCTAAGACAATTTTTGAGCTCCTTCCTCGCCTGCCTGTAATCCTCTAGAGCTGAGCTTGACCCTTGCGTCCTCCACCTTATGTAAGCTACCTTCTTCCTTTTGGTGAGAAGCTCCACTGCTATCGCAGATTACTGAGGGAAGGGAGACAGGAAATAGCTGGGGCATTAATGTAGCATTGTAGCATCCTTGAACACAACTGAGGTCCCAGAGGACTGGAAAGTTGTTGTTTCAGAAGGATAGCATGAATAATTCAGTTAATTATAGACCAGTGAACCTGTCATCAGGGGTAGGGGAGCTTCTAGAGAAGATACTGAGGGATAGGGTCTTTTCTCATTTGGATGAAGATGGTCTTATCAGTGATAGGTAAGATGGTTATTTGCAGGGAAGGTCATGTCTTCCCAACTTAATAGAATTCTTTGAGGAAGTGACAAAGTTGCTTAATGAGGGAGGGACTGTAGATGTCATGTACATGGACTTCAGGAAGGCGTTTGGTAATTTTTTCCATGGTCAGGTTATGGACAAAGTGAAGTCACATGGTGTCAGGGGTGTGCTATCTGCATGGATAAAGAACTGGCTGGGCAACAGGGTATAGAGCGTAGTAGAGGTAGGCCATTTCTCAAAATGGAGAACTGTGACCAGTGGTGCTCCACTTAAGATGTTTCCAGAAAGAGACATGAATGGGCAGGGAGCAAAGGGATACAGACCCTTCGAAAATTGGCGATGATTTAGATAGAGGATCTGGATCAGCGCAGGATTTGACCGACGAATGGCCTGTTGTACTGGCATTTCCTTAGTTCTAACATTACCAAAGACTCATCACATGCCTGTAAAGATGTAAAGCCTCTTCCATCACGCTAAAAGATACAGAAGCTTGAAAACACCGATCAACTGGTTCAGTAACGGCTTCTTCCAGACTGTTATTAGACTGATAAATGGACTCTCTAATCTCAGATAATGCTGATCTTGTTCATGTTGATCTCACCGAGCGCATGTTCTGTGCACCGTAACTTATATGCGTCTCAGACATGTTTTAAAGCCATCGTTCTGTCCATCCTTGCTTACTATGAGCTGTCTGGACATCTTGGTACAGGTAAAAATAAATCCTCACCTCACTTCCCCCACAGCTCCCTCCAGTGCTCACTCCCAGCTCTCTCCGGTCCTCACCCCCAGCTTCTCCCATACACCCCAGCTCCCAGTGACCCCATCCCCAGCTCCCCGTGACACCATCCCCAGCTCCCCGTGTCCTTTGTCTCTTCCTGTGTCTCTCTCCCTGTCTGTTTCCCTGTGTTTTCCTTTTCCCTGCCTTCTGTTTCTTTCCATGAACTTATTATCTTCCCCACTCCTTGTCCATGTGACTGTTTGTTTCCTTGTTTTGTTTCCTTTCTCTCTTCGACTGACTCTCCATCTGTTTCCCTCGCTGTGTTCTCTCTCTCCTTCCCTTCGTGTCTGTCTATTTCTCCTTCGTTGCGATGGTGATGGCTTCACTATTCGTTTGAAGCCAGTGATGGCTCATTGGTTCGATGCTGGCAATACAACTAACTCAACTGGGTTTTGATATCGAAGACATAATTTAAAATTATCGGTTAAATTTCAAATGTTGTCAAAACAGCACCAGAACATGGGTATCCATTTAATAGCCAATTGTTACATCTAAATATTTTAGAACAACCCGACTCCCAATGTTTCGTACACTGGCAACTGAAGACATTCTAGGGACGTGCATAATGGTCTGACATGGTAACTGCTCTGCCCAGGACCATAAGAAACTACACACGGTTGTGTGCACAGCCCAGCTCTTCACGGAAGACCACCTTCCATCATTTATACTTGTCATTGTCTCAGAAAGGCTGGCAACATCAAAGATCTCTCTCCCAAACCGGTAATGATCTCCTTCAACCTCTTCCAACAGGGAGGAGACACAGAGGCTTGAAAACATGGACCAGCATGCTCAATAACACTTCCATCCTTACTATAATTAGACTGACGAATTGACAACTTTTCAAATAATATTAATCTTGCTAATGTCGATTTTGCTTTGCTCACCTTTTGTGAATCTGTAACCAGGTATGCCTCACTGTGTGTAAGTACCCCCGATCTCTGTTTTCTTGTTTACTATCATGTGCCTGCACTACTCGCAAAACAAATCGTTCCATTGTACATTTGACTAAAATAAATCAAATCAAATCAGATCAATCACGTGGACTGCATTGGCTCAAGGTCTTCTCAAGGGCAAAGTGAAAGTGAATTAATGCTGGCCCAGTCAGAGATACCCATATCCCATTAACAAATATAAGAAGATGACCACACTCAGGGAATACTGACAGGAGGAATCAAATCGCTTAATACATGATCTGAGACAAACACAAGTTTCCCTTGCTATCTGAACGAAACCGTCCGCTACCTGATATGGTGTAAAGTGCATTAGCATTCATTTATAAAGGAAAAGCTGCGCCTTTCTTCGTAAAAGTGAAAATCCTCTTCGGATTTCTTTTGGTTAGCGAAACAAGGCCATAATGTAGGTCATTCGGGAAGAGAATTGACGAAAAGCGAACTTTTGAAAAGCGGGGAATACCTGTATATACATGGGCATGATATTCATGAAAATGGGAATGGCGAAAAATAAATGAGGTGAATCTCACATTTGATTTCCAGCCGAGCTAATCATCATTCTCTTTGTTTCCTCTTTTTTTTCTATATCCCTCTTTCTCTATTGATTCCTCCCTCTCTTCAAAGAAAACGTCCCTGTCAACGGTATTAATCACACTCCTTTCCAGCTGCTTTCAGTTCAGGAAAGTTCCCCAGCACTTTCTGTTCGTTTCTTTGCATTGCCTTGTATAATTTCAGATTTTCAGCATCTTCCTTTATTTGATTTCACCTTCAATTATGTTATTTCGTGGGACGTTGGCATCTCTGCCAAGGGCAGCATTTCGTGACCATCACTGATTGCCCTGACTCTGAGGCCATTCCACAATCCAATATAAATTAAACACATTGTCATGGGTGTGAAGTCTCACTTAACCCAGACCGGGTAATAACATTAGTTTTCTTTACCGAAGGTGATCAGTGAAACAGGAAGGCTTTCAGACAAAATGTTGCTTTTATGGTTGTCTTTATGAAATTCACTTCTATTCCAATTCTTATCAGTTTTATTGAAGTTCTGTCATCAGCTGTGGTGGAACTGAAACAAATTACTTGAAACGATATCTTTCGTTTAATAAGCTTTGCTTCTGAATTACATCCAGCGACATTCCTATATTCATATATTGTCCTAATCATGAAGTAACGTCTGAGACAAGAACATTTTTCTTATTTGAAATAATTGTAATCGGAAAAGTGGTCAGATGAGAGCTTGAAACATTAAGTCTGAATTTTACCAATGTGTAGGCAATGGATTGTTCAGCAACAACACTGATGCAGAGATGAAGATTGGGGATATTAGGAGCTGGTAGTTGTCAGAATTGGTGACAGAGAGAACAGGAGACATAAATCAGTTCAGGGCAAAAAGGGATCCCGAGGTTGTACACAGTCTTGTTCACAGATGTTTGTGAGGGAGTGGTCTGCAATTCACGGATAATGAATGGAGACTGCAATTGAAACTGAAGGCAATAGTTTCTTTCTCTGACAAATATAGATAACAGAAATTGCAACGAGGTTCAAACTTGTTTATGGGATTAATGAATGGTCAGAGGTAGAGAACACCAACAATAGCGAGAATAGTTAGTAGCACACCCTCCACCCCACCCAGAATAATCATCAGCACTGCTGATATCCGATATGGTAGGAATTCCCAGCAGGGGGAAATCTTGAAAAGACTCAAGAGAAACCTCCTCTCCATTGTTGTAATGTTCGAGTCCACTATTCTCAGCTTCAGATCTGCTCTCTCTCTGTCTACACAGCTAGTGATCCCTGTTACTGTTGGAATTGATGCATCTGCTCTTACACTGGGATAGCGCACTGAATGAAGCCCTTCACCAAATGGAGAGGGAAACCTTCCAGTGACACAGTTGCATTGCATGGAGACTGATATTAATCATAGTCACCGAGCAACCAGTCCCAGCTTTCAATACAGCACATTTAGTTCACAAAATAACTGGAATGGACTATGTGTTGACATCGCTGGCTATTGGTCAAATCTCCCGTCACCAATTGCTCTAGTGAAGTCGGGAGAATGATGGATATTATCTTTTCGTAGGCTAGATGATCCTGCTCTGTTGTCCGTTTACTATGCTGGAACCATGTCTCCCCAAATCCCTCCACCCACAAAAGAATCACAATCAGGATGTTGTTACTGTGCTGATCTCTCCTCCACGGGAAGAAACGCTAGCGAACAGACTGTCATTGGGCACAGTTTCCCTGAACATAGACAGGAAGTGTGGACTTCTCTGAATGTTCCTCTCACTGCTGTAATAAAGCAACTTTGGAACTTCCATAGGGAATATGCTTCTGTAATTTATTTATACAAATTGACAAACTTCTAAATGCAGTTTTATTTGCTGTAAACCCGTATTTTTTACGCAATTTGGCCTCAGTCCAAAACCAAGAGTTATAATTACAATGAACTTATTCATTAAGACTTCTGAATTAATGAGTCAGGTTCGAATGAACATGGCATTGTCTGGGACATAGGACAGAATGGGGATAGTGGCTGTGGAGACTGCACGGGGAGTACAATGATATTCCCCAGTCATCATCACTCTTTCTGACAGACAGAATTAAATCTAATTCACAACAAGGAAACCTCCAACATTTGAGAGATGCAATGCTGAATGACAATGTGAACTAAACAGGATAATTTTAAATGTGATAAAGTGAACTATATTTAATATACACATCAGTTAATCATTGGGAATACAGTTCGATTAGGATCACTGGACCAGAACATTAACTTTGATTTCTCTTCACAGATACTGCCAGACCTGCTGAGCTTGCCCTCTAACTTCTGTTGCTTTTTTTTTGTTCGAGATTGATCATATTGTTCAAATCTGGCAGGATACTTAAAATTAAAAGCAGATACTAATTACAAAATGTGAGGCTATGGGGACAGTACAGCAGATTAAGTCGAGATACAGTCGTTCCAAGCTGGAAGAGAAAATGGGCTGAGCTGCCCCCACTTTTGCTGTAAATAATTCTGTGATATGTAATCAAAGCCTTTGGAGAGGGGGTAGACAAGCTAGTTCAACGAAGGACACGTCGTGCTCCACCATCAATAATTTATTCCTGTTATCTCATGAAATTTCAACTGCCTCTGAAATGTCTTTTCAAACAAAGTGGAGTTCCTGAGATTTACAGGATATTCAGAAAAATATTCTTTTTTCCTTTGAATCTTAAAAAAGAAACAGATTTCGGCCGTGACACAGGTGTCACAGACACACCAACTATAATAGGAACAGGAAAGGACTCCATTGTCTATATATAACCAAATTCAGCATGGAACCCTATTAAGAAACATGAAATATAGTGATACGGAAGCATGAAACACAAATAAAAATGATGGAGAAGCGCAACACATGAGGAAGTAAACGCAGAGAGAAACAGAGTTAACATATCGAATATGATGTGACACTGTTCTGAAAAAGTCTTATTGGAATCAAATGTTAATTCTGTGTATCTCTGCTCAGAGAGTGCCGGACCTGCTGAGGTTCCCTCTATCGATTTTTTTTTCGTTCTGAACTGTGACAAATTGACTGATCTGAACGATATAAACAAAGCTGCTATCTCAGTTGAACCTCGAGTAATTTGTAACCAAAAGAGAAAGTGCTAGAAAATCTCAGCAGGTCTGGCAGCATCTGTAAGGAGAAAAAAGAGCTGACGTTTTGAGTCTAAATGCCTCTGTGCAGAGAAATCAGAATTAAAGTTTCTAGTTCAGCGGCCCTTCCTCAGAATGGATGGTAGCCCTGAAAATGTTAATTTATATACAGAAGACGCTGAATTGCTGTTAATGGAGACTAATAGCAGCTAACAATAGAGGGTGAGTAATGGAAGGCTAAGTGATTACTAGGTCTGGTGGTATGGGTAGGCGGCATTGAGGAGTTCAGTCCCTAAAATTATTGAATTTTTTTTGAGTGTGAAGAACTACAGGGTCCGCCGACGGAAAATGGGGTGTTGTTCTTCCAGCTTGCGTTGAAATGTCCTGGAACACTGCAGCAAGCCGAACACAGAAATATTGGGCAGGGAGTAGGATGGGGTATTAAACTGGCAGGCAAATGGAAACTCAGGGTATTTTGCACAGTTACAGCTTGGATACTGTCAAGTGTTCACCCAGTCTACCTTTAGTTTCCCCAATGTAGAGCAGACCACAATGTGAGCAGCGAATGTAGTAGACAGGATTGTGGGAAATGTTGGTAGGATGCTGCTTCACCTGGGAGGTATGTTTGGCCCTTGGATAGTGAGGAGAGACGAGGTAAATGGGAAAGTGTTACACCTCCGGCAGGACAAAGTGTAGTGGACCCGTGGTGGGGGGAGGCGTGGGCAGTGAATAACGAGCGGACCAGGGTGTCCTGGAGGAAATGGTCACTTCAGAAGGCGGAAAAGGGAGAGGAGGCAAATATGTCTCTGGTGGTGGCATCTCGCTGGAGGTGGGGGAACACAGACGGATGATCTTCTGCATGTGAATGCTGGTCGGATGGTAGGTAAGGACAGGGAAAACTCTAACCCTGTTGCAGGAGGTAGGAGAGAGGGTGAGGGTAGAAGCGCAGCTGTTGGGTCAGAACTGGTTGAGAGCCCTGTCGACAAAAGTGCTGGGGAATTCTCGATTGAGGAAGAAGGTGGACATTTCAGAGGAAACATTTTTGAAGTTGACATCATCAGAAGCAATGCGGTTGAGAGGATGGAACTGGGGGAATATAATGGAGTCTTTGCAGGAAACAGGGTGAGAGGGTGCAAAGTCCAGGTAGCTGTGGGAATCGGTGCTTTAATAGTGGCTATCAGTGACCCGTCTATCCTCAGAAATAGAAGCAGAAGTGCCGAGGAAAGAAAGGGAGGAGTCAGAGGTAGACCAGGTGAAAGTGAGCGAGGAATGCAAATTGGAAACGATGAACTTTTCCAATTGTGGACAAGCGAGAGGAGGAGCAGCTTTAATATCATCTATGTATCGGATAACCAGTTGTGGATGGGCACTGGAATAGAACTGGAACAAGGAATGGTCTACGCACTCCATGAAGGAACAGGTATAACTTGAGCCCACGTGTGCATCCATGCACCCCCTCTGTATGGCAGGTGTAGACTGAAACAATGGGTCTGTCCAGGCAGTTCTGTTTTTGGATTTTCAGGAGGACATAAAAGCGAGCTCTGCTATCAGAGGACCATCAGCTTCGGGACTGTTACGTGGTGGCGAGTGGGTGGGAATCGCCAGATGAAATGTTGTCAGATTTAGTTAATAAAATGGCCTGATGTGCCATGGCAGGGTTATGGAACAGCAGGTGATATGTGGAGGTATCTGAGAGCTGGCCCTCAGCCTCTGAAATGGAGAGGTGAGTCCACCAGACTACAGCAGCACCACCCTTATCGGAACAGACTGAATAACACAGTCAGGGTTGGATCGATGCGTACAGCGTACAGTCTGTTCAGAGGGTGATAGGTTCGATAGGGTGACAGGAATGCAGAGAAATTATAACAACCAGTATAACATTGAAAGTTCTCAGAGAACAGATTGAGTAAACGCCAGAGGAATGGGTCTAGGTGGAGGGAGAGTGTGGGAGTTGGGGGAAGGGGCAGTGGGATGGGGAATGGACTCTTGCCCAAAGAAATGGACACTGAGGAGAAGACGGTGGAAGAGGAGTTCAACATTATGTTGTTCCTGAAATTCATTAAAGTGGGGGCACAGAGGGATAACGCTGAGAACTTTGCTGAGTACAGAACATTCAGTATTAGAGCGTGGAAGTTTCAGGAGGAATGGTGAATACACGTCAGGAGGTGGGCTGGGGGGAGGGGATGGACTCAGAGTGCAGGGCATGGATGGGGTGACAGGTGCCAGAGGCTCATAGGCATCTCTAAGTTACTCCATCTTGTGGGCCTCATATATCTGGTGAGCACGGCGAATGAGCTGGAGAATGAAGTAGAATTGGGGAATGGTGCAGCCTTGAGCCAAAGTGATGAGATGCTGTTGGACAGAGAAAATGTTGGTCTCAGTGGCACTGACATCGCACGATCAGTCCTCATAAAGTAACTGATTGATAATGATCTGAATCGTTATCTTATTGTAACGCCCTGATTTCATTGGGTTGACACTCAACCAGCAAGGTCTTACTTTTCTGAGACTTTAGACCAAATGGTGAAAACGAATGATGTTATTAATAAGACAAGTCCATCCATAGTTTTGGAAGGTACTAGCAAAGGCAGAGTTTATTTGTCATTCCCAATAGCCCTAGGGAAGATGTTCATTGAGGAAATTACCAGGACAGAATTTCACCTGATTCCCGTTAACCACAGTTTGCTGAGGGTTAATGATGCTACATTAGTCAAATATTACTTTAATGCAAGGGAAGTTACTCTGATCTCATTTCTAATGACATTGGAAAATCAGTTAAAATGGTAAAGAGCAAAATGATAGAACATGGCTTGTTTGAACAATGTGGTCACTGTCCTCACAACGTTTTAGGAAAAACTGATGGATGGTCGTCTGATTCTGAGGAGAGGTTTGTCCTATTTGTGATGAGGCTGTTTGGTTAAGCGTTGTGACACAGAGACAGAAAAAAAGTTCCACTCTCTATGGGGAACGGTGTTCACGGTGCATTGGACAGTGACACACATACACTATTGTCTGTTCCGATTGGACATTGATCATCCCAATGTCATCATTCACTGATGACCAATAGCAGCAGAGAAGCCAGCAGTTCTCATCACCCCAGTTGGAAAGCAAACAGGGAAAGGAATGGCCAGTGGAAGTGGGAGTAACTAGGGAACTGGTGTAACTTACATTGGGAGTGGGAGAAGAAAGATGCAAAGAGCTATCATCAGTGGAAGAGTATGTAGCAGCTGAAAGGGTAGTGCAAGGGAAGTAGGAGTGTAAAAAGAGTAGGAAGGTGGAGGAAGAATGGCTAATGAAGTTTTAGTGACTGGGAAAAACTTGCTTTAGCAAAAGTGAGATTGAGTGAAAAACTTGACTATTCAGGAAAATTGGGATCTGGTTCCACTGAAAATTAAAATTTGATGTACTTCATTTTCCAGCACTTGATTTTTGTTCAGATTGCACATTCACTCTGTGTTTCTGTATGTCCATCAATTGCGGATGACGTTTTTTTTTCGCCGGTATGGTGTCTCAACATTTTTGAATTTTTTAACATGATGTATTTGCTTCGAATTCAATGTAGACATGAGCATATGGTTTGATCTCCTGCAGTTTGTCCATAACGTAGAATTTAATTGAATATTTATCCTCATCACATTTACTGATTCAAGCAATGAGTCAGTGTCCATCCTGCAGTTGAAAAATTTCTTCAGCTCTGACTATTGTTACGAAGAACAGTGCCACACAAAAGGTTCCAGTGCAATGTGCCAAACCCTAGTTCATCCTAAATTAGGTACACGCTTTATGAATAAGACATGCTGAGTGGTAGAGTGTAAAAGGTGAATTCAACTCTGTGTCGAAAATGCTATTTGCAGCTCCCCCATAATAGGTGTGAACTACATCACTCTGTAAATGCCAAAAAAAAACAAAAGCAAGAGACTGGAATTCTTAATTCCTCTTCTCTGAATAATATCTGGAGAACAGGAAGGAAATCAAGATTTGTTTGTGATATTCATAAATGATGATGGTGAGAATGTGGAAGATGGACCGCAGTTGGATGGTAACTAATGTTGGGGATGACACAAAGATTAAATGGCTGGTTCACAGTGAGGAGGAAATTGTTAGCCTAAGGACAATATTAACAGATGATTTCTATACCCAGATTAATGGCCGATGAAGTTTAACACTGATAAATGTGAGATGATGCACATCTGAATTAACAAGACAAGTGAGTACTCAAACTGTGAAGTGCGAGGGCTAAATTTGCTCCTTTTTTCATTGCAGCAGGGAAGGTTGAGGAGGAAACCTGGTACAGTTCTACAAAATCATAAGGGGAATGGAGAGGATGAACAGACGGCAGCTGTTTACCTTACTCGAAGGGTCGAAAACAAAGGGATACATACTTAAAGTGAAAGGCAGGGGATTGTGAGAGGATTTGTGAGTCAATTTTGAACTGAGAGGGTGGCACAGACATGGAATATAAAATTCCTACAGTGTGGAAATAGGCTCTTTGGCCCAACAAATCCACACTGACCCTCCAAAGAATAACCCACACAAACAAGTTCCTCCTATATTTACCCCTGACTAATGCACCTAACCTACACATCCCTGAACACTGTGGGGAATTAAGCATGGCCAATTCACCTAACCTGCACATCTTTGGATTGTGGGAGGAAACCGGAATACCTAGCATAAACCACGCAGACACGGGGAGAATGTGCAAAATCCATACATGCTGTCACCCGAGGCTGGAATCAATCCTGGGTCCCCGCGCTCTAAGGCAGGAGTTCTAACCACTGAGCCACCGTTCTGCCCCTGGTGACATGTGACCGGAGTGCATTTCCTCGGCGGGTGATTGAGCAGATAATCTCACAAACTTTTTAAAAAGCCTTTGGATATGCAGGCTCGCACTTTCATTCAATGATTCTATGTGGTGGCAGCCATGAACACTGATATATTCTGAAGCAATAGCTAATGGCAGTTCCTGGTTTGTTCCATTGACTGTGTCAGTAAGTGAACCTCCAGTGAAGTGCTGGTGTTATCTCCCACTTTCTACTGAAGTGTTCAGGTTTCCTCGCGTTGGTAATGTAATTTTCTGAGTCGATGATGTCATTTCCGTCCCTTTTTCTCAGAGGGTGGTAGATGGAGTCAAAATTGAATTATTTGTTGATGGAGTTCCGGATAGAATGCCATACATCTAGGAATTCTTGTGCTTGTCTCTGTTTGGACTGTCCTAGAATGGATATGCAGACCGAGTCAAAGTGACTTACTTCCTCATCAGTACGTAAGAAATTAGTGTTTGGGTCATGTATTTTGTGGCTAATTGATGTTCATATATCCTGGTGACTAGTTTTTTGCTTGTTTTTCCGTTGTAGGGTTTGTTACAGTTCTTGCAAGGCTTATTGTTCCTGGAGCAGTACAGAGAAATATGTGAATTTATTGCGTTACTCAAAAGTATGAATAAACTGTCAGAGTGAAAAATAATGTTCTATTAGTTGGCATTACAGCATCAAAGAATTCTAATTTCAAGGTTGTCAGCAAAAGAGCTAGGAGTGAAATATGGAAAAGCGTCTTTATTTAGCGAGTTGTTACGAACTGGAATTGACTGGCTGGGGAAGTTGTGGATGAAGAGTCAAAAGAGAACTGCGTATATATTTGGAAATTATTACATAGAACATAGAACATAGAACAATACAGCACAGAACAGGCCCTTCGGCCCACGAAGTTGTGCCGAACTTCTAACCTAGATTAAGCACCCATCCATGTACCCATCCAAATGCCGCTTAAAGGTCGCCAATGATTCTAACTCTACCACTCCCACGGGCAGCGCATTCCATGCCCCCACCATTCTCTGGGTAAATAACCCACCCCTGACATCTCCCCTATACCTTCCACCCTTCACCTTAAACTTATGTCCCCTTGTAACACTCTGTTGTACCCGGGGAAAAAGTTTCTGACTGTCTACTCTATCTATTCCTCTGATCATCTTATAAACCTCTATCAAGTCACCCCTCATCCTTCGCCGTTCCAAGGAGAAAAGGCCGAGAACTCTCAACCTATTCTCATACGACCTATTCTCCATTCCAGGCAACATCCTGGTAAATCTCCTCTGAACCCTCTCCAAAGCTTCTACATCTTTCCTAAAGTGAGGCGACCAGAACTGCACACAGTACTCCAAATGTGGCCTAATCAAAGTCCTGTATAGCTGCAACATCACTTCACGACTCTTGAATTCAATCCCTCTGCTAATGAACGATAATACTCCATAGGCCTTCTTACAATCTCTATCCACCTGAGTGGCAACTTTCAAAGATCTATGTCCATAGACCCCAAGATCCCTCTGTTCCTCCCCATGACTAAGAACCCTACCATTAACCCTGTATTCCGCATTCTTATTTGTTCTTCCAAAATGGACAACCTCACACTTGGCAGGGTTGAACTCCATCTGCCACTCCTCAGCCCAGCTCTGCAACATATCTAAGTCCCTTTGCAAACGACAAATGCCCTCCTCACTGTCCACAACTCCACCTATCTTCGTATCATCTGCAATAATTTAACGGGCAACAGAGAGAGGGCTAGCAAATGGGAGGTGCTTAGGAGACATTTTTGGAACTGAATCATACATAATTGCCAATGGCCTCCTCCTGTACTTTAAAGTTTTTTACTCTATCATGTGTCAGCTGTGAATAACAGTCAGTGTCCAAATATCTCACAATGTAAATGCTCGCAAATATCTGATTACTTGGTGCAGCATAACACTTAAAATGCAAGTATTGCAAGGTCAGCTTCATTATGAAGTCTAATTATTACTCAGAACATGAATACCTTAAGTGTTGTATTCCAATTACTAAAACAAATATATCATTGCTTTGGCACAAAACCCTTTGGAAAGCTCTGACTTTTCACTAACACGATATTATGTTCGTTGTTTTTTTTCACTATCCACATTTCATATTAAATATCATTCATTCTAAAAATTGGAAGTTTTCAAGTTATTGTTCACTGAAATTTGATACACAAATAATTTCTTTAGTTTAATATTCACAGTCCATGTTGAATTATTGCCATTTTAAAATTGTGGCAAATAGCTGAAGATTGTACATTTCAGTGAGAAATTAAACTGATTGATATATATAAATGTATAAGAACGTTAATTCTATTTGTATGTTCAATCTTCTGCTCACTCTGAATAAAAATCACTCAGAAGCCAATCACTTTAAAAATATTGGAGTGGCAAAACATTGTTTTGAATCCTGACATTGAATGTCTAATTCTGATAACCACAAGAGTTATGTTCTTTCTTCGATAAAATAAAATGTTTTATTTCTGTGTTAGAAAATCTTGACAGGAGTTTATATTTTAGTTCCATAAATATAGAATCAACAGAATTGATTGAAGAGATTATAATTCAGTTGAATGGTTATCGTTCACATCTTATTGTGGCGCAATTCATGAAATATAGCAAACATCCGATTATTGTTCTGGTCAGTAAAGTCAACACCTTGCAATGAGCAACGCTGAAAATTGCTTCCAATTTATCTGAAATCATTTACTGTGTTATTGGACGGCACAGCTGCCTGAAATACAGAGAGACTCAGTGGCCTGTTCCAAAATCTGTGCATTGGGCTTCTAACCTGATTCAGGGCAGTCAGTCAAACATTACTTCAAAACAAATAATTTGGAATCCTCCTTGGGCAGGGGGAGAACCCGCCAAGAGACTATCACTGGTCTCAGTGTAGGTACAAATATTATCCAGGTTAAATACTAATGGCTGACCAGCAACCAGGTTTTGAAATTCATCTTCCAGGCAGCATCTTGATAAATTTCCTCAGCATTCTCATCAAAGCTTCCACATCTTTTCCATAACGAGGCAACCAGAACTCATCACAATATTCTAAGTGTGCTCTCACAAGAGCACCATATAGTTGGAGCATAACCTTCCAGCTCTTAAACTCAATCCCTCGGCTAATGAACACATCAAACACCTTCTTGACAACCGTATTAACCTAGGTAAAAACTTTGTGGGAGCTGTGCTATGGCCCATATGATTCTCCATTCCTCCACAATGTAAGAATCCTGCCTCTAACCCTATATTCTGCATTCAACTTCGACCTTCCAAAATGAATCGTATCCTGCTTTTCAATATTGAACACCATCTGCCAGTTTGCAGCCGAGTCCTGCATCTTGTCAATGTCCTGTTGCAAACTACAACAGCCCTCCACACTATCCACATTTCCACCAACCGGTGTTTCATCATGAAACTTACTAACCTACCCTTCCACTTCATCATCCAAGTCATTTATCAAAATCACAAACAGCAGAGGTCCCAGAACCGATCCTTACGGAACACCACTGGTCACCAAGTTCCACACTAAATACTACCCATTTACCACCACCCTCTGTCTTCTATGGGCTAGCCAATTCTGTACCCAGACAGATAGGTCTCCCTGTATAAGATGACTCCTTACTTTCTGAATGAAACTACCTCGGGGAAGCTTATCAAACAACTTGTTAAAATCCATGCACTCCGCATTCACTGCTCTACCTTCTTCAGTGCGTTTAATCCAATCCTCAAAGAATCCAATAAGAGTTGTGAGGTATGACCTGCCCCTCACAAAGCCATGCTGACTATTTTTAATGAAACTATGATTTTTCAGAATCCTCTCCAATACTTTGGCCAATACTGATGCAAAACTGACTGGTCTGTCATTCTCAGGACCATCCCTGTTCCCTTGCCTGAACAAGGGAGTAACATTTGCCACCCTCCAATCAACCGACGCTACTCAAATGGAGAGTGAAGACGCAAAGACCATCGCCGAAAGCACAGAAAGCTCTTCCCTCTCTTCCTGCAGAAACCTAGGGTGTTTCCTGTCTGTCCGAGGGATTTATCTATCCTTATGTTTGTACTTCAATCAGTCTGTATTTCACCTGAACTTGTTTACCCCCTGTCCAACCAACTGATTGACTGCTTTCCATTTCAGGGCTCTGTACAGTGCTGCCTTCCAGAGCAAGTATGGTTCCCAATATCCTGTGTATTATGGAATGGAAAACATGGGAATGCCTTTCTCATGAAGGACAGATGCCAAAACTTTGACTCTGTTGTTCTTCTGATGCTGCCTGAATGGCTGTGCTTTGCCAGTGCCACACTTTTCGACTCTGATGACCAGGATCTGCAGTACTCACGTTCTCCATTACTGACGGCTGTCCTCTCTGCACACTGAGCAGGCAAGTAATCAACAGAAACCAGTTGTATTTAGAACTGACTGTTCAGTTCTGGAAAGATGCATTTGATGAACACTTTTACTAATAACGAAATTACAATTCAACAAATTTTCATTCAGTCCCAGAGTTACAGTTTTGGTTCATGAATTGGACAGCTTGATAACGAGCAGTGAATGACTGAAGAACTCTGAGGTACAGAGTATTCCAGGCGATATATTCCATGTTGGATGTACTTTACCTTAATGCTGCTAATATTATCAGATAGACGAATAAGACAAGGAAACGAGGTGACATGTGGAAGTGTGGCACTTTTGCCATTACAGCGATGTGTTTGAGGGAGGTCATGGCTAACAACTCAATATTCTGTGGTACCTGAACTTTTGTCAGGACAGGAGAGGGGGTACAAGAGGAGGTAGTGGTGCCTTATTAATTATGGAGTCAGTTACTGGCGTAAGAAGGGACGATATCTTGAAAGGATCTTCTAATGAGGCTTGGTGGTTAAAGCTCAGTCTCAGAACCATGACAGAAACACTGCTTGGGATATATTGTAGACCCCAAGATAAAGGAAAGTACGGGAGCAGGTATATAACCAAGTTATTTAGATATGTAGAAACAATAATACGATCATTATATTCAGGCATTTCAATTCCAAACATTAATTCGGTCAGTGATAACTTCTTAAGCGGGGGCAGGTGCTTTGAAATTTATTCCAAAGAGCTTCTTATATCAACATAGAGCAGATACAACAATGGGCAGTGTACTGCTGGGCCTCACTGTGGGGAACGAAGCCACTCAGGTGTTCCAGGCAGAAGTGGAAGAGCATTATAGGACCAGTGACCGTGATATCACACATTTTGACTTTGCTAAGCAAAAGACCCCAAAACTGTTTGAAACATAAAAGCTTTTTGGATTGGGTAGACAGATTTTATGAAAAAAAAATGACAGGATCTGGGCAAAGTGCAGTTGCTTCTGGGTGAAATCGTAGCAGAACAAGGTGGGGCGGGGGTTGAGGGATTATTTGATTAAAATCGAATTAATGACAGTGTTGGCCCAGCATGTTACACCAAAGATAAGGTTTAGGAAAACAAGCCCAGAAAACCTCAGATGTCGACACAAATTACGAGCAGGATGAAAAAAGAAAGAGAAGCTTAAAGCAGGTTCCAGGTGAGCGGGCCAATGAAGGTCCTAAAAGAACATAGCAAGTGGAGGGCTAAACTTAAAAAGTCAGGTGGAAGAGCAGAAGAAGGGTTGATAAAACTTTAGCATGTAAGATTAGCAAGAATCCAAAGTCTTTTTTTTTGGTTTATTAAGGGGAAGACGATAATGTGGGAAAGAATGAGAGTGTTACGGTCTAAGGGGACAGCCTGTTCACAGAGCCAGAGAATATGTTAAATACATTCTACGAATCGGTCTTCAGTTTGGAGGAGCTATTTCTGGATTCAGGGAGATTGACCGTTTGACACAGGTGCTGAGGAAGAATTGGAAGTTGATGCAAGATAGAGTGGGCAAATAACCAGATTAAAGACCACCAAGTCTCACATCAGTGAGAAGGAAACAATTGTAGAAAATTCGGAGGGCTGTTGAGGCTGGATCATTAAATATCTTCAAGGCTGAGACAGACAGATTTTTATACAAGTGTTACAGGAAATCATAGGAAAGTGGAATGGGGGATTAGCAAAATAAATATAACGTAATAGAAGGAAAAGCAGACTCAGTGAGAGGATAGATATATTGTTTCCCCTTTGTCTAATGGTGTTCTGTTCCAATAGCCCTGTATTCACAAGAACATCAACCTCTCTCACTATGGAGTGAGACACAGTTTGGAATGCAATCGAGGGATTCAAGGAATTCATAAACGCGATACTAATAGACAGAAAGTACGAGAGGTCTGCAATAACACGGATTGCCTGTCGGGGTGAGGATTTGCATCGACACAGGCACCACTACCAGAAGGAAGACCTCAGTAAGACACCCTCCAAGGTCAAGCAGAGACATGCACTGGAGAACAGGTAGTCAGGGGCCAGGCGTCAAGGAGTGCTGAAGGCCTAAAGACTATGAAACTATCGTGTCTCCTTCCTTTCTTCCCTGACCAAAACTATGTGTGGAAGGGTAGAGAGACATGCCGTTGTAGCAGAGTTAGCAGTAGGGCTTTGACACGAAGGGTTTCCAGCTCAGCAAAATGTACAGGGAAACTGAAATAAAGTCCATTTAACTTTATTGCTACAGCAGTCGAGATGGCAGTTAGGGCAGTCTCACGTTCCTCGTGTGGGATGTGGAGCTCACGGAGATTTCCCCCGCCCCTGATGGCTACACGTGTGTCTGTTCACCCAGCTTCAGCTCCTGGGAGACCGTGTTAGGGAGCTGGAGCTGGGTGGCACGGTGGCTCAGTGGTTAGCACTGCTGCCTCACAGCACTAGGAACCAGGAGTCAAATCCTGGCTCGGGCAACTGTCTGCGTGGAGTTTGCACGTTCTACCCATGTCTGCATGTGTTTCCTCTGGGTAATCCGGTTTCCTCCCACATTTCAAACATGTGTAGGTTAGGTGCATTGGTCATGCTAAATTGCCCGTAGTGTAAGGTGTAGGGGAGTGGGTCTGGGTGGGCTGCTCTTCGGTTGGTCTGTGTGGATTTGTTGGGCCAAAGGGCCTGTTTACACACTGTAGGTAATCTAATTTAGGATGCACTCAGAGTCATCTGAGATACTGAGAACTTCATAGATAAGTGTTTTAGTGTGGTGGCCACACCCAAGACACGCCCCTACTTACGTTCCTTTAATGACTATAATATTCCAGTCCAATGTTCATCGCCCTCAGTTCATTAGCTTTACCTGTCAGTCCTGTTGTATTGAAATAAACACACTTTAATCCAACAGGCATACCTTGCTTCCTGTCATATTCCAGGTAGAGAGTGGCTGTGCGACCAACAGGAATGGCAAAGGGAGTAGGCAGAGAGTTCAGAAATCCCCTGTGGCCATTCCTCTCGATAACAAGTAGACCATTTTGGATTGTTGGGGGCGATGCCCGTTCAGGGGAAAGCAGCAGTTGCCAGGTTGGTGGTACTACCACTGGCTCTGGGGCACAGCGGGAAAGGGTAAAGGTAAACAGGATGGTAAAGATAGGAGGGTCAATTGTTATTGGGACAGATCAGAGATTCTGTGGCCACAAACGGGAATCCAGGGTGGTGGGCTACCTCCCAGGTGCTAGGGTCCAGGATGTCTCCAAGTGGCTGCAGAACATTCTCAACGGGGTTGAGTGAGCAACCAGAAATCATTATGCATGTTAGCACAAATGATACCCATAGCAACAGGGAGGAGTTCCTGCAGCGTGATTGCTGAGAGCTTGGAGAAACATTTTTTTAAAAAACCTTGACGGTGGTTATCTCATGAGAGGGAGATTACCGTCAGAGACTTGTATTGGAGGGGGCATCAATATCTTGGCGGCCAGTTTTGATAGTGTTACAAGGGTGGGTTTAAACTAGATTGGTAGGGGGTGGTATCCTCAAGAGCAGGGAGGCAAGTGAGAGGCTGGAAGGAGATACAGTAATCAGAAATAGTACGATTAGGCTGGAAAACGACAGAGAAATGTCTTTTGGATTAAATTGCATCTATTTCAATGCAAGAAGGCCACCAGGTAAGGCCGATGAACTCAGGGCGTGGATAGGTAGGTGGGACTGGGATATTCTAGCCATTACAGAAATATGGCTAACTGATGGAAAGGACTGACAGCTTAACGTGCCAGGGTACAGGTGCTTTGGGTGAGACAGAGATGGTGGAAGGAAGGGAGGGGAGTTGCATTTCTGATTAAGGGGAGTAACACAACAGTAATCAGAGATTAAAAAAAACTGATGAATCACCCAGTGAGGCTTTGTGGGTGGAGTTAAGAAATAGGAAGGGGTTGGTGAGGTGATTGGGGACGTATTATAGGCCCCGAAATAGTCAACAGGAATGAGACTAACAAATATGCAGGAAGAGAGGGGAGACCCGCAGGAGCAATAGGTTTATCATAATAGGGGATTTTAACTTTTAAGTACAGACTGGAATGGACAGAGCTAAGGGATTTGATGAGATAGAATCTGATACAAGCGTCAGGAAAGTTCCCTCAAGCAGTATACAGAGGGTCCTACTCGGGAAGGGGCAAAACTCGAAATTTTCTTCGGAAATAGGGCACGACAGGTGACTGAGTTAACAGTGGGGGAGCACTTTGAGACCAGTAACTGTAGTTCTATTAATTTTCAAATAGTATGGAGAGGGACAAAACCGGTCCACAGGTTCATGTTTGAACTTGGGGTCTGGCTCAGGTCCAGGCCGCTGGAATCAAGGGAATTCCTGGAGGTATATAAAAGATACAGGAGTTTACTGAAGAAGGCAATCAGTAGCTTGAAAAGGGGGCAAGAATGAGCCTTGGCTGAGAAGATTAGGATGAATCCAAAAAGCTGCTTTAGACATGTTAAAAGAAAAATCAATAACTGGATAGAAAATAGGACCCACCGAAGACCGATGTGGACAAGGATGATTTGAACTATAAGTGATGGGTGAAGTTCTCAACGAATATTTCTACTCTATGTTTACCGTGGAGAAAGACATGTTCACTTGAGAACTTGAGGAAGTTAGTGGTGATATCTTAGGGACAATCCATGTCATAGTGGAGGAGATTTTGGACGTACTGGAATGTTGGAAAGTGGATAAATCTCACGGTCCTTACCCGATATATCCAAGAACACCTCACGGGGCTCCAGAAGAATTTGCGGGGACCCTGGCCTATAATGTTGATCATCATTGACCCCAGTGACGTGCCTGAAGACTGGAGGATCGCAAATGTTGTGCCCTTATTCAAGAAGAACTAAACACAAAAAGCCTTGGAACTAAAGACCAGTAAGGTTCTGAGGGATAAGATTTACTTGCATTTAGAAAGACAGGCTTTGATTCGGAATAGTAAGTGTGGCTTTGTGTGAGGACGTTTTGCCTGACAATTCTCTTAAAGCAATTGGATGATGTGACTAGGAAAATTGACTTAAGTGGGGCAGTAGACTTCAAAACATGTAGTGTTGGAAAAGCATAGCAGGTCAGGCAGTATTCATCAGGAATGTCCAAAACATCGATTCTCCTGTTCCTCTGATGCTGCCTGACCTGCCGTGTTTTTCCAGTGCCACACTTTTCGATTTCCAGCATCTGCCGTGCTTACTTTCTCCAAGGGCAGTAGATTTAGTCAATATGGATTTCAGTTACAGCAGAACAGAATGAGGTTTGTCAGCCCCTGGAGCCTGATATACAATTACAGGAGGAGGCCAATAAGCCCCTCGGGCCGAGAAAACTGTAACCGGATCATGCAGCACCAGTATCCAGTTGCACAGGAACAGGATCAATCTATTCAGCGACTTGAATCAATAACACAGGAAATGGAAGAGGCCACAAAGTGACTGGACTATGGGGTATACTGGAATAAAACCAGGCCACATGGCCGCTCAGACCTGCTCTTCCATTCAGTAAGTCAGGGCTGATTTGCACTCGGCCGCAATTTCTCTTTAAGGCCCAATTCTTTGTAGCCCTCGACCATCTCTCGGGTCAAAACCCATTGACACCCACTCGCACCCCCGAAACATTTCAGTGATGTCGCCTCCCCTAACTGTCTGGTCCTAACCATCACTACTCCCTGAGAGAAGGAACCACTCCCCACACATATACCTTGGCCTATTGACATGGATAGAAGATATGAACACAGCGTAAAGTGACTGGCCCTGATATCACGGTAGTATTTGATTGAGCAAGATGTTATGGAGACTGAACAAAATTGAACTTGATGGGAATCAATTGTTAACTCCCCACTGGTTGAATCATTCAGAGCACAATGGGGCTGTTGGATATCAATCCTCTCTGTCCCTGGATATCTCTGTGGGCAATCCTCAGGGTAGCTTCTTCGGCACATACATCTTCAGCTGCTTCATCAAAGTCTTTCGCTCTGTCACACAATTAAAGATGGGGATGTTCTTTGAAGATTATACAATGTTCAGAACAATAAGTAACCTCCTAAGGTCCTAAAGTTTCAAATCTGGACAACATTCAAGCTTGTGCTGTTAATGAATAGGTATCATTAATCAAAAGCACTGCTGGGCACTAATAATTTCCACGGTTAAAAGAAAGATGAACACCTTCAGCAACTCTAGCTGGTTTCCCAGTAATATAAGTAAACCATTCAGCCCATAAGATGTATTGGATAACAATAGGTGCAATGCGTTCGCTCACTTCTGTGTATTATACAATTTAAAATAAAACAGGTGTGGGAATCCAAAATACACACGCAGGAAGCTGGAAGAACAGAATAAGCAAGGTAGCATCAAGACTTTGAGAAGTGAACGCCTTGGATATAACCCTTCGTCAGGACTGTGCGTGGGAATAAGGAGGTCTATAGATAAAGTGGCGGGTGAGGGAGGAGGAGGCAGAGTGGCGAGATGTGGATAAGTGGACACAGATAAAGGTATCAGCGAGTTGTTGATGGGAGCGCTGAATCCAGTTGGTAGCTGGACAATGGTTGCTCAGAGCAATGGAAGGGAGGGGAGGGCATGGGAAGTGAGTCGGGGGACTGGAAGGGAGGTTATTTGAAATTGAAGAATTCAATGTTGAGTCTCCGGGGTGTAGGCTGCACAGGTGACAGATGAGATCTTGTTCCACCAGATTATGGTTTAGTTCATTGTGGCAATGGAGGAGGCCAAGGATGGCTATGTCGGAAAGGGATTGGGAAAGAGAATTGAAATAGGAAGTGACTGGAATGTCTTCCATTCCACCTAATGACCCTACCTTTCAGCTCCCAATGGGATTCATCCCCCCTCATCGCCCAACCAGGTTGTACCCACCACTTTTGTCCTCATAGCTGTAACTCACCATCCCCCTGATCTCCCACCCCAACCACTATCTTCCCTGTTTCTCTGCAGCTCCCCCGACACCCCAACCCAGTTCTGAAGGACATTTATACCTGAAATGTTGACTTTCCCAGCTCATGATGCTGCCTGGCTTGCTGTGTTCTTCCAGCCTCCTGTTTGTCTCCTATAACTCAGGAAGATAGAGTCTAGTCAGCACAATGTGCTGGCAGGCAGAAACCATGGGTTGCCCACTGAAGACCTCGAACCTCTGCCCTCGGGCCAGGAGGAAGACATTCAGTTCCTCGAGACACTGAGACATGAACAGAAGAGGCCATTCAGCCCCTCCAAACAGTTACACTGAAATAGGAGGATGTCATTGTTGCTGCAACACGACAAACCAATGAGGCACAGACTGCAAAGACAGACTGCTCCATGTTTTTCCTCCTGGCCACATTGCTAATGGTACACACGTGCTATGGTAACGTGGTTTGCTGATCATGAGGAGGGAAAGTGAATGGTTTGTGCCAAGTCCCAAGGAGGCATCTTCCATCTCCGAGATTTTATGGACTAGGCTAGACCACTCAAAACACTTTTAAGCAGGAAGCCCAGCGCATACCTTTGCAATTTGTTTCGGAAAGTGTACAATGAAAATTACCCGGAGTAATTTAGCTAGGTTGACTACTAGATTTTAAAACAGACAAAAACTTTATTCATAAAATTACACAATGAAACACAAAGAACAGAATAAAGAATCACTACAGAATTCAACCTATTCAGCTGGACTTAATTATGCTATTCCGAATATACACAACTGTCCCAATAAGCAAACTCCCAATAAACCCAGTATAAATGGAACACAAACTTCCAGGTTGAAGTTGAAGGTCAGAAAAGAGAGAGTTTCCACACAGCTCCCAGTTGAATTTCCAGTTCAAGACTCAACTGAAAACTGCTCAGCTCAGCGAGTTCAGCTAAAATAGCTCACCACTCTCCGTTCATTATACTGGTCAGTTATAAAGCATGACCACTTTGGGCTGAAGTCTCATCTGTTTTCATGTCAACAAAAAGGCTCTGAAAATCCTTTACATCTCTGTACCAAACCAGACTGATCAGAGCTTGGCCCCGTTTTATTGTCCCTCTGAAAAAAAAACCAAGGATAGAATTTCCTTGAGCCAAGGAACAGCTTTTAGACAAAAAATGGACTTGCTTTGTGACATATCTCTCCCACCCCTTAAAAAAACGAACCACCAATGCTAAAAGGTGGCTGCATTTTTAACCCTTCCAAACCCAAATAGTAGTCTCAAAACTGACAGATACACTATACTAATTGTAAACATTCAAACATGCACAAACCCATGCAAATTCAGGCCGCAGTATACCCACCATCGAACAGCTCCGTATATCATTCGAGTCTCAATAACTCATCAGCTTTCACGTTTTCGCGACCTGCCACATACACAATTGTCAGATTGAACGGCTGCAACAACAAGCTCCATGTAAACAATCTGGCATTTTTGTCTTTAAGTTTTTCCACAAATGTCAATGTGTTGTGATTAGTGTATACGATTGTCTCAGATGCATTGCTGGTAATATAAACACAGTTATGGTGTAATGCCAACAACAAGTTTAAAGTCTTTTTCTCCACCGTGGAAGATTTCTGTTGATGAACGTTCGAATTCCCAGAAAAATACCCGATGGGTCTTTCTATTCACTAATCATCCTCCTGCACAAACACCGGACCGACACCCACATCACTGGCATCAATAGCCACCTTAAAAGGCTTCATGTAATACAGTGTAGCTAATACTGGGGGCAGTGGCTAACACAGGTTTTAGGCTGTAAAATGTCTTTTGACAGTCCTCTGTCCACTGAGAGTTCTTGCCCTGGACAATTCGGTGAGTGGAGCAGCCACACGGCTTAAAGTTTGGCACAAATTTTCAGTAAAATCCAGTCAATCCGAGGAACCGTAGTATTGCATATTTCTTCTTGTCGACGGTGTGGAACATTCCCCAACTACTTTACGTTTTGTATCTCATTGGGCCATTGGTCCATGTCCAATAACATGACCCAGGAACGTGACTTGGGCTTTCTCAAATTCGCTTTTACCTCGGTTTACCAACAAGCCGACCTTCTGAAGTCAATCAAACATGTCCGATAAATGCTGTAAATGTTCCTTTCATGAGTGACTAAAAATCACCAGGTCATCAATGTACACCACATAGTTGGGTAATCCGGCAAAGTCTCTGAAATGTGGCTGGATCGTTTTACATACCAAATGCCACAACCTTGAACTGAGATCGTCCATTTGGGGTTATGAAAGCCGAAATTGCCTTTGCTCTCTCTGTCAGAGGTCCTTACCAGGACCCTCTGAGCAAGTCCAACGTAGAAATCTAAGTAGCTTCTCCCACTTTTTCGACACAGTTCTCCAAACATGGAATTGGGGAAATGCATCAGTCTTTGTAACGAAGTTGACTTTGTGAAAGTCCACACATGACCGCTGGGTAACATCTGGCTTTGCCACCATGACTATCCATGAGCTCCAATCACTGTAACTCACTTCGATTATGCCATCTTGGAGCATGTGCTCTATCTCCGTCTGAACCTGTGCCAACTTTCGAGGGTAATGCCTTTAAGAATGTTTCTTAATCAGAACAACATCTCCTGTGTCTACATCATGCATAATTATGCTCGTACTTCCCAGTTTATTTTAGCATATCTCTCCACGATATCGGAATATCTCTTTCAGGTTACTATGCTTGTCTTGAGGAAGGTAACCCAATAATTTATCCCAATTTTTAACAATTTTCTCATTGTTCAATTTGTTCATTGTTCAATCCTTTAAACTTGGTTCTTCCTTCTTTGTTGTAATCACTAACAACTTCCCCTCTTGCTTTCCTTTCCGATCAAAATACCTGTTCCACATATTCACATGACACACTCTGTGAGATTTCTGCCTGTTTTGGGTCCGTACCAAGTAGTTCACCTCATTAAATTTCTTCCAAATTTTGATAAGGCACACTAAAACATGCTTCTACAGGCTCAACTGTTACTGGACGCAACACCAATACCGTATTCCCAATTGCAAATTTGTGACTTCTGATCCACTTCCTGTTTCATTGTATGCTGCGATACTTTTAAATGCTGTCTACCCAACTCTCCAGCTCTATTTCAGCTGCATTTCGGAATGGCAGGCAGTGACCAGTGGGGTACCGCAGGGATCCGTGTTGGGACCGCAGCTTCATACAATATATGTTAATGATTTAGAAGATGGTATCAGCAATAACATTAGCAAATTTGCTGATGATACAAAGCTGGGTGGCAGGGTGAAATGTGATGAGGATGTTAGGAGATTACAGGGTGACCTGGACAAGTTAGGTGAGTGGGCAGATGCATGGCAGATGCAGTTTAATATGAATAAATGTATGGTTATCCACTTTGGTGGCAAGAACAGGAAGGCAGATTACTACCTCAATGGAATCAATTTAGGTAAAGGGGCAATTCAGAGGGATCTGGGTGTTCTTGTACACCAGTCAATGAAGGTAAGCATGCAGATCCAGCAGCTCGTGAAGAAGGCTAATAGCATGCTGGCCTTCAGAACAAGAGGAATTGAACATAGAAGCAAAGAGGTGCTTCTGTAGGTGTACAGGGCCCTGGTGAGACCACACCTGGAGTACTGTGTGCAGTTCTGGTCTCCAAATTTGAGGAAAGGCATTCTGGCTATTGAGGTAGTGCAGCGTAGGTTCACAAGTTCAATTCCTGGAATAGCGGGATTACCTTACGCTGAAAGTCTGGAGCGACTGGACTTGTATACCTTTGAGATTAGAAGACTGAGAGGGGATCTGATTGAGACATATTAGATTATGAAAGGATTGGACACTCTGGCAGCAGGAAACATGTTTCCGCTGATGGGTGAGTGCCGAACCAGACGACACAGCTTTAAAATACGGGGTAGACCATTTAGGACAGAGATGAGGAGAAACTTCTTCACCCAGAGAGTGGTGGCTGTGTGGAATGCTCTGCCCCAGAGGGCAGTGGAGGCCCAGTCTCTGGATTCATTTAAGAAAGAGTTGGATAGAGCTCTCAAGGATTGTGGAATCAAGGGTTATGGACATAAGCCAGGAAGAGGATACTGATTAGGAATGATCAGCCATGATCATATTGAATGGTGGTGCAGTCTCGAGGGCAGAATGGTCTACTCCTGCATCTATTGTCTATGTCTATTGTCTATTTAATCGTTCCCTAAAATTTGACACATCGTCCAATTGGGTGGTCTCTGAATTCTGATTTATTAATTTCTCCTTAACCAATGGTAATGGCACTTATTCTTCATGCCCACAAATTAATTCAAATAGTCTGAATTTGTTCGATTCATTTCGTGCGTCTCTGATCACAAATATTTCAAAAGGAATTTCCTTATCGCAATCATCTGGATTATCCTGACCATAAACCCTCAACATGGTCTTCATGGTTTGATGCCATCTCGCTCATGTTCACTGGGATTCCCAATAATACGTAGTAGATTTGAATTGCTTTATTCCCAAGGTATCCATCACCTGCTTGAATAGTTCGGATGTGAGGCTTGATCTGTCTGGATCTCTATTGGTAGTCCGTACCTCGTTAAAAAATAAGTTTTTCTTCCTACAACTCTTTTCGCTGTGATGCTGCATAATAGGTCTGCCTCTGGAAATCTAGTCGACACATCCATTATTGTTAATAAATACTATTCCCACTTTTTGTTTGAGATAGGGGATCTCACAATCTGTCAAGACTCTAGTGTAAGGTTCCTCAAGTTCTGGAATAGGTATTCAAGTTGCAGGTTTTATTACTGCCTGTGTGATATGTTTGAGACGTCTGGCAATATTCAACTAAATCTTTATGTAGTCCAGGCCAGTGATAATATCTTTGTATTTCAGCCTGTAATGTCCTCACCCCGAAATGATCTCCAAGTGGTAGCTCATGCGCCACTCGCAGCAACTCCTTTCTATACCCAACAGGCAAAACAATTTGATGAATTTCTGTCCACGTCTGATCTGCTTCAATGTGTGCTGATCTCTATATCCGCATTAAGACATCATTTGTTAAGTAATAACACACAGGAATGCATTCATTCTCTTTCTCGCTAAATATCTTATGATATAAATTTTGTAGCTCCTCATCTTTCAGCTGTAACTCAATCAGCTTAGCAGAGCTAAAAATATGTTCATGTTTTCCTACTTGCTCCTTCTCTGTTCCACTTATCTGATCAAAAAGAAACTTTCGGATAATTCTACGTCAGCTTCCTTATCTGTGCCTTTGTCCTGCTTAAACCTGTGCATCTGTGATCTTCTGGTCACGTAATCAGGGGAAATTCCTGGATAAACATTCTCCAGGTCTTCAGTTGCCTGCATCTCCCCTGGATTTTCAACTAGAGTAGGCAGCACGCCTACCAGTGAATCAGCTATATTATTTGCAAGGACAAATCTGATTCCTGGAGCTGAGAGTTAGGGGTCCAGTACTCCTACCACACATTTTCCACTCTTCTCTGGACTCTCTAGCCTCACTTTACATAACTGAGCACTTTTTGCCTCACTATGAATTCCTGTTACCAGCACATTTTCTGACAATAGTCTCTTAAGAGTGCATAAAGCCTCACCCCTCAGCATTAGAGACTGAAAAGATCCTGTGTCAATAAAGATCGGAACCTCCTTACCAATTACTCCTGGCCTGTGTGAATAAACTTTTCCCTTTCATGTAAGTTTTTATGCAGTTTTGACACATCCACTGATAATCTTGTACACACTGAGGCAGTTGCCTAACTCCCACTATGCTTTATGTTCTGAGTCCAACAAAACTTCCAGGCTTGTCTGTCATCCTACAGCTGGTTTTCTCCCAAGCCATCAACACTGTGATTTTGTGTGGCCCACTTTATTACAATGAAATCACCATATTATTTTAACTTCTTTGTCCCTTTCAAGGTTTTCTTTATTACTGTGGTAAATTATCCTTATGATCTACACTGTGATCTACCTTTCCCTTTGCACGTGAGGATATCTCTTTGCTCCAATTTCTGTCCCTTAGAGACCAGAACTGGTTCTGGAAGCCAAACCAAGTTTATGGACCAGTTCATAATCATCAGCCATTTCAGCAGCTAAACTTGCTGTTTACACTCTCTGCTCTTCAACCTCAGTTTGCACTACTTCAGGTGGTGAACTTTTGAATTCCTCCAAGTACTAACCTCTCTAAGGGCATGATAGCTTTATTTGAATTTAAAACCTCATATCCAACTATCGAAATTAGTCTGTGTGATCCTTAAAAACTCAGTGGTTTGACCAGGATCCCTCATTAGATTCCTGAAAGGTCGCCTATACAGACAAAATGTTTTCTGTAACCTGCTCATACTCCCCAGATACCTCCTCTGATAGGGATGTGAATACCTCACCAGTCCTACCTACAAGTTTCGTTTGGATCAACAAAATCCACATAGCCTCTGGCCACTGCATTTGTTTCGGCAACTTTTCAAATGAGATGAAAAGGGCATCACATTCTTCTCATCAAATTGAGGCAACGCTTGAACATACTCAAACAAATTCTCACTAGGCTTCTGACTACCAGGGGCTTGCTCATCCTCACTGTCTTCCTAACTAAGAGCACCCTCAGACGTTATCTCCAGCCTTTTACACTGACTTTCCTTTTTAACAGTCAGTTTTTGCTATTCAAAAGCTCTCTCTTTCTCTCACCCTTGTTGCTCTCTCTTTTGCCATTCTTTCTTTTTACTCTCTGTTCTGCTGCTCTCTCTTTTCCCCCCTCTTCTGCATTTTATCAAAAGTCAAATGTTTCATTTTGGCTGCCCTCTCCCTTCCTCTCGATGTTAACTCACGATGTGTCATTTGAAACTGAATTCTTGCCATCTCTGATTCTGATGGTTTCTCCAGCAAGTTTAATTGACGAGCTACTGCTGTAATTATCTCTCCTTTCCTCACAGAGCAGTCAGTTCCAATTCCAGCTTCTCTGCTAATTCTTACAACTTGGTCTTAGTCATTTTTCGTAAAAGTTCCAAAGTCACTGCATGCACACCCAGGAAATGAAACACAAAGAACAGAATAAAGAACCCCGCCAGAATTCAACCTGTCCAGCAAGACTTAATTGTGCTATTCCAAATACACACAATAGTCCTAATAATCAAACTCCCTTGTAAAAAAACGTTGGAATGGAATGCATGCTTCCAGGTTGAAGCTGAAGGGCAGAAAAGAGAGGGAGTTTCCACACAACTCCCAGTTGAACTATCCAGTTCAAGACTCAACTGAAAACTGCTCAGCTCCGCTCAACTCAGCTAGTTCAGCTAAAAGAGCTGACGACTCCCCGTTCATTATCCAGGTCACTTCTAAAGCATGACAACTTTGCCATGTAGTTTAACCTGTTTACGTATAAATAAAAGGCCTCTGAAAGTCCGTTTCGCATCGGTATCTCACCAGACTGATCGTTGCCTGGCCCCGTTTTATTGACCTTCTGAAAAACATCAAGGACAGAGTCTACTTGAGCCAATGAACAGCTTTTAGCAAGAAAGAAGGATTTGTTTGTGACAGAGAAGACAGGCTAGTTTTCTGTATGGACGTCAGAAGCTGGTGGGAATGGCTAATACTATCAGAGTGTGGCTGATGACAGATTTGTGAACAACATGACGTTCAATGCAGGGTCACACACCAACTGTACATCCAGACGGTGAGAGTTGATTCAGAACCTGGAGCTCTCTCTCAAACAACATGGGGGCTTCATAGAGCTTTGTAAACTATCATAGCGTCATAGACTCGCCCATTAGCACAAACAGATTCATGCTGATCAAAATGTCCATCCATGCTAACCCCATTTCCCTGCGCTTGGTCCATATCCTTCTAAACCTTTCCTATCTATATATATTGTCCAAACGTGAAGACACGTTTCATGGAAAACATGTTATATCTAATGCTATCCGTGTTTTGTTTTGGAAATAATGAGTGTTCATTCATAACACTCCAGTGTTAATGCAATCACTTTTTTTTCTCTTTGTAGCGTTACAGATTAAACACTCATTTCTTTCACACTCTCCTCATGGTACCATCTCCGCAGGGATTAGTCTGGTGAAACTCCAATTACACCATCTCTTTTTAGCAAGGAGATCATTGATTATAAATGAAAGAAAATACTGTCTCAAGTACACTCCACAACTACAGGACGGTGTCTTCACTCTCATACTTTAATCAATTTGTAATGAACAATGCTATTCATTTATTGTGCTGATTACTTGCTGAGTCATAGAGTCATAGAGATGCACAGCATGGAAACAAATCTTTTGGCCCTACCCGTCCATGCCGACAGATATCCCAACCCAATCTAGCCTCACCTGCCAGTACCCGACTGCTCTGTAGGAATTCTGTTAGTGCCTCATGATCAAGGACGTCCGGCTCCTTTTCACCAAGAGCACTTCCCATCATCTCACCTTCTCATAAATACAAAATGAGAAGGATGGCATTTTTTGCCAATCATTTATGTGCCTTATGAAGCAAAGTCACAACAACAACAAAATCACTATTGCCATTGGATTTGATTGGAGATACTGAAGAGGCGATGATCTAGCTGTATTATCTCTGAATATGAATCCAGGGAATCAGGTAATGATCCAGACACCGAATCCGAATCCCACAACGGCAAATGTTGGAAATTGAATTCAATAAAATATCAGGAATTATGAATCAATGAAACCATTGTTGATTGTACTACCTGGCACCCTCATGGCCTTCAGGAAAGGAAATCTACTGTCATCAGCTGGTCGGGCTTACATGTAACTGCAGACCCACAGTAATGTGGTTAACTCTCAGTTGCAGTTTGAAATAGCCAAGCCAGCCACTCAGTTATATCAGTCACTTCAAAGCCTCAAAGAAATGAAAACGCATGGACCTCAGCACTGACTACTTACAGCCCACAGACTGCAGTGGGTCAGGGAGGCAGCTCACCAACACCTTCTCAAGGACAATGAGGAAAGGGAATTAAATACTGCCCCAGCATCCCATTAATGAATAAAGAAAGATGATCCCACTCAGGGGAGAGAGAAAAACGGACATAAATAACTTTAAACAGGGACTTTGACATATACCTTATATGGTCATGATTATCAGTAATATGGGAACAGGAGAAACATAACCTAGGTTTAATTTTATTTTTTATTTCCATCACAGCTGATTATCAAAAATCCCTTTGTTTGCTTCTTTCTCTCTACCTCTCTCTTTCTCCATCTATTCAACTCTGTCCTTCTCCCCATCATAACAGATGTCGGTGTCACCAACATCAATCATACTATTTCCCAACTGTGTTCAGTTCAGATGTATGGTCATTAGAATCGAATTGCCAATTCTATTTTTCTCTCGACGCGAGGGGGCTGCCAACTCTGCTCAGATTGTCTGGCACTTTCTCGTTCTTTATTGTTTCTGTTCTGTTGCATCATTCTTTGCTTTATTTAACCTTTAATTTTGTTATTATTTGGAATGTCTGCATCGCTGACAGGGGCAGCATTTGTTGACCTAACCAAATGTCATTTACTGCGAGGTCATTCTTTCAGGTAGTACAGAACCAAGCACATTGCTGTGGGTCTCACATCAATCTTAAGCCAGACCAGAGAGTAACACAAGATCTTTTTACAAAGGACATCAGTGAAAGGGATAAACGTATAGGCAAAATGCTGGAAATGTTATGGTTGTTATTTCCAATTCCTGTCTTTTGTATTTACTTTCTGACATCGTCTATGGTAGGATGTGGAACAGTCTCTTTCTGTGTAATAACCTGTGCATCTGAATTACATTTCTTCCAACATTACTGCTCTGAGAGAATGTTTCTGTCATTAAGTTATTTTAGAGACAAGAATAAAGTTGTGATCGAAATATTTGCAACTGAAAGAGTGCTTGTGGGGGGTGGAGCCCTAACGTCAGAATTTTACCAAAGCATAGATAATGGTCAATTAAGCGTCTGCATTGAAGCCAAGATGGTGACTGGGCATATAATCGAGCTGGCAGTGGATATGTTTTGTGATGGACAGAATACCGAGACATGAATGGATTTTATTTATTTAAATTCGGTTTTGTGAACAGTCTCGTTTCTCAGCTGTTTGTGAGGGCGGGGGTGTGGGCGGTTCTGAAATTTGTGGGTAATTAATGGAATTTGCATTTGAAACTGAAGACAATAGTTTCCGTCTTTGACAAATATAGATAATAGAAATTACAAAGAAATTCGCCATAGTTGAAGAGATTAATAAATGGATAGAAATGAAGAAACTTACCAGGAACACCAACAATAGCGAGGATAGCATAGTAACCCGCCTGGATAATCAGCAGGGCACCAAATATCCGATATGGTAATGTTGACCTAGACCAGGAAAAATAGAAAAGTCCGAAGGATAAACTCCTGTCCATTGTTGCAGCATTCCAGTCTAATGTTCTCAGATTCTGATCCATTAATGGATCATTCCAGACGATTTTCAGATGTTTAAGTCTCCTTTTTCTGTCTCTGCAGCTGCTGATCCCTTTGAGCGTTGGAGTTGATGCATCTGCTGCTACAATGGCATAAACCATTGCAAGAGGCCCCTCACTAATATGAGATGGAAAACATCCAGTGACACAACTCAGATCCATGGAGACTGGCATCAATCACAGTCACTGAACAAACAGCTCCATTTAACCCTTTTCAGTATGGTTCCTTCAGTTCACAAAAACTACTGGACTGGATTGAATGTTGGCACCGTTGGCTATTGATCACATGTTCCATCACCCATTGCTCTGGTGAAGTTAGTAGTGAGGGAGAATGATGCATGTTTTCTTAACGCAGGCTAGATGATTCTGCTCCATTGTCAGTTTGCAATACTGTAACCAGCCGAACCTCCCACCACGACTATCCTCAAAAACAACAATCTACATGCTGTTACCGGACAGATCTCTCCTGGACTAGAACAGGCACCATCCAATATATTTACAGTGGATATATTTGCATTCCAATACAAAGGAAAAGTGAATTTGTCTGGGCATTCCTTTAATTGATCTAATATGGCAAGTTTATATCTTGAACACTCAATGTGCTTCAGCACTTTCTTTTAATATAAACTCACAAAGACCTTGACATACTTTATTAAGCGCAAGTTTCTTCACTTTCTCCTCATGGTAACATCATGCCAGGGTTTAGTCTGGTGAAACTCCTTTGGACTGAATCGCTAGACAAGATCATTCTTTATAAAGCTGATTAAACCTGTACACAATACACCTAACAGTCTCTCAACAAAACACTATCGTTGGGAAAGATACATTTACTCTGATACTTTAATCATTTTGCATGAAGAGTCACATATCATTTACTTCCTGCTACGTAAAAATTCAGTTTGTGACTTATGACCAAGCACATCCAGGTCTGTTTCCAAGCACTTCCCAGCCTCTCACTATTTAATGAACATTAATGTGAATGATGATATTTTTTGTTAATATCTGAAATATTTTCTATTTTGCGAAGAGCTATTGCCCAAACACTAATCCTTCTGATACTCCAAAGCCTTCACTCCAGATAATTATACTATTCTCTTCATTCTCTCGATTATCCAACTTTTAATATATTCGGTGTATTCCACTCCTACCTACCCATGGATTCTAACGTTCCCCACTCACCTGTATTCAACCATGTCAAACGTCTGCTGAAAATTCAAATACTTCCTTTCCATTGGTTCTCAATTGTCGATGTCACAATGGACAACCTCCACAATATCCAGCAGGTTTAACAAACATCAAGATCATTTCCCCTTCCTGAATCTAGATTGACTCTACGGAATCATGTCAGTACTTTCCAAGTGTCTCGTTATCACATCCCTCACAAAAGGTTCCAATATTTTTCTCACAGCTTACATCAAGCTAACCACTGTTAAGTTTGCTGTTCGCTCTCTCCGTCCTGTTTTAAATATTTAGGTTTACAATCGCTGCTTTCCAGTCTGGAGGATCCTTTCTTAGAATCTAACCAGCTTTGAAGAATAATCAGTAATTCTTTCACTAGCTCTACTGCCACCTCTTCAATACTCGGGGACGTCGCTCATCAGATGCAGCAATATACCAACCTTAAATTCAATGAGATTTTAAAAGATGTACCTTTTATTAATTCTAATTTCCTGCTGTTCCCCATTTTCACCAGTCACTCTGTTCCCTTGTATTTCTGAAAGTTTCGTTCTGTATTTTCGTCAGGGAGATGGACACAACATATTGATCTCAGCGGACAGATGGTTTCTGTCAGCCAGTGAATATATCGGAGGACTGCACTCCGGTGGTGATGGATATGTTACTCACTCCTGCCTGGAAATTTCCAGAATTAATCCAGTTTAATTCATGGTAAGCATCAGCACAGTCCTGTCACTGGTGTGTGAGGTTACACAGTATGCTGAAGGAGGGGACACAGCTCAGTGACCACCTCAATTTTGAAACAAACTGGTTTCAGACCTGACACCTGGTCCAGCTTAGACAATGTCCCGGGAAATCCCAGGAGAATGCACTGTCCTGCACCTCCCTATTGATAGAGTTTCCCTTCTGTGGAGCCTCATCTCCATTTGTTTACCATGGACCCAGACACTCTGTAAATGCAGTGTATAGAGTGGGGTCACCAGACCCTGCATCTGACTATACAAACCCGAGATAAGCATCCACAGAAACTCCACTGATTTTCCAATAACAGGAACAAGTCAATTCCCCACACGGAACGTGCACGTGCTCAGTGTTGAAAATTATTTCTGCTCCTCAGTTTCTCTTCCTCGCTGAGAAAGCCGTTGCATCTCTGCACACTCCCACAGTAACAGTTTCTCAATCCAAAGAAGCAGTTGACAATGTAATATTACCTTTCTCTATATCTCAGCAATTATAAGGGCAGCACCAGCATTGCGAATGGATTTAATCATCATACTCAGAGAAGAGAGATACAAGGAACCTAACTCACTTTAAACACGAACAAATCCAAATGGACCCGAAATTCAGGAATATGGGAAATAGGGAAATGTGAGGATAACTTGCCATTTTGTTTTCCTTTCAGTTCATAATCAGCACCCCCTTTGCTCACTTTTCATTTCATTTCCTCTCTTTTTCTTGCCATTTCTCCATCCATTCAATTTAAACCTGGCCCCAACCTCTCTCTCAAACCTAACCATCCATGATACCAGGATAAATAATATTATTTCCCAGTTTGCTTTCAGTTGTGAAGCAGGGTCACTTGAGTCAAACCGTTATCTGCATTTCTCCTGACAGAGGCTGCCATACCTGCGAAATTCTACAACACTTTCAGACGTTGGAGAATTTTAATTTCGATCTCTAGAACCCACCGTTCTTTAGTTTATTTCACCTTTAATGCTGTTGTTTCACGGGATGCCAGCATCATGGGCAAGGGCAGCATTTGTTGTCCATCACTAATTGTCCTTGACCACGTGGCCATTTGTCAAGACAAAATGGAGCCAACAATGTTGTTGTGGGTCTGAAGTCACACTGAGCTCAGACTAAGAAATAATGTTAACCTTCTTTAGCAAAGACAATCGGTGAAATAATAAAAATAATTCTTAACGGTTTCTGGCTTCCATGAGTGAAATTAGCTTTCATTGCAATTTTTGTCATTCGAATTTAAGCTCTGTCATCGGCTGTGGAAGGGTTTTAAACACTGCTTTGGAGTCACAGCCCGTGCCTCTGAATTACCCATCTAGTTACATGATCACTCTGATACAGAGTCCTCATTGCCTAGTCCGTATTCTCTAGTTACTGCCAGCGAGGGATGATGGTTAAATCAGTTTAACTATCCACAATCAAAGAAATTTTGGGGAAAAAACCGAAAGAGAGTTTGAGAGGTAATTTCCAGTAAGATCACAGTTTTCAGAATGTTGAAATGAAGACATTTCGACAGCATCCTGCAACATGAGCCAGTATTCCTAGGAATGATAGGTGAAGGGGATATTGGCGTCAATAAAGATGAGGAGAGTTTTAGATGAACATTTGTGCTGCAACTTTGTAACTAGGTGTGGGGTCAGCAGAGTCTTCGACTCATTGGGCTGAATCTAACAATAGTTTGTCTCAGTAACATTTTCATTGATGTGACAAAGGGATTAACTGTACGAGACTGAACGAGTTTCATGGTGCTATCTTATCGAACTCACCTCATTAACTACCCACTCAATCTCATAGTGTTCCTCGCATTCAATGCAATCCCGATTCTCCAACCCAACATGGCTGGAGGGACTCGCCATCGCACTGATGTCCCTGGCTATTCTATTATCACTAACACTGATGCCAGCTTTAAAAGGCCAATGGGCACACTGTTGTTATTCCTCAGTTTGAAGCCACCCTGCACAGTTGACCGCGAGCATGGCAGATAGGGGGAACTAACACCACGACATTTCAACAGGGGCACTGAGTTCCTCGTGGATGGGCTAGAACAGGGGGTCCATTCTCTTGCCAGAGGAGGCCTGAGCATGGTCGGAGATCACCACCCAGTTCAGTGCAGTACCTGCGGTCTCTCTCTCTTTCTCTCTCTCTCTCACACACACAAACACACACTTTGAATATGGAAAATTCCAGATAGCGTTCCAAAGAATTCCCATTTTCATGTACAGGAACTTTCAGTCATTCAACCCTGTGAGATCCTGCAAAAATATGCACTCATTTTATATCCAATCACAATTAGTAAGTCTGGCTATTTCACTTTGTCTCACCTTATTGTATTCAGCCAAACACTGCTTCTTTATACTTGTCCCGTTACGAAATGCAATTTTGAGCAGAGAACTTTTTATCCTCAACTGTTATCTGAATTGTACCATTTTCTTTGTTATGAAAGTTTCTCTTGCCCTTTGCCTGTGCCTGTTTCTGTCTGTAACAGTTACACTGTCTCCCACTCAGTTCGCTGGACGGCTGGTTTGTGATGCAGAGGGAGTCCAGCGGTGCAGGATCAATTCCCCCACACTGACAGTGGTTACCATGAAGGGGACGCTCTCTCAACAATGGGCAATCGAGCATGGCCAATCCACTCTAAGCTGCACATCTTTGTACTCTGGGAGGAAGCTGGAGCATTGGGAAGGAACCCACAGAGATACGTGGAGAATGTTCAAACACACTTGAGGTTGGAATTGAAACCAGCTCCTTGGTGATGTACGGCCGCAGTGCTAACCACATATCCATCATACTCCTCAGTTAGTTCTGTTAATTACTAGTAGCTGACTGAAGAAATCTAACTGGACTGTTCTGATAACTGAACCTGACCCAGTATTAGACATTTATTATCGGCCATATCGCCAACCTCGTTACATTCAAAATTTGTTGTGAGCAGTGAATGAGTGGGACTAGAAATGGAAACAGTGGCACCCTCCAACCTCAGTCAGAACCGGACTGAGGAGAAATTCACAAAGTGGGAATTCATTCAAGTGGGAATTCTCTCGCCCAGAAGATTGGGAGGGCTGAATCTTCATATTATATCGAGGCTGACTTTGTCTGACTTTTCCATAGACAGGTGAATCAGGAATCATTGTGAAATCAGAGAAACGTGCAGCTGGGAACACAATGAGATGAGCCATGACCTTATTGACTGGTGGAATAGTGTCAAAGTGCCGAATGGCCCAGTCGTGTCCGTCAGCCCGAAGTTCGGATGTTCCATTCAGCCCTTTCGGTCCTGCTGTGCCGGAGCAGATTGAGGCCACTCTGATGGTTTGGTGTACTGGAAAATCCAGGCTAGGTCAGGCAGTGACTCCCCTCCCCCAATCTCTCTTTTCAGCCTTCCCCTCTCTGTAACTTCTGCTCCTGATGTCGGTCATATTACAGGCCCAGATTCACAATGAATTGTCCACACACCTAAAATGACTCTTAAGTTCAAAGTTTGGGAGAAGATTTGTAGCTCGGGTGCTCGTTGTCGTGGTTCTGTTCGCCGAGCTGGGAATTTGTCTTGCAAACATTTCGTCCCCTGTCTAGGTGACATCCTCAGTGCTTGGGAGCCTCCTGTGAAGCGCTTCTGTGCTGTTTCCTCTGGCATTTATAGTGGCCTGTCTCTGCCGCTTCCGGTTGTCAGTTCCAGCTATCCGCTGTAGTGGCTGGTATATTAGGTCCAGGTCGATGTGTTTGTTGATAGAGTCTGTGGATGAGTGCCATGCATCTAGGAATTCCCTGGCTGTTCTCTATTTGGCTTGCCCTATAATGGTAGTGTTGTCCCAGTCGAATTCATGTTGCTTGTCATCTGTGTGTGTGTCTACTATGGATAGCTGGTCGTGTCGTTTCGTGGCTAGTTGGTGTTCATGGATACGGATCGTTAGCTGTCTTCCTGTTTGTCCAATGTAGTGTTTTGTGCAGTCCTTGTATGGGATTTTGTACACTACATTGGTTTTGCTCAAGTTGGGTATCGGGTCCTTCGTTCTGGTGAGTTGTTGTCTGAGAGTCGCTGTTGGTTTGTGTGCTGTTATGAGTCCTAGTGGTCACAGTAGTCTGGCTGTCAGTTCGGAAATGCTACTGTTGTGTGGTAGTGTGGCTAGTCCTTTGGGTTGCGGCATGTCCTCATTCCGTTGTCTTTCCCTTTGGCATGTGTTGATGAAATTGCGAGGGTATCCGTTTTTGGCGAATACCTTGTATCGGTGTTCCTCTTCCTCTTTTTGCAGTTCTGGTGTGCTGCAGTGTGTTGTGGCCCTTTTGAATTCACAACAAAGGTTTACAGGAAAGCCAAACACACAGACCAAGTCCTAAACTATGAAAGCAACCACCCCAACACACACAAACGAAGTTGCATCAAGATACTATTCAAAAGGGCCACAACACACTGCAGCACACCAGAACTGCAAAAAGAGGAAGAGGAACACCTATACAAGGTATTCGCCAAAAACGGATACCCCCGCAATTTCATCAATACATGCCTAAGGGAGAGACAACGGAACGAGGACATGCCACGACCCAAAGGACTAGCCACACTACCATACATCAAGAGCATTTCCGAACTGACAGCCAGACTACTGCGACCACTAGGACTCATAACAGCACACAAACCAACAGCGACTCTCAGACAACAACTCACCAGAACGAAGGACCCGATACCCAACTTGAGCAAAACCAACGGCCACTCTCAGACAACAACTCACCAGAACGAAGGACCCGATACCCAACATGAGCAAAACCAATATAGTGTACAAAATCCCATGCAGGGACTGCACAAAACACTACATTGGACAAACAGGAAGACAGCTAACGATCCGTATCCATGAACACCAACTAGCCACGAAACGACACGACCAGCTATCCTTAGTAGCCACACACACAGATGACAAGCAACATGAATTCGACTGGGACAACACTACCATTATAGGGCAAGCCAAATAGAGAACAGCCAGGGAATTCCTAGATGCATGGCACTCATCCACAGACTCTATCAACAAACACATCGACCTGGACCTAATATACCAGCCACTACAGCGGACAGCTGGAACTGACAACCGGAAGCGGCAGAGACAGGCCACTGTAAACGCCGGAGGGAACAGCACAGAAGCGCTTCACAGGAGGCCCCCAAGCACTGAAGATGTTACCTAGACAGGGGACGAAACATTTGCAAAACAAATTCCCAGTTCGGCGAACAGAACCACAACAATGGCTCTTAAGTACTTAATCAGTTAGAATGGAGTTTCGAGTTTGATTGATTAATATGCAAATCGCAGAATTTATTTCAAGTAACTGCCTGGACATACCTTCAGGTACTATCAATGTATTGAAGTAACACTTGCGGTCATACAATGTATTCTAAGCATGATGCCTTGTTTGGAATCTGTCCGCGTCTTGACCTGGAGTCAGACTGGTTTGATTTACAAAGTAGGCGTTGCACGTGTACATATGAATGAGAGAGGGACTTGTCTGTGTGAAGGGAAAAGAGAGGCACTGTGTGTACATGAGAGAGAGTAAGGTGGAGTGTGCGTGTGAGCGCGGGAGGGAGAATGAGAGGCAGTGTGTGCATGCGTGTGTGACAGAGTGGAGTGCGTGTGTGAAACGTGAGAAAGGGGGAGTGTGAATGTGTGTGAGGGGCGGACAGGGAGAGTGTGCATCATTGTATGTAACGGCGAAAGTGAGAGTATGTGCTTGTCCAGGCTATACAGACAGATACGGCTGATCCCTGTCCCCACACACACTCACTTCGTGGTTTCAGTGCTTCCCCTCTCTGCAGCCTCTGCTCCATTTGTTGTTCATGTTACAGACCCAGATGCTGTAACTACAGTCCCCATGCACGATCCAGAGTTGGATCACCAAATTGTCAGGTCTCTCTGAATGTCTGAGGCGGGTCACAGCACTAACACCAGTAAACCATCCCCAGCAGCTCCACTAACCTTTCAATAACTGGAGTCAGCCACAAGCCTCTCAGCTACAAGTTGGATGCCTGCTCCTCTACAATTATACTCAAGGGTCTTCTCATGTTGCTGACCTCACGATCAACTGAGAGAGACAAACAGACGTGTTCCGCGAGCAGGCACATACCAAGTTTCAAACACGTGAGTCAAAGCTCCTGGAACACTTGTCCATGGAGCACCACATGGGGCATATCGAGAAGTGAACAACAGCCTACACACACCATTTCTATGTTTCTGAGCTTTACCATGCCAGCAATCGATACAGGAGGGTGTCAAAAACCAAAGTCAGGGAAAGATACAGAAAAAAAAAATTAAAAATTAATTCACTGATAACTTGGTGAAAATGTGGATAAAGTGATGGAAGTATTGGAATAACTGGATAAGTGAGACAACAGTAGGCCCAATCTTAAGAATGCACACATTGAATGCGGACATTGCCAGATCAGCTGAAATGGTCTGTTGCTTCAAAGTTTGAATCTTCTTCACAGAACCAGCCCAGACATCATAAACTGGAGTAAGGTGACTGCTAAGATGGTGAGCTGTGCAGACATTGCTAGTGGACTACTCCATAAACTGGACTATCTGCATAGCATGGGGAACATTGCAGACGTTTCCAGGATATTGCAAACCTCTACCACCATCCTTGGTCTCCCACCTTTGAGCCAATTTTGTATCCAACTGGCTAGTTCTCCATGTATTTCATATGAACCAACCTTGATAAACAGATGACCATGTACAATGTTGTTCAATGCCTTACTGATGTTCATATCGACAATGTACACCTCTCTACCTCAATTCATCTTCTTAGTCGCTTCTTCAAAAAAATCTCAGTCAAGTCAGTGAGACACAATATTGCTTGCTCAAAGCCATGTTGACTATCCCTAATCAGTCATTACCTTTCAAAATGCGTGAAAATCCAATGCCTTGTAATCCCCTCTAACAACGTACCCACCACTAACGTCAGGCTCACTGGCTTTTCCTTATTACCCTTCTTAAATCATTTAACTAATGGCACCACGTTAGCAAACCTCCAGTCTTCCGGCACTTTACCTGTGGCTATTGATGATAGCAAAGGGCACATCAATCACTTCCCTAGCTTCTCACAGAGTATAGCTAACATCTAATAAAAGCCAAGACATTTTCCTTCCTTTGCATGATTTAAGATCTCCAGCAGTTCCTCTGTAATACAGATGGTTTCCTAGATTTCAATACCTATTCCTCAAGTTCCCTCGCTTCCATATCCTCCTGCACAGTAAATCCTGAAGCAAAATATTCATTCAATACCTCCCCCATTTCCTGTGGTTCTGCACATGGGCAGCCTTGCTAATCTTTAAGGCTGTCCTATTTTCTCCATAATTACTCTTCGTCCTTCAATTATTTGTAGAATTCCTTTGGATTCTCCTTAACTTTATTTGCCAAAGCTATCACATGTCCCCTTTTTATGCTCCCAGTTTCCTTCTTAAGTATTTTCTTGTTGCCTTCAGACTCTTCCAGTGATTCACTTTAAATCATGAATTAAGAGGCTAATGATGACAATTCCAATGTCACTGACACCCTTTAAAGTAGCAAACTGCCATCCTTACCTGGACTGGCCTACATGAGACTCCAGATCCACAGCAATATGGTTGACTGTTAACTGCCCTCTGGATAATAGATGTTTGCCTAGCCAGGGACGCCCTCATCCCGTGAATGAATTAAGAAAGAAAACCTCAATTCTTGCTGTCTATACCTGACATATCCTTCCCTCATAACCGTGACCAGAACTTCAATTTCTTCAAACCTTCAGCATTTCTTACACGTACCAGCCTTACCCTTCATCCTAACAGGAAAATAATGTCTCTGTACTCCTGACATTTCATTTTCTAAGGCTTCCCACTTCTCAACTGGCCCCCTTTTCTGTGAGTATCTGCCCCAATCGACTTTGGAAAATTCTTGATTAATATCACCAAAATTGAATTTTCAACAATTTAGAACTTTATGTTTGAGACCTGGTTCACCTTTGTCTATCTTATTTTGCAACTTATAGAATTATAATGACTTGCCATAATGTGCTCCCCCACTGATACCTCAACCATCCCCTCCCCACTGCTTTATTTCCCAAGTGTAAGGTGACGTTTAGCTCCTTCCCTGCAACGGAGAGCATTAGTCAAGCAGCTGCAGCGTTGTCACTGGGATTGGGGTCTGCAGAGTCTTCAACTCATTGGGTTGAACCAAACAATAATTTGTCTCAGTGACATTTTCATTGAGTGTGACAGAGGGATTGTCTGCACGGAGCTGAGCTAGTTTCCTGGTGCTATCTTATCTAACTCAAATCATTAACTACCCACCCAACTCCATGGTATCCCTCACATTCAATACCAGCCCGATTCTCCCATCCATAATGGCTGGAGGTACTCACCATCACCCGGATGCCAAAGGATATTCCGTGATCCCTGAAAATGGTGCCACCATTAAAAGGCCAATTGGCACATGGTTGAGCTTTCTCAGTTAGGAGCTGCCTTCCACAGTTTACCCCGAGCATGGCAGATAAGGGGAAATTATAACAATGGTTTGTCGACGGGGCACGGAGGTCCTGGTGGATGGGCTAGTACAGAGATGGACCATTCTCTTCCCGGGGGTTGGAGGGGGAACAGCACCAGGCCTACCGACCATGGTCTGAGCTCACCACCCAGCTCAGTGTAGTATCTGCAGTCTGAAGAAATGTTCCGCAATGCAGGACTAGCATTCCCCACTCTGTCAGGATAAGTGTTATCGTATTCTCTCTGCTCCCTCACACTCACTGTATATCTGTTATAGCACTGACACCCAAACAAGGCTCATGCTCCACCACTCTCCCTGCTGCAAGCAGCACCTTCCTTCTCTCTCTCTTTCCCCTCCACTATATCTCCCTCATTAGTAACAATGCTTGGATACAACACTATGGACTGACTCCCTCTGGACACACTTCAACATCTCTCCCCCAACCCACAACAGCACGAATAGCAGGGACTCCCACTCCAACCTTCACACCCTCCCTCCATTTCTTGCATTACAAGAGAACCAGCCTGGAATAGGATGGAAAGTGACAAGCCTGGTGGTGGATGTACATCTCTCCCCACCACCACCCGTACCCATGTGTCTGTATTTGCCTCTGTGAGTATCTATATGTAAGTGCAGGTCTGACCGTCTCTGTAGTGCTGAAAATGAAACAATCTCTCCCTCAGCTGGCCTCCCCTCCGTATGCAGCGATAGCGGCAGAGAGTGACAACCCTCGAGGATTCAGTCCGGGAGGGAGAGAGAGTGAGAGAGCTCATAGCACGATCCAAACTCACAGCACCATCAACACACACACGCAAAGCTGGTCGATGGAATGTTGCAAATATACTTGGGCCTGTCAGAATGGAAATGCTCATCTCTGAGTGAACCATTTTGTCAGGAGATGGGATGAATTGATTTCTCATTCTGTGATTTCAAATGCTTAAAACTTGTGTGTGAAAATATTGAGAAGTCCCGAAAAAGGCCCAGTAGTGTTGCTAATGACACAGGAACAACATTGCTCAGTATCGAACAAAACTGCTCTATGCTTCCAAAGATATTATTGGAAAAATCAAACGCCCATGCAATTTGAGAGATTCACAGTTGAGGGTTTGTTATCTTCTGAGCGAGGAAAAAAACTCGACCATTTATGCAGTGGTGTGGGGAGTCCTGCAGAGGGTAGTATTGTATGAATCTAATCACAAATCTTAGAGTCTAGCACTGCTGTCTCACAGCACCAGGCACCTGGGCTCGTGTCCACCCTCGACCGATTGTCTGTGTGGAGTTTCACATTCTCTCCGTGTCTGGGAGGGTTTCCACCAGATTCTCCTGTTTCCACCCGCAGTCCAAAGGTACGGATATTAGGTGAACTAGCCATACTAAATTCTCCATAGTGCCCAGGGATGTGTAGGTTAGGGGCATTAGTCATGTGTTAATGTAGGATTGCATTTGAACTGGTCTGGGTAGGTTCCTCTTCGAAGTGTCAGTGCGGATGTGGTGGGTCGAAGGGCCTGTTTCCACACTGTAGCGATTCTATGAACTCCATGAACAACAGGGACAGACAGAGAGAGAGGAGGAGCGAAACTTCGATTCCAATTTCAATCTATTTACTTCAAAAACAACTTTGCACAGAGATGCAGACAGAGGTACACACAAACTGAGATACTGACACTAACACATAAAATATATGCACACAGAGATATGCACGCAGATATGGACGTTTATACACAAACACACGAACATAACCCCACATACAGGAACACACTGTCTTTAATACAGATATATATATACGTTTTTATTAAGAAGTTATCAATGATCAATCGGAGAAGGAAGGAGAATGGCGTTGAGAAATATTTTAGCAGCGATCAAATGTCACAGCAGACAAGATGGGCTGAATGGCCTAATTCTGTTCCAGGGTTCATTGCTCATGTGATCTTGTGGTGCCTGGAATTATCTTTCGACAAGGTCATTGGAGGCTGAATTTGGTAAGGATTTGATTTCGGCGAGTTAATGAGAATGTGGACAGTCTTTATGGGCTGAATGGTCGATATATGTGGTAAAAACAATGACTGCAGATGGTGGAAACCAGATTCTGGATTAGTGATGCTGGAAGAGCACAGCAGTTCAGGCAGCAATCGAGGAGCTTCGAAATCGACGTTTCGAGCAAAAGCCCTTCATCAGGATGAGGGGCTTTTGCCCGAAACGTCGATTTCGAAGCTTCTTGGATGCTGCCTGAACTGCTGTGCTGTTCGATATATGTTCCTAATTGTCATCTCCTTATACATCAAAGGAGTGGTGATTCATTTGAGGGGAACACATTTTGAGAATAAGGACCTTCCCATTTCTGACTGAGACAGGGATGTTCCTTTCTCTTCAGGTTTGTATGATCTGTGGTGTTCTCATGCCGAAGTAGCAAGGTTCAGTTCCATAGATATTTGGTGAACAAGAGAATCCATGTTTATTGGGAACTGACAGGAAAGGGATGTTTAGTTACATTCACATCAACAATGCATATTCTGAATATGCATTGTTCAGCTGGTGCGAGGGGCTGAATGGCCAGCTGCTGACCCTAACCCATATGTTGTTCTCTGAATCACTCAGTAATGCTACAGAGGTAAAGAAAGATCCCATTCAGCCAGTCAGCATCGTTATTTTGAGACAGACGGAGGTCATTCTGCCCTCTAAGTATTTACGCAAAAATAGATTGAAGTCATACAGCTGGCTAAGTACATTACACATTGTAGGATGAGGCCATCCAACCTTTCTAGCTTGCTGCCCAGCAACAGGGGAAACCTCGTAAACTATCAGAGAATAAATATTCAGGATAAATGTTTATATTCAGGTTGTAAAATTGTAACTTGGTGGACATTAGCAACAATTTATAATCTATACCAATGACTTAGATGAGAGGACTGATTGAATTGGAGCTCAATTAGTTCATTTACCAAGATAGTCATTGAACAGCACATGGAGACCCTGCAATGGGATAACGACAGGGGGAGATAGTGAGCAAAACTTTAGCAGAAAACAGTATCACAAGGGCTAAGGGAAGTCAGTGCTCTGTTGAACAGATAAAATAACAGTAACCTACTTAAATGTAGAGAACATCGCAGAACGCAATGGTATGGAGGGATGTGTGTGTCTCTGTACATGAGCCATATAAACCCAGTCAGCAGATTCCACAAGTGATTAGGTAAGTGTATGGAATGATGCTGTTTCATGCAAAGGCAATTGGGTATACTCATCGGGATGTTTTGCTGCATCTGTACATGACGATGCTGTGACTACACAGAATGTATTGTGTGTAGTAATGAACCCTGAAATTGAAAGGGAAAATAATGCAATTGTTTTAGAAGCTTTTCACAGATGCTTCACTTTACTCTTTGCTAGAATGAAGGCCTGATAGAACCATAGTGTCATACAGCATGAAGGCCTGATAGAACCATAGTGTCATACAGCACGGAAACAGACTCTTCAGTCCAGCTCATTTGCACCGACCAGATATTCCAATCTGATGTAAAACCATTTGCCAACATGAGACCCATAACTCTCTAAGCCTTCTTATTCACATACCCATCCATTGCCTCTTAAATGTTGTAATTGTACCAGCCTCCACCACTTTCGCTGCCAGCTCGTCCCATACACGCACTACCCTCAGTGTGAAAAAAGTTATCTCTCAGGTATCTTTTTAATTTTTCCCTCTCACTTTAAATCTTTGCCCTCTGGTTTGGACTCCTCCAGCCCTGGAAAATAGCCTTGCCCGTCCCGCATCTATGCCCCTCATGGACTCTACAAGGTCAGAGTACTTCAGGCCTGAGAATGAGAGCTGTTCATATTGAACCATATAAGACCCTGAGGAGAGTGTATTGGGGCGGAGCTGAGGGATGAGAGAATAAAACTAAGGATTTAATTTTAGAAAACAACATGCTCATTTTAACACAGGTACTATGAAGACATGCATTTATTGTACAAAAATTATGCAGACACATATAAATATACCTTCAAATTATAAATTACAAATTAATCGTAAATGGAGCAGTTAACAGGGATGGAGTAATTCAATCAGGAAAATGTTCATCCAGACCTTACCTAGTCCAGGTTGGTGTTTGGGTCACATTATTGCATGTTTCAGATCAGAGAGGGAGCAAATGCAACCCGTCCTAGAAACATCGGCCATTGTTCCGTCTCTATTTGTACTTCTCTACAGCAACATATGAGAGCTGAAAACCAATCAGCAATCTTTAGCACTCTTTGAGCGTTCCGTTCCTGTTGAGGATTCATTTGAACCTTTCCTCTGCCTGCAGCAAAGGGAATTCAGCCAAATCTAACTGTTCCAGAACGAAACCCCAGTGCTAGCAGCTTCTGTGAGGCAGAATGACTTCAGAGGCAGAATAACAATTGAAAATCTCTATTTTACTTTTATTCTGAAATGAACTGTTTTTTGGACAAAGCTCTTTCGAATTAATATTCTGCAGAGTTCCACTTTTTTCCGGTTTGCCTTCAGATGTGCGTGCGTGTGCGTGTGTCTACTATGCATGTTTCTGTGTCTCAGATTGATAGAAAAATAAATGTTGATGTACATATTGTCGATGTTCAAGCTGTATATCATTTATGTATCCATCTTAATTCGACTAACTTTGCTTTGGTTTAAGATTAGTTATTTTTACAAATTTAAGAAACTTGTCTGACTTGTTCCTAACACTGAACCTGACCCAGTCTGAGACGGATATCATTTTCCATATCACACATTTAGTTGCACTGATAATTTGTCATAACGTCTGGAGGAGTGGGACTAGAAAAAGAAACAATGACTCTCGAACCTCGGTAGGAACAGGGATAAGGAGAATTTCTCAAAAGGCCACTTGAGTGGGAATTTCTCCTACCCACAGGTTTGTGGAAACTCTGTGTTTGCATTTATTCAAAGATGTGTTAGTTAAATACTTGACGGGAAAGTGACTCAAGGATAATGAACTGCAGATAGGAACGTGGGGCTGAGACCACACTCTGATCAGCCACCACCGACTGCCTGTTGGGGCAGGGGCCCACACCAGTTCCTCAGTCCTATTTCGCCCCATTCCATTCGGCCCCTCAATTGGCTACACAGGAGCAGTTGGAGACCACTTACTCCTACTACCTGGTGCACAGAAACCGAGGTGACCATTCAGCCCCTGAATACAGTCAAACATGATTTGGTGTTGATCATAAAACGTTCTTGGGAAAAGAGTTAGTGTTACTGTGAAACAGTCCCCTCCTGTCTCTTTACAGAAGTTCCCCTGTCTCCATTTATTTGTCATGTTGTTGACCCAGATTCATAATGAATAATGACCGCATACTGTACCCAGAAATTGCTCACAAAATGTTCTGGTCTCTTTGACGACAACATTCCTTCACAGGACAGCCTGGAAAATAACAACGATGAACCTTCCAATAACAGAATGCAAGAACATGAGAAGCAGGAGTAGGCCATTCAGCTCCTATGGTCTGTCTTTCCCTTCAATAGGATCATGGCTGATCTGCTCTAAGCCCCAACCCCCGAAGAGTCTGCCGTGTCAAACATCCATCCATCCCTTCTTCCAAGTACCTCAATGATCTATCTCCCCTTCCTCTGTGGAAGAGTGACGTCCTGACGGTCAATCACCTCTGTGAGAAGGAAACACACCGTGACCTATTGACATCAACAAAATATATAAAAAAACAGGTGACTGGCCCTGACAACAAGGCAGTGTTTAACTGAGGATGGTTACGAGTAACCTGAAGAAAAATGAACATAATGGAAATGAAGCGTAACCTCCCCACAGGTTGGAGTGATTCAGCACAAAGAAGATGTTTGTAGTTCATGTATCACCTGAGTCTCGGGATGTCGCTGCGGGAGATGCACAGCACCACCATCCTCATTTGCACTTCGGTGTCTTTCCCCCCACCCCCCACCCCCCCCCCATCAGAATCTCAGAAGTGAAGATGGTGACTGATAATCATATAATGTTTAGAATAATGTGCCCCCCTCAGCTCCTGAAGCAGTCTGTGTCCATGTGGAGGAAGACCCGGACAGCATTCAGGATTGTGCTGTTGAAATGTCGGTAACATTCATGTAACAGTCCTGCTGGATACTGTGCGTTACCAGAGTAAAGAGAAGTACTCATTCAGCACCTCAAGTTCACTTCACAGGAATGTGAGGAGGTCATTCCGCCCATCAATGTTATTGGATAAGAATAGGGATAGCCCATTCATTCTCTCCTGACTTTTACACTGGAAGATAAGGAGCCCAGTCAAACACATGAGCTGTTAAACAGGAAACACAGTTTGCCCAGTCAGGTTCTTGAGCGTCTCCCATGACATCAGGAGGTGGCCATTCAGCCACTCACGCCCATTGTACAGAAATAAGACCAAACAAGACAAACCAATGAAACAGAGACTGCACGGATAGACTGCTCTATGTTGTTCCTCCTGGCTCCATTGCTTATAGATACCTTAATATGGTTCGTTGACGGGGAGGAGGGTGGACATCTCCGAGAAGACAGACTGGTATTCCCAGTGGAGGTCGGAATCTGTTGGGAACAATAAATATTTTAGGCATTGCAGCTGCTGACAGATTTGTGAACAATGTGACTTTCAGTGCAGGATCACACACCAACTGCACATTGAGGCAATGAGAGTTCATTCAGAGCCTGATGCTCTTTCCCAACCAACATAGGAGCTTCACAGAGGTACATAAACTAAAAAGAAGCACGGTGTCATGGGCAAAATGTAATTTCCCATGCCATCAATGTCTTTCTCTGAACGTAATGTGTGTTTGTCCATAATCTTCAAGGTTCAATGCAGTCAACTCATATTCTCTCACGGTGGTGCAAATGAAACATCAATTTCCTTCACACTCTCTTCATGTTACCATCATCCCAGAGATCATTCTGATAAAACAGCTTTGTACTGCCTCTGTGACAAGGAGATCACCGAATTATAAAGGTCAGAAAATCTGTCCACAATAGCCCAAATACTGCCTCAAAAACTCCTACATATGACTCATTTTGTAATGAAGGCTGGCATTTCATTTCCTGTCCTGATTAATGGATGCCCTGCGTGAATTCTGTTCGTGATGCGTGACCAAGGACATTCCGGTCCTTTTTGGCAAAAGTACTTCCCAACCTCGCACCTTCTAATAAATACAACATGAAAATGAAAGTATATGTTAACTAGAAAGAACAAAGGAAATGTACAGCCCAGGAACAGGCCCTTCGGCCCTCCAAGCCTGAGCCGATCCAAACGTACTGTCTAAACCTGTCAGTCAATTCCTAAGCATCTGTATCCCTCTGCTCTCCATCTACTGCATCTGTCCATACGCATCTTAAATGAATCTACCATGCCTGCCTCTACCACCTCAGCTGGCAACGCATTCCAAACGGACACCACCCTCTGTGTGAAGTACTTGCCACGTGTATCCCCCTTAATCTTTCCACCTCTCACCTTGAAAGCGTGACCGCTCGATATTGAATCCTTCACATTGGGAAAAAGCTTGTCTTTATCCACCCTGTCTAAACCCTTCACGATTTTGTAAACCTCAATCAGGTCCCCCCGCAATCTCCTTTTTATTAATGAAAATAAACATAACCTACTCAACCTTTCTTCATAGCTAGCACCTTCCATTCTCGTAAACCTTCTTTGCACCATCCAAAAGGCGTCAATATCCTTTTGATAATGTGGCGATCAGAACTGTATACAGTATTCTAAGTGCGGCTGAACGAATGACTTGTACAATTTTAACATGACTTGTCAGCTCGTATACTCAATACGCCGTCCAATGAAGGCAAGCAAACCATATGGCTTCTTGACTACTCTATCCACCTGTGCAGCAACCTTCAGAGTACCATGGACCTGCACTCCCAGATCTCTCTGCCCAACCACTTTTCTCAAGGCTCTTCCGTTCATTGTATAATTCGCTCTAGAATTTGTCTTGCCTACATGCATTACCTCACATTTGTCTGGATGGAAAACCATCTGCCACTTTCCGCCAATCTCCAGTACCTCTATATCCTCCCGCATTCTCTGACAGTCACTTATGTTTTCTGCTACTCCAACAATCTTCATGTCATCTTCAAACTTGCTGATCATACCAACAGTGCCCTCTTCCTGATCATTTATTTATATTACAAACAACAGTTGCCCCAACACTGACCCCTGTGGATCACCACTGGTCACCTTTCACCATTTCGAGAAACTCCCTTCAAATATTCCTCTCTGTCTCCTGTTTCTCAACCAGTTCTTTATCCACCTAGCTAGAACACCCTGCACATCATATGACTTAAATTTCTCCATTAGTCTCCCATGGGGAATCGTATCAAACGCCTTACTAAAGTCCATGTATATGACATGTACAGCCCTTCTTTCATCTAGCAAATTGCTCACTTCCTCAAAGAACTCAATTAAGTTGGTAAGGCACGATCTCCCCTGCACAAAACCATTTTACCTATCACTGTAAACCCATTCTTTTCTAAATATAAGTAGATTCTATCCCTCAGTACCTTTTCCAGCAAACTTTCCCAACACTGACGTCATGCACACTCGTCTTTGGTGACCCAGAATATCCCGACTACCCTTCTTTTACAGGGGGACAACATAAGCTACCCTCCAATCCTCCGGCACCTCACCCGTATTTAATGATTCTACAAAGATATCTGTCAGGACCCCAGCCATTTCCCCTCTCGCCTCCCTCAGCAAGGGATAGATCCCATCCGGTCCTGGGGATTTGTCCACCTTAATAATGTCTAGCCTACCCAACACATCTTCACTACTTATGTCAGCTTGTTCAAGACTAATCAAACTTCTATCTCTAATCTCAACATTCATCATGCTCCTCTCCTCAGTGAACACTGATGCAAAGTAATCATTCAGAATCTCACCTATTCTCTCAGGTTTGACACACAGCCTTCCTTCATTATCCTTTAGTGGACCAATCCTTTCTCTAGTTACTCTCTTGCTTCTTGTATAAGAATAAAATGCTTAGTGATTCTCCTTAATTCTGCTCGCTTAAGATATTTCATAACCCATTTAAGCCCGCTTGATTCCTCGTTTAAGACTTGTCCTACTTTTCCGATATTCTTTGAGGGCCCATTCTGTTCTTAGCTGCCTAGGCCTTATGTATGCTTCCCTTTTCCTCTTGGCTAGTCGTAGAATTTCTCCTGTCATCCACAGTTCACGAATGTTGCACTTCCTATCCTGTGCCTTCAACGGGACATGCCTATCCTTTACTATATTTAACCTAACTTTCAAAGCCTCCCACATCTCAAATGTGGACTTCCCTTCAAATAGCTGTGTCCATTCTACATTTCTAAGTTTCTGCCGAATTTTGATATAATTGGTCTTGGCTCAGTTTATTACTCTTCCCTTAGGACCACTCTCTTCTTTATCCATGAGTATTCTAAAACTTACAGAAATGTGTTCACTGTTCCCAAAGAAATCCCCCACCGCAACTTCTACCACCTGTCCTTGTTCCCCAGTACCAGGCACAATATGGCCTCTTCCCTCGTCGGACTATTGACAAACTGCAGTAGAAAAGTCTCCTGGACATTTCTTACAAATTCTACACCATCCAGACCTCTGACGCTAAGTATATCTAAGTCAATGTTGGGAAAATTAAAATCTCCCATCACCACTACCTATGGCCTCGACATATTTCCATAATCTGTTTACCTATTTGGTGTTCTACCACCTGCTCACTGTTGGGAGGCCTGTAATACAGCCCCAACAGTGTAACTGCACCCTTCTAATTTCTCTGCTCCACTCATAATGCCTCACTACCCAAGAACTCCATAGTGTGCTCCTTTACCACAGCCGTGATATCGTCCTTGACCAGCAATGCAACTCCACCCCGCCCCCCCCTTTACTTCACTCCCTCTCCGGTCTGAAGCATCTATATCCAGGGATGTTTAATTGCCAATCTTCATGCCATTCCTTCAACCAAGCCTCTGTGATTGCAACGACATGATATTCCCAGGCACCAATCCAAGCCCTAAGTTCACCTGCCATTCACACCATACTCCTTGCATTAAAGTAGATGCATTTTATGCAGTTTTTTTTGTTCTCGTCTACTCTCTGTCTACTCTTCCCTTTACGAATGCAATCTTCATAATTCTTACAGTCTCCACATCACTTCCTACTTGTTTTCTCTTCTGGTTCCCAATCTCCTGCCACATTAGTTTAAATATTCCCAAATACAGTCGCAAAAAACCCACTAAGGACATTGGTTCCAGTCTGGTTCAGATGTACATCGTCCATTTTGTAATAGTCCCACCTGCCCCAGAACCGGTCCCAATGTCCAACAAATTG